>NW_012114744.1:5897390-5916420 GCF_000951035.1 Colobus angolensis palliatus | reverse complement strand
TCTATAGAAACTTCAAAATGCCATTTCACTATGCTTTAAAAAATCTATCTTCACATTAAATAGTTGAAGAATGGAAGCAAAAGCATACAATATTTAGATAAAAAACAAAGCCCGTAAAAAAGAATGAAAGCAAAAATGTACAAAATTTAGATAAAAAACAAAGCCCAAAATAAGTCAGGCAAAGACTGGCTACGTAACTCAGAAAAGTCACTGTACTTTCTACTACCTAGTAAGAAGTTAAGAGATACTGGATACAAACAAAACCCAAATACTATGTCTGAATTGTGAAGGTTTTTCATATTTTAATTGTTTTGGACTTATGATTAGTGTACCATACTAAGACACAAATTTAAAAAGTGATAAAATGACATGAGACAACGAAATTCTCATAATTATGATGCCTAACAACAGCACAGCAATCAGGAATAACAAACATCTAAGTACCCATTAAACTCTTCAGATTTCTAAAGATCTTCATATCAGAGCTCTCCTGTGTAAAGATGTTATATTTAATGGATAAAAGGACAATTTTTATTACTGTGAAACTCTGAAATGTAAAACAGCATGCACCATGTCAGCATATTATGTTCAAACAGACTTTTTTCTGGGCAGCTCAATAAAAACTTTTAAAACTTCAAAAGAATGCAGTGTCTTAGGATCATTTCTCAGAATAACGTTCTTGATACAATGTCAGAAAATATATAAAGTTTGTTTTCAAAACAATAATCACACCTAATTAAAACTTTTGTAAATGAATAATCAGTTACTACCTTTCTTCATTTTGCTCTTTCTAGACTTGTGCTTATTTTTCATTATATACACATGTTATTTGCATGTGTTTGCTTACCTGCATCTTTACACACATACACCTATTAGTTTCTTGATCTAGAAAGTTAAAGTTACAGATATATGACTTTGGAGTGGGAAGAGAATTTACCGTAGTCTATTACAATCTCCTGGTTTTGATAATGGAGAAATAGAAGTGAAAGTCTTAAAAATACCTACTCATTAACAGAACTTAGGTCTCCTGCCCCTAGTGGCAATGTTCTGATATTCCACACTGCTCCACTGTATACACTGAGCTGATAGAGCCTCACCAAACAGCATCTTTGCTAGGCCCTGATGTTTTTATATACATGTTAGGTTTGATAATCTTTGCTTGAATAGGAGATTTAAAAATGACTTCAACTTCAGTTGCCAAAATTACTACCTGCATGGCAATTCTTTCACAATATCCTGAATGTGTTAAATTACTAATTTGCAAAGAGTAAATAAATAAAAAGACCTGTATTTGGTTTTCCAGGTGGTGAAAAATAATACTGTTCAGTTCCTCTTGTTTCAAAATTAAATAGTATAATTTTTTAAAGGTATGCTTCCAACTTGTAGCATGATAAGCTATCAAAATTGTGAGAAACCTTAAAGGTATACACATGGAGAGGAATCTATTATTTTTCTTTGTTTTACTTGTCATATGAATTTTCCAAGAAAAAAAAAAAAAGCCAAACAAAAGTTAACTAAATTTTTTGTATAGTCAATTATCCCTTTCAGGTGGAGATAGAGAGTTTAAGTTGTAAACAAAGCCTTGCTGGGGAGAAACTAATTTATTAGACCAGTTTTTTAAAATTTAATTTTAGTGTTTTAGGGTTCAAGAGAGTGGCCTCCTAGAGATCCTTCTAGAAACACTGATTTGGGCTTCTCCATTAATCTTCTACTTATTTGAGGATTTTAACACAAATCCTAGCTGATATGTATGCACCCTTATGTCTGTACATGTAAGGGTGATTTTTTTTTCCTCATCTCTTTTGGGCTTCCACCATTACCACAACTGATTTTATTTTCAGAAAGGTACTCAATCAGGGAAGAACTGGAATAACGCTATCTCTACATGGAGAAGGACTTCACTGGCTTCATTAAAACTTAAAATCCAAATGGTTTATGTAATTATTTATCCATTTATAAAATAAATACTATAGCTACTATCTACATCCCTATACTAATAAAGCAATAAATGCTAATAAAATTCAACTCTACAATATATGGAACCTGGCTTCAAAGAACAATGTCTTCATAAGGAAGAAGTTACACATGCAGTCACAATATGGACCGTGTCAAGACACTTGGAAAAAGCCCACTCTAAACCATATATGGCCCTAAAATGAAAAATAAAAAGAGGAGTTGGCATTTTCAAATTGGATGACAATATGAATAATCTTTGGAAAATTCCAAATTTAAGAGATTGGAATTGAGAAAGCAGAGTAATTATTAACAGAACCAAGGATGCTCAGATTTGAAAATATCTATAGACATTATCTGATTTAGCTATCAGCATTGCCCTTAAATAAATTCTACAATATTCTTGAGCAATGCATTTGGTTACTTCTAATTCCTGTGATGAAAAGTTTAAAAGAAAAAACATATAACTATATGTTTATCCCACCTTAAAAAATAATAGCCAAAAAGCATTAGGAATTATGGTTTTGAGTTTTTGCATTAGAATATTTTTACTCCTTATGCAATATTATTTGTGATATTGCTTATTTGTTCTTCCCTAAGTTTGATTAAGTACTTGAGCAAACTAGAAAAAAAAACATTAAAAGAACATAGTAATTAATTTGTGCTTCTAATGTAAAAACTTTCGTGGAGTTTTACTTGTAAATGGCAATCGCCATACTATTGCTGCCAGGGAAGAAAAGGAAGAAATATTTTTTTAAAAAAAAGTTGGCCTGGCGCGGTAGCTCACGCCTATAATCCCAGCACTGTGGGAGGCCGAGGCGGGCAGATCATGAGGACAGGAGATCGAGATCATCCTGGCTAACACGGTGAAACCCCGTCTCTACTAAAAATACAAAAAATTAGCCAGGCATGGTGGCGGGTGCCTGCAGTCCCAGCTGCTCAGGAGGCTGAGGCAGGAGAATGGCGTGAACCCGGGAAGTGGAGCTTGCAGTGAGCCAAGATCGCACCCGAGATCGCACCACTGCACTCCAGCCTGGGTGACAGAGCAAGACTCTGTCTCAAAAGTAAATAAATAAATACATACATACATAAATACATAAATAAATACATAAATAAAATTAAAAAGCCATGGACAAACCAAGGCCTGCTATCAGGTTCATTTATATGGTTCCTATCTGGATTACTTATTATTATTATTAATTTTTTTGACAGTCTTGCTCTGTCACACAGGTTAGAGTGCAGTGGCATGATCTCACTGGAAAACCTGCCTCTTGGGTTCAAGTGATTCTCCTGCCTCAGTTTCCAGAGTAGCTAGGACTATAGGCATGCACCACCACACCCAGCTGATTTTTGTATTTTTAGTAGAGATGGGGTTTCACCATGTTGGCCAGGCTGGTCTCAAACTCCTGACCTCAGGTAATTCACACATCTTGGCCCCCCAAAGTGCTGGGATTACAAGTGTGAGCCATCGTGCCCAGTCAGGATTACTTCTTAAACTCAATTTTATTCTCCTAGCCTTTTCCTCTTTCTTCAATGGGGATAAGAGTATGACTTGACAGACTTAACACAGTCAAGCTGTAGTCTTCATGGAATCATCTCCACATCTGGTGCTTGTCCTATCCATCTTGGAGAATGGATTACTGAACCGTGACATTATCCTATTCTAGAAGATAGAACTGGTAAAAGGAAAAAATGCTAACTTTTCTGTTTACTGTAATACAATTTAAATCCTATGCCTGAATTGCTTACATATTAAGACTTATTATATTTTACCACAGTGGGTCCTGAGGGTGATGCAAATAAATTGTTTCTACTGCTCAATCCAGGACCCTACTAGAATTTTAAGATAAGGTGAAATATATATTACTTTGGCACTACTGAAAACCATGTGACCTCCGTGGAGCCTTGGCATAGTATGATGCCTAGACTGTTAGGACAAACACCCGTATATGGAAAATGTGGTTTAACTGAGTGTTACTAAGTGGTTTGTCTGCAGGTTCTGAGAAAGTAATTTTTATTTCTGACCGTGACTGAAACAGGTCTCTTTCAAGTCAGGGACAGTTAGTTATCAACTCTAGTAAGGAAATACACATTACTGCAGAAACATAGAGGATCTATTCCAAATAAATGAGAATTATTAGAAAAATAAAGCAATGAATTCTAAGTTATAAGACTGAAATTTTTAGAAAATCTATTATTTTGTTAAAGAGACGTGAATGTCCCTGTAACCACCATTGAGTTGTGTTAGTTGTAGCCTTTCTAATATGTACATAAGTAAAGTCATCTTCAAAATGACAACCCAAACATCTGAACATTTCTATTTGATAGCTGAATACTCTATTTAGGTTAAACAGCCATAACTATTTTACTCCTCTTAAAGTTCATGTGACATGGATTCAAGACCCCCTTTTACCTTTTTTAAGCACGCTCAGATTTTCTTATGTTCCTCTTATAGAGTTGTCCATTGAAACAGAAAACAAAAATAAAACTGGCTTAAAAACCATAAACAAAGGTATTACCTCAATAACCCAATTTCTGTTTCTACCTTTATACTACAGCATACAAAATTCTGATTATAATTTATTCACATAAAATCAAAATGATTATATATACATGGCATTTTAAAATACACTTTTAAAAAAATGTAGTCACATATTGTTAAGATCTACAGTGCCAAAAGATGTTTGAAAAATATTTTGGAAACCAGCTCTCAAAGACTGTCTACAAACTCATGCCACAATGTAATACTGGGCAACCATAATTTATTTTGATGAATGCTAATAGATAACTCTACTGAATCTAGAATCAAAGTGCTGCTATGAATGGAAGTGGCTAGCTAAAATATTTGTTTTGATGAAAATAAAAGTATAATAATAATAAAATCAATAAATTTTAGAGTGTCAAATTTTATGCAATCAGCACATTCTATTCTGGATATAATTATATTAAAATCATTTCCACAAATTTTTAGTGAATGTTTCTTACTCTTTGAACTGTGCCATTATAGCAAAAATCCAAAAATGTTTTATCATAAATAGGGTTTGTTGGTTTGAGTAAGGTTTGTGCTGCTTTTGAACAAATGAAGTTGAATTTCTTAGAATCTGTCCATGTTACAGCTTCTATTTCTTCTGATAATTGATAGTAACCATCTGCAAGATGTCTAACCTGAGTGTAAAGAGAAACTAATGCTGGGTGAGATGAGGCCAAGTAGCAAAAACTCATTTGAACATAATTACATCAATTAATCTCTAGTATGATAACCCATGTATTATAAGTCCTTTGAAAGTTGAAAACAATATTTCATTTGTTCCTTACAATAAATCTATGAAGAAGATATGGAATAACTTTAACCCCCTTTATAAATAACTCATTCCTGCTGAGCCTCAATTTTCTTAACACACCAAATAACATGATAACTAAGGGACTGAAACAGAATGAGATCCAGATCTCTGTTCTCCAGACTCATATTCTTCCAATCATCAGACAATGCTGTATGGAATATCATGAAGACAAATTCTAGAAGATACCATAGACTCTTAAGACTACTCACAACAGCTCTGGATGGGTAGATGGATCTAAACAATTTTAAACTGTAAGTAAGGTGAAATGATTTTGAAGGTGTTAAATAAGTCTATCATCTTAGATAAGAGTTTGATTAATTTAAAAGACTTGTCTAGGTCTCTTTTCACTTGTTAAAAAGTAAATATAAACCTTTATATAAATTGTTGACTCTCTGGGCTGTATAAGCAAAAGTAGGTCACCGATTAATCTATTTTTTGTTTTTATAAAAAGAGAAAAATGTTAAACAATCAAGTAACAGTGAGCTTTTATAATTTGTTTCTCTTTTGTACAACAGCCCATATGGTCCACTAGAGCAGGTTTCTGTCCAAACTTTTATGAAAGGCTCCTTTAAACGAAGCTCCAAATTGGAATGCCAGAGTACTAAACATTCAGTGAGGCATTAAGAAAGCATGCAGGCTATAAAGGCTTCAACAGCCATTCATTTATACTAAAAACACTGCTTGATTAAATGAAAAGCTAACTGCATTTGGGTTTCTTACATTTAATAAAGAACATTCTAAAAGATGTCAACCACATCTACCTACTTTTTGTTACTTGACATAATTATTCCTTACAAACTTGGTTTGTAAATGTAACACTGATTTTAAAATATGAATAAAATATACATGGTGTATTGCCTTGGTACTCACATTTGGAAATACTGCAATAGGAATTGATAATAGACTGAAAGTTATGAACATTTTAAAATGATTCCACAAGTGTATATTTGCCTTTCTCTAGTCTTTTAAGATGTAATAACTGTTATCATTATTTTAGTTGGTAAGAAGAATTCAAGAGTTGCTTCAGAAGCTAACTTGCTTAACTTACATTCTACTAATGTCATTGCAATAGGTATTGGAGATAATTAATGATATCAATTTCAATTGAATGAGGCTGCAGGGCAGGACAGACACTGATATTTTTAAAGCCAACTGAATGTCCAGGGAAGAGGAAGACGTAGAAGAAGGCTTTTATAATATCCCCTTCTCCAAAGAGGTGGTGATAGTGGAGTGAATAAATTGAAAGTCGAACAGGAGAATAAAATACAAATAAATTTTTTAAAAGAGAAACAAAAAAGGAGAGTGGGGAGCCTATGACTAGAAATAATGGGATAAAATAAAGGTATTTAAAAGTCTTAGGATATGACACAATATGCATCCAAGACATCAGGGTGATTTTTGAGAGTTTTTCACTTATTTCAAGTTAGCCACAAGGTAATTCATTATGATGACGTTTTTCCTTTAATATGACAACTTTTCATGTATTGTTCTAGAAGATAAATTATAAGTATAGATATTAGTTTATAATCACTGTTAATTTCTTCAATTACTTGTGGGGTTATGAAAACTAACACAAACAAAATCAATCATTTCATCATTTCTGCTAATATGGTATATGCCAACAAAATTTACTTTTCTCATACCTCACTCACATACGATGCATGCACAAGTTCTTTTTTCTCTCTCATTCTTTTTCTTTTCTCCTTTTTTTTTTTTTTTTTTGTAATTAAAATGCACCCCTGGGATCCCAGGATAAGGATAGAATAATTTTAAAAACTACCGAGGTAAAAGTGTACAAACATTAAAATTAAAAAGAATTTGTTTTTCAAAAAAAGAGACAAGGAAGAAAGGAAAAGAAAAGGGTCTTTACCTTGATCCTTTTCTGTTACAAATTAAAATCACAAAAATGATTAATTTTAACCAAAAGGTATTCATTTGCTTCAAAATGACTATCTTTACTTTTCTTTCTTTTAATTAAGTTCTGGGCAAAATGACTATCTTTCTAATTATGAGAGTGAAAAAGGAATGGAACATATGGTTAAAATATTAAGTTTGGAAAAACATTATATCCCCAAATGTTTTATACTATTATGAGTGATTAAGAACGTAATATGTCAAAACCTAAGAAAATAATATTGTTTTGAAACCTTACACAACGATTAAGAAAGAACAAAGAATCACACAAAAACTATTTTCCTTAAAACATTTTCCACTTCATTTTTTTACTTCAATCTTCAGTAGGAAATTTTTCTTCCTCATTTCAATTTCATTTAGATGTTTTTGTGGATCTTACATAGCTAACAACATTGATAGTTTGTAAGGTATTTTTAAAATCCTTACTGAGGTCTTGAAATCATCATGCATTTTTTAGGAACAGTGGCATTAAAAATAATAAAATATCCAAACATCTACATATATTAATTGCTCTGCACCTGCAAGATTATTCTATAATTTTTCATTCTAAAATGGTACCCATCCATTGCCTTTGATAGAAAAATGAATATGAGTACCACAGCTTCTGGTGCTTTTTTCTTATTTCTGAAGCTTTTGTTTTGAGTTTGATGAAAAGGACTATATTGAGAAGAGTAATGTTAGCTAATGTTTCTTTTTTTTTGTTTTGAGATGGAGTTTTGCTCTTGTCATCCATGCTGGAGTGCAGTGGTGCAACCTCAGCTCACTGAAACCTCCATCTCCCAGGTTCAAGCGATTCTCCTACCTCAGCCTCCCAAGTAGCAGGATTACAGGTGCCCACCACTGTGCCCATCTAATTTTTTGTATTTTTAGTAGAGATAGGGTTTTGCCATGTTGGGTAGGCTGGTCTCGAACTCCTGACCTCAGGTGATCCACCTGCTTCAACCTCCCAAAGTGCTGGGATTACAGGCGTGAGCCACCACACCCAGTCTATTTTTTATTATATGCTTGTCACTTGAGTATTTAAGATAGATTAGTTCATTTTTTTTTCTCACAACATTCACTTACAGTAGGTATTTTATTACCTTCATTTTAGAGAGGAAGAAACTGACAGATAAACAGTTTAAGAAGCTTACCTAAGGTTCATATATCTAGTGAATGGGGAGCTGAGTTTTCAACCCAGGTAGTGTCAATCTAGACAGTGGATTGATTACTCTATACATCCTCTACAGATCTTTTTTTATTTATAGCAAAACAAAGCAAACTAACAAATGACAAATACTTCTCAGTGGTGAACATCCCATTAAAAGAGCATTCTATTAATAATCTACAGATGTAAAATTGTAATGTATGCTACTTTTAAAGTCATGAATAATTAAACAACATGAGTCCTGGACAAATTTGCAGCACAATCAGCAAGCATTCTCCACATTTGTCTAAATTCAGAAATTCACTGCACTCTTTAAAACTCTTAATCATATGGATAACAGCAGAAAGTACTTCCTTCACTGCCTAGACTAACTCAACTATTTGGTACCTAAAATATCCAGTTTAAGTGTAGTTTGAAAGAATTTTATCAAATCACTGTAAATTCTGGAGCTAAGAATAGTTCCCTCGTTGTCAAAAAATCTTGAGAAAGCATCACTTCAGAAAAGACAAAATGACCAGAAAAAGACATATTAGCCCTCATTTTATAGAACAAAATTCCTCAATTTTCAACTAGGAAAAGCAACAGTTCTTTTCCTTCAAAATTTATTAAATATATCGTTTTAACAAAAATAGCATCGGAATAAACACTTGGGAGATTTAACTTAATTTTCAGGTGGCAAGGAAAATTCGTATTAAGGTCCTGATTCAGAAGGTATAAGTGGGTATAAAAAAATACTAAGCTACACATTGGGAGGCCAAGGCGGGTGGATTACTTGAGGTCAGGAGTTTGAGACCAGCCTGGCCAACATGGTAAAACCCTGTCTCTACTAAAAATACAAAAAATTAGCTGGGCATGGTGGTGGGCGCCTATAATCCCAGCTACTCAGGAGGCTGAGGTAGGAGAATCACTTGAATCTAGGAGGCAGAGGTTGCAGTAAGCCAAGATTATGCCATTGCACTCCAGCCTGGGCAACAAGAGTGAAATTCTATCTCAAAATAAAATAAAGTAAATAAAAAATACTAAGATAGTTATATTTTAATTATCTTTCAGTTGTATCTTTCCACAAAATGTTATTTTATTTCCATGACAGTAGATTGCAGTAGCTGCCCATTATCTAGATTAAGGGGATTTAAAACCGAATTAAGACTGGGCAAATAAGTAACCAATTGAACAATTTATAGCAAGGTATTTTTATGGTATTTCCCAAATGACTTTAAAGAGATAAAAACATGATTCATTAAATAATACTGAAAGCTGAGTTTCACCATTATTAAATAAATGTTTATTGAAATATCATCTGCTAACTTGCATAATTTACACAATCAAGAACACATAACTAAGACAATTTCTAATGTATATTTAAAATCTGTGTTTCTCATACATAAGCTCAGAAAATGATTTCCCTATTTTGAAGAAGAAAATGTAAAAATGAAAGATAAGCTACCTGTAGATGAGAAATTTATCACCATATTTTGATAATTTTTTCCTCCATTTCTTTGGTGTTAAGATACATTTTATGTACTAATTCACTCACTTATTCATTATTTAAGATAAAAAATGTTTTCTCTTGAGTTTGTAACACATCATCATCATCTATTCATAGTATAGACCTTAAGCATGCCTACACGGGAAACAGACTATCCTGGTTAAACTGCCAACTTTGATATTTACTAGCTGAATGGCTGTTGGAAAGTTACTTTAACTCTGTAACTGCCAGGATCCTCATCTATAAAATAAGGATAATAAAATATAACCTCTAAAGACCTTTTATGCTAACTCCAATCGTGTTTTTCTAAAAACTAGATGAGAAAATTCACAGAGCCTAGCACAAAGTTAATATTCAATAAATACTATCAAGTATCAAGTAAAAAATTACTAATGAATTTGCCTACCTAAACACTGTGGAATTCTTTCAATAACAACACCTCATAAGAGCTCTGTAAGGAACTAAGCAATGGAAACTCTATCAACAAAGACTGAGCTATTGAACAAGACCACCACCAGGTCCAGCTGGGAATACCATGACATTGTATCATGAAATACAAGGGCTGTAGCAGGCAGAATAATGACAGGAAGTAATTGAGAGAAATTAAGATCAAGTTCTCCATGGGTGATTATGTGCTGTAGAGCTTGGTAGGTGCTCACTGCGATCTGAGACAATATTGAATCTGTAGATTTAGGGGCACAGTTGCTATGGCATGTTCTCTAACTCAACCAAGAAAGAAAAGTCTCAGGAGGACATGGAACATCTTACAGAATAAATATTTTCAAAAAGTTTTACATGTAATTCAGTTAAAAAACAAATCCCAAGAAATTTTAAGTGACCAAGAACAGTTTGCTTTTTAAAAGAAGGTTATATTTAAAACTTTCTAAAAGAAGGCAACTTCTGCAGTGAGAGTGATTAGACAATATGCACTATAATGTACTTCCTTTCAAAGATCTGAGTTTGCATATTTTCCATCCCTTCCTGATGAAACAGAGTTGAATAAATACAAGGAAGGCTATAAATGTGTCAAATAGCATATTATGCACCTCATATTAGAATTGATTATTTCCTATAGTGTTATTAATTCATAAATTTCTTTAGTTGCTGCAATTCAGGATTGGTTCTAGCAAGGTTTTGTCTATAGTATTGAAATAAGGAACCCTCCTATTTACAGTTTTGGGAGAATCACTCTTCATATAGGTAGGAAGGAGGTGGAATTCTAAATGTTAACTGGTCTCTATTAAGTAATGTTTTAGATAAATGTGGAGACAAAAACATTTACAAACACATTCTGAATTTAGTAATAATTAAGTTTCCTCCTAAGTTTGTGTGTGAAAACTTATGTTGGCACATCTACATCCAAAGGTTTAATGTACATCCTGTGTTATACCATCTACAGTCTCTAAAGACCTTTTATGCTAATAGGTCACCATGGGTAACCATACTCAAACTCACACTTTTATTTCTAGAATGTAAATTGCCAGAAAAGTAATAGACTCCATGTTTAAAATCTTTTCTCTTTTTGATCCTAAAGTTAAGTAATGTAGTAAGCTTTGTAGATTGCATAGTTTATTACGTGTAAGAGAGATTTATTGTCAACAGAAAGTAACATTCAAATCTAAAAAAAAGAATGGCATTTTTCCCCATATCACTTAACAATTGTAAATAATTTACTGATGTAAGTATTTGATTTTTTAAATCCTAGCCCTACCACATCTATTAGACACAAAGGCAACAGATCACATTTGTTTTGTTCTGCACTTATTAGATAGTTCAGTACATCATTCATTCACCTATCAGTGCTTACTAAATGCCCACAAAGGTCGAGGCACTGTTAGAAGTAAAGGTTATGCTGCTGTAAATAAGGCAGATCATATTGCTGCTTTCCTGCAGTTTACTTTTCTGTGGGCAAGACAAAAGATAAAGACAAAAAAATACAAATATTTATATTTCCATACATATTTGCAGAACATGTGTAAGAAAAATTAATATTTATTTTAATAAATTATTTTATATCCATATTCTCATATAATCTGAATATAATTATCTGTACGACTTTCTTGAAGTGTTCTTCTAATTCTTTATTTTGAGGACAAGATAGAATATATTTTCCCTTCAACAATGAGCTACCTATTAGTCTTGATTTTACTTTATAAATATGCATGAATGTTTATGCACATCTACGCATATTGTTGTAACTGAAAAAGTCACTTAAAAATAGATTATTATGAATATTATTGTAATCGCTTTTCTTTTCTTTTGGAATTAAGTCAGAAATTTCTGCCTCTTTGTTTATCAGCTGTCAATGAACAAAGTTAAAATGAGTGTCATTTCTCCACTCCACTCTGTCATAAAGTAATTAAACATTTATTAATAAACTGGATTAAAAAGGTTACATTGAATTTATCAGAGTGCTCTTTCTAGGCAGCCCAGAAGAAGAGTAGGCAGCATCTGCATAGGTACATTCTTCATTAGTCCTCCCCAATCAAGTGCATATTTAACATATAAATGGCTCTATATTTACTCAATGTAAGTATTTACATTTCCATGCAATGATATTTTAATAATACATTAACTTAAGAAAACAAAATGGTCCCAAAGATACTTTCATTTATAAGTGTTTATGTGAGCCCAACCACATCATTTATCAAGCTCATGTCTTTAAAAAATCAATTTGTATAATTAAGAAAAACTTTGAAAACCAGTGTATCTAATTTCACTGGTAATTGAACTATTATTCTCCTGCTTTCCCTTTGATGTCAGTTTTCTTCTCCTGCTGTGAATACAGGGTTCCTTTAGGACCAAAGTTTGACTCCACATAGCAGTACACATCAATGCCATCTCAGTGACCGCAAACTCCAGAAATCTCACCTGAAACCAACACCACTTTTTTCAAATGGCTGGCTCTATTTTTAAAATACTATCAGTTTTACTTCCAAGTTATTATTTTCACCCATTAATTAAAACTCTTGTGCTGATCCAAACTAACACAGGAACAGGAAACCAAACACCGCGTGTTCTCACTCGTAAGTGGGAATTGAATAATGAGAACACAGGGCACAGGGAGGAGAAAATCACACACCAGGGTCTGTTAGGGGTGGGAGGTAAGGGGAGGGAGAGTATTAGGACAAATATCTAATGCATACGGGGCTTGAAACCTAGATGATGGGTTGATAGGTGCAGCAAACCACCATAGCACATGTATACCTATGTAAAAAAACCTGCTCGTTTTGCACATGTATCCCTGAACTTCAAGTAAAAAACAAAACAAAACATCACTGTGCTCATCAATGACTTTGTTTTAAAACTATTTATTTTGTATGACAAATCAGAAAATTACAATTAAAGTAAAGCATTCATTTTAGTAATATCTAGAATCTAATTTAAAATTTTCAATTTAATGGCACTAGATAAAAAGCCAAGAATTGATTGATCTAACCCTTAAACATCATTTATTCAAACAGATTTTCTGTTATCAAAAGATAAAGCTACTGAGTTTTACTCAAGACATAGGAAATGCTAACAACTAGCTAACACAGAGGAGTGCCATCTTTCATTCTTAAACAGAGTTAACACCCAGAGAACAGGATATGGAGATTTTTTAAATGTTAGACGATGCCAGTGACAAAATTAAAATAAATATTTCCTTCATAAATGAAAAAAAAAATCTGAAATATGCATAACATCTCATTATGCAACCTATGCAAAATTGTAGAATCACAACCATAAGTTACATTAGAAATGACTAGAAATAATTGTGTTTGCTTTATGAGCTGTATTCCTTAAAATACTATAAACTTTAACATATGCTATACCTGTCAATGATGTGTAGCAGAAAGAGCAGTAGACAAAGAAAGGGAGTTGGGTTTTGTTTTTAACCTGTCACTGAGGATGTGCTACTTATGTGAAGGAATTTATATTCGTGAGTCTCAGTTTTGCCATCTGCAAAGTAATATAGAACAAGTGGCTGTTGATTTACTTTATATTTCTAAATGTTATATGCCTATTAAATCCAAGTAGCTTATATTTGACATAGAAAAGTGCTACAAACATCTTTTTTCCTCCATCGATTTTAATTATGCTTTTTTAAAAAAAAGTTTTTTCACTGCAATATAAATATTTAATTTACTTGATGTTAAGTTTTCTTTATTTTCTCAATTTAAAGGTATTTGTGATTTTTTACTTTGTTTTTAATACACATAATTTAATGCCTATGAATCATTAACTTGTTCTCTCTGCTTGCAATATCCTTATCATTTTTTGTAGTTATTTCTGTGGGAATTTCCTACTCATATTTTCTCATTAATATTAACATCATCTTCTCTGAGGTTCCATACTACACTTGGAACATATTTTATGTATTTTAGCATCTTCTGAATGTTATAATCTGAGTATTCAACAAATACTTATTGAGAAATGATTAACTGTGATTAGGTTGGTGAGGACAGAAAGATACCCAAAATTTGGTTTCTTTTATAAAAGGCTTAATCATGAAATATGGAAGAGTAAGCATGTTGGACATAAAAAGAACATTAGGCAGTATGTGTAAAGAAAAGGACTCCAGAGCAAAGTTAATAAATGGAAGAAAAAAGTGTTGCTTGTGTATATATTCCATGTTAGGCACAATGCAATATACTTTCACCTTTGTAATCTCTAATATGAGATATTTTAAAAGTATAAACACATTTTTGTAGTTTCAGTAACAAGAAAAACAAGTAATATTCAAATATAAGAAGTGGACAATAAATTTTTAAATAAAGCATATTGATATCCAAACATATTAAGCCCTTAGATAACTTATGCTAGAAATCAGTAACTTTCTAACAAATAAATAATCCTAGGCCAGGAGCAGTGGCTCATGCCTGTAATACTGAAGCTTTGGGAGGCTGAGGCAGAAGGATTGCTTAAGGTCAGGAGTTCAAGACCTGCCTGAGCAACATAACAACACAAAAACAAAACAAAATCCAAAGATGAAAACACAAAAAAACAAATATAGATGTAACTACATATGAGAATGTAAATCTGAACTCATCACACATTATTATGATTATTAGTTTACTTCTTGGTATTTCCTACTAAATTAAAATAGTAGACGGCTGAGGCTGTATTCTTTACTGATAGATATACAGTGCCTACACAGCAAAAATCTACAAAATTATCTTGAATGGATTAATTTACAAATGCACACATACATGAAAAAAAGGTTAGTATTTAATGCTGGGAAGGTATTATAAATTGAGAACTGTCAAACACTCACTTCTGACCTAGATTCTAAGCTTGGAAACAAAAGCCCACTGAAAAATTCTTCACTCATTCATATTTCCTTACAGGAAGCTTACATTTCCACAGACACTTTAACCTTAATATACCCCCAATGAACTTACCTTCTCCAATAAACTTGCTCTTCCTGCATTTTTATATTTTGATTAAGGGTTCTACCCCTGACTCTATCAGCCAGGTTAGCGACAGAGCAATCACCTCCCTTCCTCTAACTCCTATTTCCACTTAGACTCTTAGTTCTTTGCTTTTGCTTTCTAAAAGTGTCTCTCTTCTTTACTACGTCTTCACTCTCATTTTCTTCCTTTGAAACCACTACAATAAACTTTTAATTGGCTTTTCTGCTTTCAATGTCAACCCTGCTTCAATCAATTTTCCAAAGTGCAGCTACATTGTTATTCCTTGTCTTGAAATTTCTTAGTGATCCCATCTTTGATAGGATAAAGCGAAAGTCCTTTTGTAGAGTGGAAAGGCCTTTTCCCTAATTTGCCGCCTACATCTCTTCACCCTGGTTGCACTGTAAGCTTCTCACACACTGAATCACTTACCATTCCTTAGACATACCAAATTCTCATACTTACAGGTTTCACATCTGCTAGTCTCTGGGAGCCCATTCCAATCTTAGACAACGGTAGAGTCACATCCATTGTACTAGGCTAGACTAAAATAACACTTCTTCTGGAAGTTAATCTTTCCTTAACTCTCCTTTGCAGATATAATAACTTGTTTTGTAACACCTCTGTACTTCTATATAATCCATTATTATACTTATATTACTATATTATGTGCTTGTCTTCCCTACTCAATTTCTGTGTATCTCCAGTGTCTGGCACATACTCCCAATTCAAGTTTTTTTCAATGTTTGTTATTGTACAAGTGGTACTGACTGACAAGCACAAGGCGAAACAGGATCACTCAGGTAGACTGAATGACTCAATACATTTTAATTTCAGTATTTATTTAAATCAGATTAATAACAGTCTTGCACTTTTGCATTTTCACAGGCCTAAACTAATATATGTACTCTAACATTCAATGCTAACCAACTGAACTCTGCATGTTAAAGATAAACAAAAAACAAAAAGTTACGTTGCTTTCAAAGTAGCATGACACTAATTGGAATATATAGAATTAAAACATAAAATATAATATTGATTATATGGCTTCTACTATGTTAATTGGAGGGCAAAATGTTTACATTAAGTAAGACTTAATGGAAAAAATACTATAATTACATTGAATTATATCTTTAGTCAATTGACACAACTTATTTTCTTGGCTATCTAATTACCTTGATTATATTTTTGAAATGATTCTGAAATGTTTGAAATCAATGTGTTGTTTCAATGACTTAAATCAAGAAGAGATAAAAACATGGTACGTTTTAGATATACGAGCAAGAGCGTTATTTATTTTGACCTGCCTTTAGAAGCAGAAAAAGAACTTGCTTCCATGTTACTGTATCCAATCTCCTTCCTTTTCATAACCAATATTTCTAAAAGATTATCTACTGTATGAAGAAATTTAAATGTCCAGAGCCTGTGTCTAATGTTAATAAGAATGTCTGTTCTAATATAGAAGGTATATGTGATGGAAGAGTGAATGCAAGGTATGTGTCCCATTTTGGGCTTTTTTTGTTTGTTTGTTTAAAAATGTGTAATTCTTTTCTACAACTTGTATATTAAAAATAAAAAAGTACCTCTATAGCTATGCCCTTGTTACTCCATAATGATTTTGGAGGGATGCTTGAGATTATTTCAGGGCCTTAGAGGAAATAAGAAAACAACCAAATAGCAAACTTATAGTTCATTCAGGAAGAAAGATAATAGAGTCATCTCTATTAACTAGCTTAATGGGAAGGAAACATAGCTCAGAAAATATAAAATTAAATGCTCTGATGCTTCCATGTAGTAAAACTATGATAGGGAAGGAGAGGAGTGAGAAGTAACAGGTGAAAGGAAAACTGAGCCAATCTGTTGAATTGTAGTGATGATAATAGTAAAAAATTATAGGTGAATATTTTAAACTACAAATCATCTTTACAATATTTGAAGTTTACCATAAGGTTAGTTTGTTTAATCTTCCTACTGCTATGTTTAATCTTCCTATTCACCCAACATGTGAATGATGTTCTATTTGTTTCTAAATGTTTAATGCATTGTTCCAAAGATCAGTACAAACATGTGGAAAGCCATCTTCAGAATCTGATATGCTAGTATTCAATATGAACTTTTATTTGTTTATATTAGTAAAAAGTATTTCCTTCCCGGTATTTCTTCATAATATGAGACCAGTAAGTTAATCCTGAAGCACTAAAATGTTAAACACACCACTGAAGAAAAACTTTCTCATCAGCTTTTATTTTGTTCTCAATCTCTGGATTTAGAACACCATCGAGTTATTTCAAGGAATTTTGCAGGCCATATGAACAAGTAACAAAGCTATCAAAGCAAATAGATATGTTACAAAACACATAAGTGTTGTGAATGATGTTATAATTTATTAAATTTAAAGTATTATAAAAGTATTAATTGATTCAGCACAGTTTTGGTCATTATGAGTGCCACAATTCACAGAGAATGCCATTAATTTTTCATATAGAATCAATGAGTGTATTCGACATTATTTCCGAAAGAGCCTAGGATTATGATCTAGACTTAGTGATAAAAATCAAATTTTATATGTAGTCATTCTTTGACTTTGCTTCCTATGGCATCACTATGTAATTTGTACAGTTTACACTTTACTATCTCACTTTACTAGTCAACCCAACACCCACTCTGACTCTTAGGTCCACTCAATATAATTTTATTTTCTCTTGTGCATTCTAATTCTAGTGTTGATACTAATTTTAGATGTGAGAACTGAAGCCATTTGCATTTTCCAGGTCTCAGCAATAAAAAAGAAAAATTAGCCAAGATTTTCTCTAAAATTCTTTTCAAATCTAACATTTCATAACCCTCTGACATCAACCCTCATACCTTAGAGAACATGGTGGCAAATGCACAGCAGGTGCTTAGTCAATGCTGTTTAATTAATATGGCAGAGCATTTACTACTTTATCCATCTAGGCTGACTGCAAGAAGATTGTGTATCTTAAAGTTTTTCACAAAACGAATTCTTGGAACATCTCAGAATTCTCTCCAACTGATTGATTTGAAACCATTGGCTTTATATTCTTCCCATAAAACTGTGGGGTTTTATGGCTTTATAGACAGTAATGAGAACACTGAATTACACAAGCACAGTAGCAATAATCTCCAAAGATGATTTAATTTCTGAAGCCATATACTGTAATCTCAGCCATATCATAGAGTCACACAAATCAAATGGGGATGAAGTATAAGGATGAAAACCAATTTGTTGCACTTTGCAGTATTCTAAACCTATCCTTAAATTTTGGGTAACTTATAACTAATAAGGTATATTAGAACTAAATAATGTAAATAGGTACTTTTAATTAGAATGAGATGTTGTTGGCAAATGATACATAATTCACACTATGCATAGCTGAATACATAAAAAGTATAATGCATTCCTTTTTTGGAGAAAAACGTAATAATTAAAGACACAATTGCCATGAGTTAGGTATGATATATAAACATAGTGGTTGAAATACTGTAAAGGTTAATGAAATATTAATACAAAAATTACCTAATTTACAATTAATACATATGTTAGAGAATTTGATGCCATCATTTTCATGTTTTTTCCAGAACATTTACAATTCATAATAAAGCAAATCAAAATATTCCTAACAGTTTATTGAAAAAGTTTGATATATATATATATATAATACTTCTGTTCAATAAAGCATTGAATATATAAATGATTCATAAAAATTATCTGCAATTAGGGCCTAGAGTGGTAGCTCACACCTGTAATCCCAGCACTCGGGAAGGGAAGGGAAGG
>NW_012114744.1:5854183-5893187 GCF_000951035.1 Colobus angolensis palliatus | reverse complement strand
TGTCATCAGTCTTTTTTTAAAAAAATGCCAAAAGTTTTCCTTTTTGATCTTAAAATAGTTGGTGAACAGTAGGCCAACTACACATTAATCCATCCATATCTCCAAATGCAACTTATTTTGTAGCTATTATTCCGAGGACTACCAATATCTATATATCTGAGTGTTATCTTCTGTAATTTCATGGATGATAATGCCTCTTTATGCTCACTCACTCAAGGCTAAGCTAGAACTATTACTGAAGGAGTTAGGCAGTGAACAACACCTGGGAAAAATAGTGAAGAATTTAAGTAATTCTTTGAGGCTGAATCTATGAATTTTTGTCGCCATAGCCATGAATGTCAATTTAGAAATATAAAAATCTGAATCAAATATCCTTTCCAGATATCTTCTACAAATCACTTGCTAGCTGCATGAACTTAGTACATACTTTGCAATTTTGTGTCAGTTTGCTTTTCCTATAAAATGTGGCTAAAAAAATACCTGTTGTATATCGTTTGACCCAGCAATCCCATTACTCAAAGGAATCCCATATACTCAAAGGAATATAAATATTTCTATTATAAAAACACACATATGTGCATGTTCATTGCAGCACTACTCACAATAATAAGAACATAAAATCAACCTAAATGCCCATCAATAATGATACACTGGATAAAGAGAATGTGGTACATATACACCATGGAATACTATGCAGTCATTAAAAAGAAAATAAATAAACAAACAACAACAAAAAAAAAAACTAAGGGCCAGGCGCAGTGGCTCAGGCCTGTAATCCCCGCATTTTGGGAGGCCGAGGTGGGCAGATCATCTGAGGTCAGGAATTCGAGACCAGGCTGGCCAACACCTAGAAACACCCCATCTCTACTAAAAATACAAAGTTAGCCAGGTGTGGTGGCGTATGCCTGTTATCCCAGCTACTCATAAGGCTGAGGCAGGAGAACTGTTTGAACCCGGGAGGTGGAGGTTGTGGTGAGCCGAGATCATGCCATTGCACTCCAGTCTAGGGAACAAGAGCTAAACTCCATCTCAAAAGAAAAAAAAACAAAAACAAAAACTGAGAACATGTCTTCTGCAGGGACATGGATAGAGCTAGAGGCCATTATCCTTAGCAAACTAACACAGGAAGAGAAAACAAATACAGCATGTTCTCACTTATAACTGGAAGCTAAATGATGAGAACACATGGACACATAGAGGGAAACACCACACACTGGGGACTTTTGGAGGGTAGAGGGTCGGGGAGGAAGATCGGGAAAAATAACTAATGAGTACTAGGCTTAACACTGGATGATGAAACAATCTGTGCAAAAACTCCCATGACATAAGTACACCCTATGTAACAAACCTGCACATGTACCCTGAACTTAAAATAAAAGTTAAAAAAAAAAGGAGATAATCCATTCAGAATAGCTACGGTAATGTTGGGGTTAATAAATATTAACCACATTGCTTTTACTAAAAACAGTTGCTTCCATTGCTTTTATTAAAAGGAGGCATTTTGGAAACTCTGGGCTCACTCCCAGTCTTCCTCAGATTAATGCTATTTCCTCAGTGTCCTATTCTATCCCAATTGCCTCTATAATTAATTAAAGTCTTACTATCATTGTAATGAAAAGTGTTGGCAAATGTTTAAACCATTTCTGTTGTTCTTCTTTTCTCTGATTTTTATAACAAAGGCAGTTTGGATAATTATTTACAAAACTGTGCAAAATACCACCTTTAAAATATGCATTTTTATTAAGACACCACAAAAATTCTGCTTGTGTCAGCAAAAATTCTTAAAGAGCACAGTTTCACTAATAGGAAGATGCAGCATATGTCTATGCTCTGTTAATCAGAAACCTAAATGAGAAAAGGAAACAAACTGGGTATGTCATGAAAATGAGAAGACAATCAATCTATTTGCCAACTTAACAAAATATAAACTGTAATATATACTTCACTATTATATATACACACATATACATATATATACATACATACATGTATGTATACATACAAATACAAGCAATATATGTAAGATAGAGTTTTCTTTTCTTTTCTTTTTTTTGGACAAAGTCTCCCTCTGTTGCCCAGGCTGGAGTGCAGTGGTGTAATCTCAGCTCACTGCAATCTCCACCTCCCAGGTCCAGTCAATAACACCACCTTATAAGGTGATAATGGGGATTATATGAGTTAATACTTGTGAGGTTCTTAGAACAGAGCTGGCACATAATGATCTGTGTCAGAATTATACATATACGTGGACGGGGGTTGTTTTCAACTAAATTAAATATATATATATTTAATGTTTTCTATTAATAATAGAAAATATGTTTTCTATTTAAACTATTTACCAGAGAAACTCATTCTCATGCACATTGCTTTCTTTTATTCTAGAGCTACATCCAGTCACATATAAAATATTAAGTATGCCTTCTGTAAATACTCTTATTTTCAGTATGTTGTCTCACCTCTGTTCTCTTCCCTCAAAGGTTTTCTTGGATTTCCCCAAAGAATAAACATCTTATATTTTGCCAGAATCTGAGAAGAGCGATTGCATGGATGCACAGGTGAGACAGTGGGATCACAAGATCTAGCTCTTCCCATAATGACCTTTAAGTCATTACCCACTCATGTCTTCTTTCAAAATACCAAATATCTCCATTTATTGAGCCTTTGGTGTCTTGTTTTGTGTTCCTTGTAAAAAGCACTTAGGTCTTCTTGGCTTTTCTAATCCACTGAGTCATTTGCCATTGCCCATATATTTCCCAGCCCATTTTAAAAAATCTTATAATAAACATTCATTTGCTGTTATCTTCTATCTCTAAGTCTCTTTTACCTTGTAGGTTTGTATAGTTCAAAATTCATTTGCTTTTAGTTTAATGAGAAACTCAGAAAGGGGGTAGAGATGTGTTCAAGTTAATTTGTTAAACAAGAATCCTTTATTCTTTATTCAGGTGAGGAAACTAAGTCTCAGAGAAGTTAAACAACTTATCATTTACACAATTGATAATTGGCCACGGACAAAATTTATTCTAGATATACCCGCCTGCAAGGCAATTTTCTCCTGTCCCACACTTCTTTGAACAAGACCAATATGACTTTTTAATGAGAAAACCAAAATGATTATATCTACGGCATGTATCTCTAATTAGTAACAACGGAAAACAACGTTTGAGTCAACAAATGGTATGGACCAATATAATTCAAGGCAATTGTTTGTGATAATAAAAAACAAGTACAATGCCTAGGCCACTTGAAACCTTAACTCTCTGATTTTATCTCCATTTGAGTTTTTCTTCACTTACTGTTAAAAATAATTGTAAAATCCGGCTAAGTTCTCAAAAGACAAACTGAAAGAGCTCTCAGGCTGATAGCAGTAAGAACGGTAATGTATCATCTCGGCATGGCACTGCTTGGAACTATTTCAGTAAACAGGATAAAGCTATGTTAGACTAGAAAATCCAAGGCCCTCCTATGACCTTTATAGGAGCCATACAGTGATTATGAGAAGCATGGCCATAAAACTACCTTTATAATCATAAAACGTTTTGCGTCATTTGAAGCTGCACTATGGATACGTCTAAGAGAGATTTTTTTTCCTCTCTCTCTCTTTAGTAAAGCCCTTCAGTAAGGGGTATTTCAGTAAAAAGTACAGGAAGGAGTTCTGGGGTTAAGATAGTCTCATTTCAGCAGCTGCAATGTCAAATTTATAATTGTCCACATAAACAATTCAAATATATCTGTTTACTCTACATGTACTCATGGAACAAAAAAAGGCTTGTATCATAAAATTCTAAAACCCACAAGCTTTAGTTCTTCTGTCACATCTCAGTGCATTTAATATCCTTCTGCCATATTATTTACGACTTCACAAAAAAGTAGTCATTTCCTATTATCTGTTCAATAAATATGTAGAGAAATGCAGGCTGCAGAGATACAATTTGTTAATGAAATAGCCCAGAGAATCTTCATGGTGTCTAGTCTCAGAAGCTTGCGCAGCATCTATTAAAGCTTGCTTCAGTTCTAAAGAGTAACTCCAATTTTACACATTGATATGTTCCACTCAGATGACTGAGGCATGCTTTCTGAATAGATTATGCAACATGAGTAATGCATGCTGTGACACAACATACATCTGACCACACAGGCATATCTAAACACTTCACTTGTTGAACATTTTTCTATTACTGAGAAGACTGTCTCATTTCAGAAATGAGATGGATATGGAACTTCCAGTTCTTGGAATTATTTTCAAGAAGAGAAAGGCACCTTGCTTGTTGTAGTTCTTAACCAATTTTCACAACATTGTGAATACACTGTGTTCAAAATATTTTGGTACAACTTTCAGGAAACCTGCAAGGTAGTCACAGGTAGGTACATCACTGTCCCCAAATTTGTATACTTTTATCACCTTGTAAAACAGCATCAAAAAAGCTCTCATTTGTTATTTTCTAAAAAATTTCACTTTATGCTGAAAATTCCCCTCACTGAAAAAATAAATAAATACTAGAAAAATAGTAGTTATTATTCCCCTTATTTGATGTGAAGGTTTTTTTTTTTTCTATATAAAAATGAATTTAAACAAAGGGGTTTGTGTCTATTAGGTAGAAAAAAATGACATGAGAGTTTGGAAAAAAATGTAGATGGGGGAAAATATTATATTAGACATGAAAATCTACTTCTAATCTAACACAGCATAAATTGTAAAAGCAAACGTATGAATAAACTTTTACATTAATCAAAACCTTAGAGTGACCTAATGCTATTTAGGCCTGAATATTCTTTCTTTTTTACAATTTAAAATGCAGTTTAATTTCCTCAAAGAATAAATATCTTATCTCTTGCCAGAGTCAGGGTAGAACAGCTGCTTGGGTTCACAATTTGCATGACAGACCTAGTCCAATACTCTGCAGATAGTCACTATATCCGTGTTTCACTAATTTTGATACTGAATATTATTTATGAACTAATAATATTCTCTTGGATTTTAAAAAATTATTCAATTGTATTAAATGCAGTTAGATAATGCTCAAGAGAAATATGATAACGGTATAGAAGTCAATATTCCAAAAAGCTCTATACACACACATAAACATGGAGTTTCATAGAGAAAGTTTTTGAGGAATGTGACAATTATTAGTCGATTGTGAATATGGCTTTATAAAATTAGAGATATTTTTGCAAACACATCTATTTTTTATAATGGTAAAGAAGAAACATCACTAATTATTTATAATAAACTATTTGCATAATCAGTGTGACCAGAATCATTTTTGGGATACTCCAACTTGTTTTGTTTCACTGCCATCTAAATGTTGCTGTTTTGTCTATTTCTTAAAAAATTAAAACTTCATTTAATTCATTATTGAAGTGTTTTAAACAAAGTACCATTATGAGCTCAAAACAAAGACGAAAGCATTGTTCAAAAATATCAGTTTTGAAGAAAAAAATCAAGGTTGAGTTTGAGAAAGAAATACAGTTGATTACTAATAAAGAGAAATATGGTCATAAAAGATCTAAACATTTTGTAAGGCAATGTCTAACTAAATGCTGTTTTATGGAGGAGGTGAGATTGAGATATACCACAACATTAAGGCAATATAGGATTTCTGACGATAAGGGAAGGGACATAAAATTCTTGGTGGAGGAGCCTGCTAGAGAAAGTCTTGAAGGCAGAAAACAGTCATAATTACCACTAACTGTATGTTCACTCTATGCTAGCCATTTTACCTATGTTATCTGAACAAATTTTCAAACAATTCTACCGTAAAGCCATTTATCCCCACTTGAAGATTAGTACCATTCTCATAGACATTAGGAAACTTGCCAAAGGTGGAAGCCAGGTAAGTCTGAGTAGTCTCACACACTGCACTGCCACAAGGGTTTGGACCCTTAAAATGGATTCAAAATCAGCATGCTGATAACTTGCTCACTAAATCAAAGTTCAGTCAGCAATAATGAAGTCTGTTGCTAATGTGTAAGTACTGTAATTCTACATAACACCTCTGGGAAAACCTGGTCTATGCTTGGGACAGACACATTTGGATTCAATTAGCAGAGAAGTACCACTTAAAGCTTGAAATCCAGGAAGAAATACTTGGGAGGGTTGGGGAAAGAATGAGGAATCTGTAGACCCTTGCAAAGCCACTGAGGATTTTGAATAGGAAAATGTAAAATGTAAATAGAAATGTGCTTTGAAAGACACATTTAAAAGATTTGTTTGAGAATAAGGGAAACTGAAATGGGAAGCAAAAATAAACAGACAAAACCTACTAACAGGTAAGGCTTTATCATTGCTTCATTAAGACTTGGGGGAAAAAAATCCCTCACTGTCTTTCGGTTGAAGATATGTCAGCTACTTAATTTCTTTTATTTCAGGTTGTCTACTTTTTTACTTTACCTTATATCTAGCCATCTCTTCATGGAGACTTCAGGTGAGATAAAATGTCACAGCAACATAGCTAGGCCCGCAAGAAAAAAGTAAAACATGAATTTATGTCTGGTTTAACTTGGGCACATTTTCAACAGAATAGTTTGAACCTACAGCCTCATAATTTTCATGCTCTTGAAAAAGACACTTGTAAAATTGTTTTCTTGCTACTTTGCAAAGCTCTGGCTCAGAAAATTACTACCCTTTTGATGTGAAGGCTGATATAACTAATTATAGCTAGGAAGACACAATTCTTCCTTTAATAATAAAGAAATAGCAATCTTTCACCTAGAATAGAACAGTGCCTGGATTTGAAGCATGAAAGATTAAATCAGTAAGCTTTGAAATTCTATTATATTCAGAGAGACAATGTCTCCAAGGACAATAATATTGACAATAGAAGAAGGTTTCTTGAAGAGCATTTCAACGTATTAGCAGACTCGGTGCAGTGAAAACAATGCCGGGCTGGAGATGAAGAGACAAGTACTCCCATCACCTGCCCAGGCTCTCTTAGGAATCATCAGAATACTTAGATCAAATTAGGCGACTTCTCTAATTTAACAACAGTGCATTGACTAGTTTCAACCACCAATTTGCAAGGGAAGAAAGGAGGAACAGAAAGGGAGGAATAGAGGGACAAATAAAGATGTAGAAAGAGATTTCGGAAAAGAGGAAAGAAGAGAAATATGGAAGGAGAAAGAGAGTTGTTAATTTATATTTCAGTGCTTTTTAACCTTAACTGGCATCAGAATAAGCTGGAGTACACGTTAAAACAAAGATTGATGGGCCCCACCTACCATTTTTGATGCAGTCTATCTGGTGTGGGGCATATTAGTAAGCATTTCCAACAAGTTCCCAGGTGATTGATGCCAATGCTGCTGGCATGGAGTCCACACATTGATTGAGGATTGTGTTACAGGTCTCCATCAATATGCAGTATCACCAAGAAAAATTTTATGTAATTCAGTTTGGTCTTTACATTGTTAAGAAAATTGTCTCAGGAACCATCTTTCTAAAGGTCATTACTCATTCTGTGTGCTGTATATTCTTTAGTTTCAAAATACCGAACATCCCCTTCCTATGTATTTGTTAGAATCATTATTAGGTATGTGTTTGCAATGACTAAATAGATGTGTTTTCTATTTCTTCACATATAAGACATGCTAAAAAAGAACAAAATCCAAAAGCCCCAGGGAGCAGTGACATTTATGCTGATGTGGTAGTGACATATTGGCCCTGAAGATCTTATCCTACCATACCAACAGGCATTCTCATTCATTGCTGGTACAAGTATAATTTGGTTTAGCTGTTTCAGAATAATTTTTGACACTCTCTGTCAAAAGCTTTATTAATGCAACTAAAGGTACCATTCCAAGCACAATTAATAACAACAGTAATTGAGCACAAACTCTATGCTGGTCGCATGGCTAAATGTTGTACATGTGTTACGATACTTAACACTCCCCGCAGCCAGAAGAGAAGGGAAAAGATCCCACTGTGCTATTTGTTGATCAGTTCAATATTCTCCTGTTATGCACTTGTGCTGTCATTATTTTAAAGGATACACTGACAAACAGAAGAAAGACATGTATACACATTCAGAATGAGAGTAGAGAGATACATTCTCTCTTTCACCCACATAAGGATGATCAGGAGAGCAGAGATTTAATTTGTCTTCTGCTGCTCTGGATGAACATTCTTAAGAATAGTTTTAAATGTTAGAATATCCAAAGAGAGTATGAAGTTGTAAAATGCATTTTCCTGAATCCTGCTGAAGTAAAAATTTTGTCTTTGGCAGAATATTGAGGAGAAACTAATTTATTTTCTAAATATTACTTTGGAGGATGAACATGATTTAAGATGATACATCATTAGAAGAAAGCACATATGCTATACAGGTTTTCAAAGACAGGTATTTAATGATTTTATCTTTAACTTCTTAGATCTCTTCTTTAAAAAAAGGGAAATAATAGCTCTGTATGAAAATACATTTCTGAACTTCTATGGCCAAAGATAGCCAATTTGTTGTTTCATAATATGTAGACATAGACTACTTTCACAATTATAGGTAACTTTGGTTGTGTATCTCTGGAAACAAACCTCACAATCTACTCTTTCTCAGATTCTGCAGTATCTCTCTTCATGAAGTAATTCTTTCACCTTTCCCTTCTGTAATCTATGGAAATGTTACTGACAAAAGACATTGTCATTTTGACTTGTAATATCCATCTCTCACTTTTTTTTTATAACAACTGTCTGCCAAACAAAGTAAAATTTATTAGCAATAGATCTTTGAATTGTATAACATGTAGTGCAGGTAACAAAGTGAAGTGTAAAGGATGGGGATGAAACTGAGGTTCTAATATTTTGCTTTTAGTTCCATCTCTGCCTCTAAATGTTGAGTGACCTTGTAGAGATCATTTCACATTTATATATTCCATTTTGTCCACATATGAAACGAAATGAAATTGTCCGCATTAGTCTAGGTAACCTCTAAAATCTACTCAAGTTCTCTGAATTATTGATTCATTCTGAAAATCTGGCTTTGGTCCTTGGTTTGTACACAACTCCTAACAAGAAGAATTTTATATTGTGATACAAATGAAATAAATGTTGTTTTTATATCACTCTTTTAGATTCCAACATTTCAACCACACATAAAACATCTTTCAGACACCCTTTTAATAGTGTGTTTAATGTATTATTTAATAACACTGGCCAGGCACTGTGGTTTATGCCTGTAATCCCAGCACTTTGGGAGGCCAAGGCAGGAGGATGGCTTTAGCTCAGGAGTTTGAGGTCAGTGTGGGCAACATGGCAAACCACCACCTCCCCATTCCCGTCAAAAAATACAAAGAAGTTAGCCAGGCCTGGTGGTGCACACCTCTAGTCTCCACTATTTGGAGGGCTGAGGTGCGAGGATCACTTGAGCCTCGGAGGCGTAGGTTGCAGTGAGCCAAGATCACACCACTGCACTCCAGCCTGGGCAAAAGAGTGAGACTGTCTCAAACAACAACAAACAAAAAAACAAAAAACCTTAAAGTTCATAGTTTATGCAAATAATTCATTTATTCTATAAATGTAATAATGTAACTAGAGAAGTAATTACATAACTGGTTTGAACTTTTAGGGAGCCTTCACTACTGATATTGATTATTGTGGATGAATTAACTAGGTAATGTTCTTTATATCATATGGTGTACATATAAATATATAATGGAGATGACAGGATCTCACAGTAACATGTCAAAATATTAATGTGTCTATAGCTTGGTGTTCCATTTTCTAACAAGTAAACTAAAAATATAGAAATAAAACACATAATGCAGGGATACTGAAATCACACATATGATTCCAGAAAACACGTATTTTGGGAAAAAGTAATCATCTTGTTACATCTTTCAGTTCTCTTAGGAAGGTATTATGGGGTGATGCACAAAATGATGCCAGAAAAAATATTTTTTCATTCTTGTTAATTATTTTAAGGAAAATTTAACTTATATTTTCTGTTTGAATCTCAGCTTACACAAATGCCTCCTTTAAGCTCACAACTCAAGCACAATTCTTAAGTTGAAAAAATTCAAATATCATTGAAATAATAAAATTTTCATATATTTTGTGGAAGTTACAATATATTATTCCTCAAAAGAAACTAGGCTGATGTAAAACCATGCCCAACAATGTGGCAATATTCACAGTATTTATTTATAAAAATAGTATGCAATTCCAGAATTAAATAAATTCACAGAAATCTAGCATTTTATTAAGACTGAAAAAAAAAATAACCCTGCAAACCTTTAAGGCCTGTTAAATATTTTCAATGGTGACTTATCAAAAACATAACTTTGAGATACATGGCAGGAGAAACTGGACATTTACCTGATGACAAATTCTACTTCATGAGTTTACTGAGGGGAAAATGCCAGTGGTTACAGAATATGTGTGTTTACTGCTCAAAAGCAGATGCTAATATCTGCTAAGTAGATTTCCCATGATCTTGCCTAGAAGTGAAAGACTGGCATAGACTATGTAAAATGAAGATAACTATAATAATATTACCTACCTCAGAATCTTGTTGTAGCAATTGAATTAGATACTTTTTTGTAGAACACTTAAAACAACATTTGGTCCACAGGTAATATTATAGACAGTTTAGTTATTACTCGTTATTTGTTACTGTTTTATTGCTGTATATAATTCATCGTGAAAAATGGAGACATTTCTACAGATTCTTATTTGGCTGTCCAGGTGTGTATTACAACTTCGCATCATAACTTTTGAAGCCCTGGGGACTTTTACCTTTGTGGGTCCCTTCCCCCCTTAAGCAATTAAAAATCACACTTGACAACTGTATTGGTGTAAAAATGAGCATATTAATACTAAATAATAATTTCTTGACCGAAGAGTTCAGCTTTTCCTTCTTGTTTCTAATGGAAGAAAACTATTTTCATGAACCCTTTAAAAGTAATACGGGCCACAGACACTGTGCCCAGTGTGCCTAAGGGCAAAGTTGGCCTATAAAAATCAGAATCTTAGTGAAGATGGAGAATATGGAAAAGAAGAGATGTTAAGTGTCTAGACGATCATAAAAACGTTCACTCTAATTACAGTTACTTTACATTTTGTTAGATTAATGAGAATATTGTATAATGCATCAATCGCTATAAAAATAATCAAGTATATAATCTTAGATCTGTTCACTACTCAGTGTTTTTTCCTCTGAATAATACCCACGTTCACTATATATTTTAAACACTAACAATATGCTTCAGATAATTTTGAAATGAAAACAATATACACCAGTAATCTTAAAATAGGAATCCAAATACTCTTCATTTATTTTCTAAGGTTTTCTGCCAAGACAGCAATCAAAATGCAAATCCAGAGCTTAAAGATATTAATATAAATGTATGATCCATTCCTATGGACATACTAGTTAGTTCCTCCATGTATTTGCTGCAAAGAGCTCATCTAGGGTTTTGACTTCCCCTGAACACCTGCATTTTCTGGACACAACACAGTGGAAGCATCAAATTATAATATCCCACTAACATGAATTGGTCAGTTCCAAATTAAGTCAATCTAGTGAAGTGAATCTCTTTCAAACTGTTCTGAAAAAATTGTGTCCCTCACCAGGTATTTTATAGAGCCTGGTGTCATTGTCCCACTCAGTGTCACCAACCTCTTTTGCAATGGTTCTTCCTTAAAGTTAACTCTGCTAAAACCGAGGGCATATCCTTAAAAATTTCTGCATGTTGCGTAAACCCAGGAGGCGGAGCTTGCAGTGAGCTGAGATCCGGCCACTGCACTCCAGCCTGGGCGACAGAGCGAGACTCCGTCTCAAAATAAAAAATAAAAAATAAAATAAAATAAAATAAAATAAAAAAATTCTGCATGTTTATTGGCAGAGCTCTGGCTATGTACACTATAAATAGTAGTGATATATGCTAAAATAATCATCTGTTTCTACAACAAGGCAGAGAAGTCATTCTATTTCAACATTACTCTTCAAAGAAAACCTTACTATTAGGAACTTAATACTTCATATTTTCTGTCAAAAACCTCTGGATCAGCCACCTTGCAAGCAGGCCGGGCTATATTCATGCTTGGAAAAAAATAATTTTATGTGGAAACTACAAAGAAATCTCTTCAATGACAAGTAGCATAGGACTTTGCCTCTTTTCCTTTCTTTTCTTCTTCCTACTCTGTGGAATGCAGATGTGATATAATAGCCACCTTGATCATAAGGTGAAAACCATATGTTTTATTTGGCAGAGAACTTGAGGAAAGAAGCCTCTATCTCTGATGAAGAAATAATCAAAGCAGCTCTAGAATATCAACTTTATATGAGAAATAAAGAAATGTCTCTTGTTTAAATAATTTTTAGTTTTAGGTTTTCTATTACTCATAGCTGAATCTAACTCTAAACTATACAGATGTTATGCTTGGAAATGAGTGACTATTATTAAAAGAACAAGGTAGTGAAAACTTTAGACATCCAGGAGAACTTTCACACACAAGTCATACCACACACACACACATACACAAAAGAATGGTGAATATCTGGTAACAATAAATCTCACTTCCTATTAAGCTCTCAACTCACTGATACTGACTCATTTATTTATGTTAGTGAATGGCATCTATCTACTTCTTTCTTTTGCCAGACAGTAAAAAGTGTTAGTAAGAAAATAATAATAACAAGCAAGACTAAATGATGTACTTTACTATTAAGCAGTGAATCCATTCTCAATTCCTTTCTTTTTTTTTTTTTTGACGGAGTTTCACTCTTATTGCCCAGGCTGGAGTGCTGTGGCACAATCTCAGCTCACTGCCACCTCTGCCTCCCAGGTTCAAGTGATTCTCCTGCCTCAGTTTCTTGAGTAGCTGAGATTACAGGCATCTGCCACTGCCCCCGGCTAATTTTTTGTATTTTTAGTAAAGACGGGGTTTCACCCATGTTGACCAGGCTGGTCTTGAACTCCTGACCTCAGGTGATCCACCCACCACGGCCTTCCAAAATGCTGGGATTAAAGGCATGAGCCACTGCGCCAGGCCTCCATTCTCAATTTCTTTACTTACACTTGCGATTCAGCAAGAACCAACAGCAATAAGAGGTAAAGTGTAAGACTTCCCTACACTTTCTAATAGTAGTGCTCAAATATTACTAATTTGCATGAGAAGAAGAAAAATGGATTTTCATTCTCTGTGTAGTTTTTAAAAGATTAGGCTTTGACGGAAACATTTCTTACTTTGGTCTAACATATATTGTTTTAAACACAGTTAAGACGACACTAAAATAAATGTTTAAATCAATGTTCTTATCACAGAAAACTTTTTGTTACCGGTTCCCAATACTTATTTTTAGAGATTATTAGCAGGAACACCAGAAATGTATGGCTGCATAACGAAGCACTTCCAATCATCCATCATCCAAATAATACTGATACTCAATTTAAAATCATGAAATCATCAATCACTAAACACCTGGACTGAAAAGTACAGGTGGTCAAAAATTTTAGTCACTAGACTGGTATATTTCAGATTTCTGGTTCTTCTCAATGTGAAACTCTACTATAGTTTTCAATATCACCATAACACAGTACCACGACTGGGATGTTCCAGTTAAATGAGTTCCCCTTTTGATGATTGTTTACCATAAAATTAGCTAGGGAGAGGATGTCCCCTAGAGAAGTCTGTGATACCCGTGTGGAGAGAGACTGTTTTTTGATATGTATGTCTCTCTAAGTTAATGTGTCAATTACGCATCTTTAGAAATACAAAACTTTACTAGTCACGCTGTTAAGATGTAGTAACAAGAGTTGATCTATCCAACGTAGTGGATACTACCCACATAGAACCATTTAAATTAAGATAAGTAATATTAAGCAATATTACAATTTCAATTCCCCAGTCAGCCTAGCCATATTCCAGATATTGAATAGCCACATGTGTTTAGTGGCTACTGTACTGAACTGAACAAATGTAGACCATTTCCATCATCACAGAAAGTTCTACTGGACAATGCTAAACTAAATTTTCAGGCAGTAACACAGTTTGAAAGAGTACTCATTTAAAAATGCAAAGTTAATATTATTTATAATGACTTTTACTCAACAGAACAAACATAAAATCCAAAAAAGTTATCCAAAATATTTCAATTGGAGCACAAGAGGCTTGAAAATTCATGACAAATCATAGCCATTTGTGAACAGAAGTGCATTTAACAGAAGTTAAATGTAACAAAAGTTTACATGAGTAGAAATGTTTAAAACTGAAGTTTCTGAAAAATAATAATGATGCAGAGAAATTATTTTTAAATAATCTAAAACTAAAACTGCCATTCCATTTAGCAATCCCACTACTGGGTATCTCCTCAAAGGAAAAACAGGTCATTGTATCAGCAAGATATCTGCACTCTTGTGTTAATTGTGGCACTGTTCACCATAACAAAGATATGAAATCAACCTAAGTGTTCATTGATGGATCACAAACAGAAAATGTGGTCTAGGTACACAATGAAATACTGTTCAGCCATAAAAAGAATGAAATGATGTCTTCTGCAACAACACAGATGTAAGTGGAGGTCATTATTTTGAATAAAACAACTCAAACACAGAAAGACAAATACCAATGTTCTCACTTATAAGTAGGAACTAAGTAATGTGTACATGTGAACATAGAGAGTGGCATGATAGACATTAGAGATGTCTATCTCATTGGATAGACATTTGGACAGACAGACATTTGGAAGAGCTGGGGGGAGTGAATGATAACAAATTATTTAATAGATACAATGTACATGATACAGGTAATGGATGCATATGAATGCCCGGATTTCATCGCTACCCAATATATCCATGTAACAAAATCACACTTGTACCTATTAAATTACACAAATAAACAATAAAAAAAAACTGATTTAAAGCAATATCATAAAATATGTCAAATTAAAGCTTTCAACTAATAAAAAGAGCTGTGTTATCATGCCTCCTTTTCATGTGAAAACTACAATTCTTAAAAAAACTGCTTAAAAATTATTAGAAAATAATTGCTAAATGGATAAGAAGCATAGTGTTTTCAGCATTCTAATTGTTTATTCCTCGATTTTTAAATTGATACCTTAATTACAGGTCTGGCTGTGGTTTATTCTACCCTAGCCAACAGATCCAATGACTATTTCAAATGTTTGATGCTTCCTTTCTCTAAATATTGGAAAATTGCTTCTCTTAGCCACTATGTATAATACAGTATTGCATTTAAAGTGATCTGTCCAATTGCTGTAATGAGTACCACTCAGAGAATGAGAATGACTATAAAGAATTCATTCTTAGACCATTTTACTATGAACTAAAAAGGCTCTCTTAAGCAAACAATTACCATTTCCATATGATCATACTATTGGCACATACTGAATTCTGGTTTATAAAAATGTAATATAATGTGAAACTAATTATTAGAGCTAAGTCTTTCTCAGGAGAATTAATTGAAATAGAAAATTCATTTTTAAGAGATTAAATTGAAACAGGTATTTCCTCTCTCTATGGTCCTAGGAATTAAACTTAATGAGATCCAATACTTAGAAACTTTGTGAAAATTTGTAGGACAAATGTCACAATTAGAAGTATAACCTCAAACACTCCAGTTGGAAAAGCATGATACGTAAAACATAGCTTTCCAAAGTTGGAAGAAATGTCAACCCGAAATACAACACTTAAAATTTTTACATATCATACATAACTGAAATCCTGACCCTGCCAAAAGGAGACTGAATGACTATATATAAGTTTTCCAGCAGTAGAAAGAGATATGCCAAACTCTTCAATGTGTGAAAAACACATTTAAATATGTAATGCTATACATTAGAAAGTGTTCAAATTTTTGTAGATTATACTTGAGTATTCAGTGTTTACCTCAAATATTCCCATGAACCTTTGTTGTGGGACTCCAGTCCAGTTGTTTATGAATTCTTCCTTGGGAAAGAATTAATAGTCACTCTGAATTTTTGGAATGTCCTAACCCAAGATGGTAAGACTGTAGATAAAGGGGTGTTTAACAGCAGGGATTCTGGGGTCAGACTGACTGCATTTGAATCTCAGCTTCACCTACACTTGCACCTCCAGTTTGCATTATCTCATCTGCAAAATAGTGAGAAAAATTTCACTTAATTCATAAAGTTTCTGCAAGGCATAAATTAGAGGATCCAGGTAAAAATCTTAGTACGAGTACTAGTAAATTAACACATAATAACTGGTATTTGTATATTATGGCTAAAAATATTCTCCTTGTCTCTTTGATCTGCCATTCCCTCCATCTGGAATATTCTTCCCACTCTTTATTCCCATTCCTCTTGATAGCTCATATTCATCCTCAAATGCTTCATTCAGAACCTACCATTAGCAAGTCTTTTGTGAAACTCCTCACGAGATTAGGTGTCCCTCCCCAAGCACCATAATCTCCTGACATAAGTTTTATTACCTTACTCTTTGCACTGTAATGTAGAATGTGTGTGTGTGTGTGTGTGTGTGTGTGTGTGTGTGTGTCTACTCCATGACATGTTTTTTTCACGGCAGAAAATATGCCTCATTAATCTTGTATCATTAACACTTAGAAAGAACATGGCCCAGTGTAGGCACTCAAATATTTGCTGAATAAATGAAAGAAGAGATCTTGATATTTTCTAATAACTACTGAAACAGAACAATAATCTTGCAGTCAAAGCTGAACTAAACTGATGTTTTATTGAATTTGCTTCCCTGGCATCAATATGAATTCTTACTGCTACATATTGAAAAATCATTATCTACAAGTCAAGATAATTCCCCTTTATAAATAAAATACTGTGTATTTTCATCAAAACCAACATAAAACTCAGCAAAAGAATGTATTCAATGCCCAGAGTATCAGAACAAATTAAGTTAGATACACGTCCTGATCTTCAAGAATTTCTAACATAGGCGAGAGTACAAGACAAAGATACATTGCAAATGTATTTTATTGGCATACACACACATGTATGTCTATATACGTGTGCATGTATATAGATGTGTATGTACGTATATGTGTGTATGTACATATCTTTATATAGATAGATGAAAGAAACATAAACAAAGTAAACATACAATAAGAGGTATAAGTGTTTGGCTAGTAAGATTATTTTTCTTCAAATCTATGTCACATTAACGATTTTTTAAAAAATTCTTTCATTATAGGAATGGTTTTTAATCGAGTCCTAATTAATGTTCAGTACACTCTGAAACCATTCTAAGGTGCTTGCTATAATCTATACGTATGTTCTCTCTAAACTTTCAGTTAGATAAAAATGTCTTTATAAATCTGTAAACGTATTTCATAATCATAACTTTTTATATTATATGGCACTAATAATCAGATCTAGTGATTTTATAAATGAGAGATAATATAATAAATATAATTAATTATAGGAGAAAAATGATTACAGTTGCTAAAAACAGTGTTTATATTTTAACAAGAGTAAGCTGACATGAATTTCACACTCGATAAATATATTCATTATTGCTGACATGACCAATAAGCAAGCCAGATAATAGCCTACAACTGTTTGTATTCAATATAAACTTAATTTCTAAAGTAGTAACATAATCTGCCCTTTCTGCTATAATGAATGTATATTTTAACCAGTCATGTATTATTTCAATGATGCTTGGATAACTTCAAACATCCAAAACATCTTAGAGGATTATTTCCTTCTCTACTTAGATGAAATAAGCAAGCCTCCATGATCTACCCACCTTTTCATTAAATTATTTTAGAACGGTTGTGTTGAGAATTGCTTTTTTATGTTGAGGGACTTCAATTAGAAATTTTAAACTTTGCAAATCACAAACGAATGCATTAGTAGTGTATTATGGTAGTCTCTAAATATATACTTCAAGAGCAGAGAATTTGGTTTTGTCATTGCTGGTTGTAACATACTTTGAACCAAGACTTTTAAAACAGCATTTCTACATCTAGACTCACAGTTGACATTACAACTACTAATTATTTGACAAATATAAATAATTGCTGACCCTATGTGCTTCTACAGATAATGCACATGTTTGGGAGACAGAACTAACATCAATCATTTCTGAGTCACATTTTTTAACTGTAAAATAAAGTAACACTTATGTTGTAGATTAACACATAATCAAACATACACTGTATATGTTAAGCAGAGCTGAGAATGGTGCAGACTCAGGGTAATTACTCATTGAGAGCTTCTGTGATAACAATGATAATAATGATGATTGCATTTCATCTCTTCAAATGACTTTGGTCAAACGAAAAGAAACAGGAAAGCCATATGTGTCTGACCCTTTTCCTCTATCCATCCCAGTTGTCTTAATAGGCTTATTATTGATGAGCCTCATGGAAAGTGAAGGGAAAAATCATCAGAAAGCTGAATTATCCTCAGCCTCTGGTCAAGCAGAACCAGAACAGCACATGGGTGCCAGAAAAATTCAATTAGAATTTGTTATAGAGTCTTCCTTCTCTTCTCCTTCCTTTCTGGATTTTAAATGTCTGGTTGCACTAGGCAAATGCTTTCAGGTACAATGATCTGGACAAACACTTCCACTAATGAAGAGTCTCCTTTATAGCTTTTCCAGAAGAATATTGTCTATTGTGTATTCTGTTTAATTTTTGTAATCCAATTAATTAGACTAATGGAGACATTTGAGCCATGTAGCTGGGTAAGACACAAACAATACATTTTTATTAGTTCACAGAATGAAATTTAACAAGAATTTCTTAAAAATATGGTAGAGCTTATTCTCAACTATGAATCAACAGTATAAAGAAAGGAAAGGTTTTATAGCATTTCAAATAAAAGTAAAAGACCTGATATTTTACCACATGACCCATACAAGTCAATGCACTTAGAATCCACTCAGAGACACAGAGTTGGTGTCATGGTAGGTCATGATTCCAATGTACTCTCTTCCAGTCAGATCAGCTTCAGAGGACTTGAAATTAAGGCAATAAGGAAGGAGGTCAAGAAATCACATTATACAGTAAAAGTTTGAATGACTTAGGGAGGGTAATCCCAGCAAAAAAAGCCTAAGGAGGAACATAATAGTTTTCTCCAAGTATCACCCTGTAAAGGATGTGAAAATGAAAACATTTTCAGTTTAACCTCTTAATACCTAATTTGAATAAATGGGTAATGTAGAAGGTGTACATTTCAGCTCAATTTTTTATCAAGTTTTTAAAAATTGAGCTGTGTTGTAAAGCAATGGGTTGCCTTAAAATTCCAATTACACAGAGTATTTGAAAAGTTCATAGAAGGCCATGTAAGTGTAGAAAATACCATGGAAAGAGAAACTTTAAATGGGTAGAAGATTGAACAGGGAAAAGTTTTCTCCAAGGAAACTTTTAATTTCAAGATCCTGTGATTCTCTGCATAAAAAGAACTACCCACTTGAAGAATCTCACTTAAAAGTCTATATCTGTGAAACATGTCACTAAATCTAGGTAAGTGTGATAGAATATGATGGCTTACCACTAAGGTGAAAGAAAAGGTATTTGGATAATATTGCAGATGAATTAATATCAATTAGGACAAAGACAGCATGGACACTTAAAAAAATAAAAAGTAATATTCAAATTATTGCTTTCTTGTCAGAGAAGTGTGCCAAAATACAAATAGAACATTTACAGGGGTTAAATATTCATTTACTATACTTTGATATAATTATCTACAAAATGACAGATTTATATTAAAAAATATATAATATTATCAATAGTAATATTGCATTATTTATCATTTTATGTTGCACACTATTTAAACTACAACAGAGATGGGGCATCTTAAACTATCTGGGAAAAATACTGATTATGTTTTAGCAAAGAAATAAGAGACAGAAAAACAACAGGTATAGAAAGAAGCTGAAAATTTAGTTTCCATTTATCCTGGACATTTTCTAGGACAGGTTTAAAAGAAGGAAAGGAGGATTTGGCAGAAGGAAAATCAGGTTCAAATGTCATTGCAATTTCTATGTTCCATGAGCTCTAATTTGCTACAACAATTGATGGTTGACTTTTATTCTATTCAACTCAAGGAAACAACTGGTCATTTCAGAGCCTTAAACAGGACCTCACAAATTTTCTATCATAAAAACATAAATATATTTTTTAACTGCATCCAGGCTCTGTAGAATCAGCCAATGTGAAGAGTCAGGATTTAAAGTCACAGGTCTTTGGTTCAAAATCCCAGATCCGTACATAACTTAATCCCTTATACTTATGTATTTCTTCGTAGTGTCATGTATATTGCAAAGCACATAGAAATAGTCAGCACACTGCATTAACTGAAATCTGGATTCTGTGTTTACCTGCTACGCTTTGTATATGACTGTGCATTTGTTGTTCTGTGTTTCTGGACATCATATTTGTTTGTTTCTGCTAAACAATTGTGTTCAAGTGGTTAAATTCTATTCAACACCTAATATACACCAATTTTTCAGATTATTAATAAATAATAAGCTTAATGATGGCAAAAGACAGTTACAGAGTACAGTACTACAGATGTAAAGTAATGCCATGTCAAATATCACAGATAACTTGGGGGCTCAAGTGTTAAGAGCATAAAACAAAGTTCAAATACCATCTAATGCAATCTGTTCCATCTTCCTGCTAAAATTATATTTCTACCTTCATAAATGAATCAAATTTCTATGCATACAGAAAGATTTTTTTCATTTTTATTTCATGTATTTCACCAGTATTTATTGAGCACTTATGATGGGAAAATCATATAGATAAAAATACAAATACCAGAGCAAATATAATTTATAAATGGATTATTTGTGCTACAATGATTAATTTCAAATCCATTCATAGCTGAATTTATTAAGATTCAAAAAGTGACAACTGATTTCACATTCTTGTTCAGTCAATATTCAAAAGATATTTGAGTGCCAAAAAAATCTACTTACTGTGCCCAGAATACACTCTTCATTTTTCTGCCCCTGAGATTTTGCTTATGTCAGGTAAGAAAATTTTCTTCTATCCCTAACCTATGGATAACAGCAGTAATTGGTCATGGCTACCATTACTGGTGACCCTGTGTATGCCTGAGAATTCTTCTCATTAGCCACATCAGGAAGCATCCAAATTTTAATAAAGTTGTCAGACAAGAAAAAAAGCATATATATATATATATGTATGTATATATATATATGCATATATACACAAAGCATATATATTATATATATATTTCCATATACGTGTAGCTCTAAATGTACAGGATATTGAGTAATATGCCTACTAGACAACATTCTATGTTTAATCATTTTCCATTGGATTTGGAAATATTCTCCATATAGCTATTGCTTCTGCTGATTGTCCAGAAAAGCCAAGGGTATAATATTTTCTGATGACATAAAGCTGGGAATTATTATTTGAAATTCATAAGAGTGGTCTAGGATAGATACATGTAGCTATGAGCCAACAGCATAGAGATGAGAAAAATAGCACAGAAATTTAGGGGATTTCTTTCAACGGTAAAAGAGCATAAATAAGTATTTGGAAAAGAATTTTGCAGAGGAATGAATCAGCATATCAAAAAGGTCTCAAAATTCTAAGTTTATTTCAAGCATAATTATTTTAATGTATATTGACCTGAAGACTTTGCTTCTATGGGAATTTTATTTCTGTATGTAGGTAGTTGTATGTCGGAGGATATGTGGTTGAAGAAGTGGCTAGAAAGGGTTATGAGTGATACAAATTTCTAAAATTGAATGGACCTTTAAACTCTACAGTAAAGATTTAAAAAAATCTTTATTCAGCATCTATGATTGGCAAAGCAATGTTCTAGGCATTGTTAAAAAAATCTGTGGGGGAGATTTTAACTAAAGTGTGAAGTTCTTTGAAGACAGAATTTTGTCAGCACGTATATTGAGGCACCTTAAAACGCGACAAGGCCCTAGACAGAGCATTATAAAATTATGAACTATTTATTTTCTTATTTGGTGCCTAGGGATACTACAAATAAGCAAAAATACAATGTGAGCTTCAAAACAACTTATTAAAATTAAATTGTATGTGTATTGCTTCAGTGAAACAGTTTCCTCTAAATCAACTAAAGTAAAGGTGAACAAGAATCAGAGATCCAATCAAAAAAGATGTTGGATGAAAAGCTGGAAGCCATTTTGTTTTTAATATTCCAAATTAAAAATGCAGGACGATGCTTCCAAGCATGGTGTGTGCAGTACTTGGCTGACGTTTATGTCTGACCTAAGTGAAGAAGCTAAAGAATAGCTGCTGTTCTTGGCAAGCCCACTGATCATTTCTGCAGGACAGTAGGAGGACATGTTTATTTTGTGACTCAAGGCTCAAATCTTTGGTAGAAGTGTAAGGTAACTTTAACTGGGATACCTGATAAGGGACATGAGATTAAGTACATAGATTTTTCTTTAATTTTCTCTGATATCCTCCCAGAAATACTTCATATTTCAAAACTCAGACTTGCTTCTCAGGCCATTTTCTATTGTTGTTTGTTCTTGGTTCCTTTTTAGTTTAACTAAAGGTGTTTACTTGATTTTTTTGGTTAGCCCTGGCTGTTTAAACGTAAACAAATTTTTACTGGAGTGGCCTTAATTTTATGAGAGTTCCATTTTATTGAGTATTTTGCTTATTTTTATTTAGCTCTCTTGCCAGTGAAGATTGAAATGTGGCAAATAAGGGGGGCAGTAAGTGGACAGCATGAAAACATAACACAGCTTACATACAAGGGATGGTGCCTGCTACAGAATAGGATTCTTTGTCCCATTGTAAGAATCAAATCATCTCCTTACCCCTCCTTACTTTCTCTCTCTTTACCTTTCTTTCTCCTAGTGTCTCTCTCTCTCTCTCTCTCTCTCTCTCTCTCTTCCCTCCCACCCCTGCCTTCCTCTCTTCCTCCATATATACTCTTTTAAGGAACAGAGGCCTTACAAGTGGTTTATAAGACTCTTCTCTATTTATCTGACTCGGGATAAACCTGTATCATCTAACTAACCTCATTTCAAGTGAAGATTTCAAACCTGTCACATCAGGCCTCCTGATCTTAACTAAGTGACATTTAGCTTTGCATGAAGTTATGATTATCAGGACTTCTATGATCATATCGTAACTTTTGACTACAGGTTTCATCTTTTTACCAAACCTGATGTTCAAAAATCCTGTAACCACAACTAATTAGACAGCATCCTCCAATACAGGAAGTGAATTTCAATTTCTGGCTATATTAATCTTCAGTCAGCCTTTTGTAAGACAGTTCTCATTATACCTGGACCTCATGAGAAAAAGATTATTATATATTTCATATATCTATCAAGAAAGAACATGAAATCATTTTGGACAAGCTAACATCCATGAAAAGCCAATTAAACATCTCAACATCAAATCAGCCATTCAGTGGATTTTTACATAAAACGTCCCTTAAGCTCAATTATAATCTAAGAATCCACCAGTAATTTGTTTTCTATCTTTAGGTCCTGCACATTTGAAATCCCTTACATGTGATTAAAAATTATCTTCTTTGGAAAGTAAATCCTTTCAAATCAACTTCTGTGTATATAAAAGAAAGTAAAAGGAGAAAAAAACATACCCAAAGAATATTCTAGTTTCATGAGATTTAGAGTGTCTTCATACTTTGTGTTGTCTTATTTTTCACAAGCTCCTCCTTTGTTCAGAGGCTTTTATCGAATTTCATTTTCTTTACTTTTATTACGAGCAATTGGTCCATTATCTTGTGCCTCCACTAAGGAAAGCTCAGCCTACCTATCCTTGACAATGTTAGAAAATCAGTAGCTTTGGCCGGGCGCGGTGGCTCAAGCCTGTAATCCCAGCACTTTGGGAGGCCGAGGTGGGCGGATCACAAGGTCAGGAGATCGAGACCACGGTGAAACCCCGTCTCTACTAAAAATACAAAAAACTAGCCGGGCGCGGTGGCGGGCGCCTGTAGTCCCAGCTACTCAGGAGGCTGAGCCAGGAGAATGGCGTGAACCCGGGAGGCGGAGCTTGCAGTGAGCCGAGATCGTGCCACTGCACTCCAGCCTGGGCGACAGAGCAAGACTCCGTCTAAAAAAAAAAAAAAGAAAATCAGTAGCTTTAAAAGTTCACAATCCTAAATTCCCAAAAGGAAGCAACTGTATTTTCCTTAGTCCAGTTGGTCTCCTAAACACCGACTAATGGTTGTTATCTCTGAAACCTTATACCTTAGCACATGATAAGATATGGCTTTTGCAAAAAAGCATTGGTTTTATACCTTTATTCAAGACTTCTGATTTTCTATCTATAATATCTAATAAACAAAACTGAAAACAAGCACTTTAGCTACTAGATCATAGTTGTAAATGTTTTGTTGTTGGGACAGAGTTTCACTGTCACCCAGGTTGGAGTGCAGGCGTGCAATCTTGGCTCAATGCAACCTCTGCCTCCCAGGTTCAAGTGATTCTCCTACTTCAGTCTCCCAAGTATCTGGGATTACAGGTGCACTCCACCATGCTTGTGTATTTTCAGTAGAGACAGGATTTCACTATGCTGGCCAGGCTGGTCTTGAACTCCCGATCTCAAGTGATCCACCCACCTCTTAAAGTGGTGGTATTTTAGGTGTGAGCCACCACGTCCAGCCTTAAATGGTTTGTTTTTACTGATACTGAAACTTCCAGCTCAAGTCAAAACAGGATGATGTTAGAAATAGGCTGAGAGGGCATTCTTCAGTGGTTCTTATATTTGATGTGAGAATTGAAAATGCTGACATCATGGTTTCCACCTCCAAAGACTATTTAAATTGTTTTAGGTGAACTCCCAGAATATTCACTTTTAATAAGTATTCCAGGTAATCCTAATCCTGGTGATCCTCAGTATATATTAAGAAACATCACTCTAGATTTACTAAACTCTATATATGAATCTCACAATCATCTGAGAGTTATGTATTTTGATAATTATGTATATTTCTTATGAAAACACCTTTATATGTATATAATATTATCACTTTGCTTTATAAAAATTTGTATACGGTATAGCCAAATCAAAAATATTTCTAAATATTTTGTGAAACTACTGGTGCAGACACATTTCATTATGTTATTAAATAACCTGCTTATAATGATTTTGCCCCAAATTTCTATTAGATAGTATTCTCTAAAAAACTCTTCATGAAATAAGATACTTTCTTTTCTTAAATAGCTATGAAACATATAATACTACACTTCCTGCTTTTCTTTGTCTGCCAGGAATTTCAAAGCTGATTTTATGCTCAGCAATGTTTTATCTAATGTAATTTTTATTCTCCATCTTTTTCCGTCACCTTTAATACTTGATGCTTGCTTAATCATCTCTGTTTATTTGACAGTAAACTGTTCCAACTCCTCCTTGAAAATGCACAGAGTAAAAAAGTAATGCAGGAATGACTAAGTATATAATTTCAAAACAAGTCTGTTAGGGTCATAAGATTTTTATAATTTGGTAACCCAAAGTCATTAAATGTTGGATTTCGAACCTAAAAATATGTTTTGTATGGTGACTCAAAATTCCAGTTTCTAAATAGGAAATTTCTTTTGATTTATGGTGTGTCATCAATCAATAACTCTTCAGTAATTATTTCCTGCCTAATTGTCTACTGGTGTGATACACTAGAGACTTATTCTAATGCAAGGCAAATATGTAGTATATTTAATACTGTTATATAGTCAATAGTAATAATATAATAGCAATCCCTCATATAGCACCTATTTCTAATGTTCTTGTGCAAAGTGAAATTTAAAATGGCTTTTCCTATCTCCCACATCCCCAGATCTTCTTAAAGATATTATCATCAATAGGTTATATCTTCCCAGAAAAATAAGACTGAGCATATAGCTATATATCAACATATGCATCAGTATATAATATTGACACATCTGTACATTTTTGTATTGATGTATATGTGTGTGCTTCCCAAAATGCATATTTGAGTACACATTACACATTCACACATATTTTAGTAATATTAAAACAATATGTTCAGATCCAAAAATTGTTAAATAGTGTGGAAAATAAAAAGGAAACAAAAGTAAAAGGAATGCGAACAGTCTATAAAGTGATTTCTTAATTTATTCATAGTTTTTGCTTAATATAGTGTATTTCAGAATATATTGCCAACATTTGCTACTTGATTGAAAAAAATCCTCCCTTTAATTTTTTTAAAATGAAAAAACTTACCTTTCACTTAGATAACTATGAATGTATTTGGACTCTTTCCATAAAAATAATAAAGTTCTCTGCAAAATTGATAGGCACTTTACTCTAGGACCATGCCAACCCTGAATAAAGTGAATAAAGTGTCCTATTTCCATAAGGAAGAGTCGCGAGCCATTTTCTAAACTACATTCTTTTTCTTCGTAATAGGATATTTATTGTGCTATCTTCTGAGATTTTACATCTAATTAATACAATTTTAAATCCAAAAGCAGAAATTCTATATTAAAAAAGTAATAGCAGAAAACAGATCAACATGTATACTTCTAAGTTAATTATGTTTTTCAAAACAACTTCCCTTTATTGCAAACATTAAAAAAATGCAAGGCAATCTATAAAAGATTAGAAAAATATTCATTTGAATTTCCATAATTAAGAATTTACTGAAATGGAAGTAATTTCTTTTTGACATCTATTCTTATATCCTGTTTCACAGTGATGTATCCTCTTGTGAATGTCTATGAGATGTTTTGAAATCAGTGCATTTTTTTCTAACTATAGTAATGTTCTAATAAAATAGACAATATGAACAAAAAGACTGTTAATTGTATATTTAGATACAATAAAGCATCTGAAAACCAATTGACTATCAACATCAATTGTCATACCTAATTTCACAAGAATAAGTAAACTAGTCTTGTGAGATATTTTCAGGTTTGATGTTTTCCGTATTCTTGGCTACGATATGTTCAGCCTTGAATTTAAACAAATAGCTGAAGATAATAAAATATTCTGCATTGTGAAAATATAAATAACAGTGTTACTACCAGAGCAAATATTTTCAGGTTGAAAAAATAAAAGGAATCCAACGACAAATCATTGAGTTGAATAAAATGCAAGTTATAACTGCTACACTTTATTTCTCAGCTCAAAAATGTCACAGTAAAAGTAATACCAGTGGAACAATATTCTTAATTTCCTGTTATGTATTACATGAATTTGTTTATCTTTGTTACTAATTCAGTCTCTCACTAGATTAAAAATTACAAATAAAAATACAAAGTCATCATCAGATTTTTAATGATAACACGGGGAAACTTTCAGACCTGCACATACACTGCTTGGTGATACTGCTCTGTTACGTTTTAAATTTTTTTTTTTTTTTTTTGAGATAAAGAGTCTCGCTCTGTAGCCCAGGCTGGAGTGCAGTGGCGCAATCTCCACCTCGGCTCACTGCAAGCTCCGCCTCCCGGGCTCACGCCATTCTCCTGCCTCAGCCTCCTGAGTAGCTGGGACTACAGGCGCCCGCCACCGCGCCCGGCTAATTTTTTTTTTGTATTTTTAGTAGAGACGGGGTTTCACCATGGTCTCGATCTCCTGACCTCGTGATCCGCCTGCCTCGGCCTCCCAAAGTGCTGGGATTACAAGCGTGAGCCACCGCGCCCGGCCAATATATTGTTTAATGGTGGGGACAGGCATAAAGTAGAGAAAGAAATATAATGGGGGAACCCTCCAGTGTATTGTGCTGTAAAAAACACTGGACTTCAAATGATCTTCCAGAAATCTAGCTTAGATTCTTCAACTAACTAGACCCTATAATTTTATATAAATTTCTGACTTCTCTCTACCTTAGTTTCTTCAAGTATAAAATAAGAAGTTTCTACAAAATGATTTCTAACAAGCCTAGCAAGTCAAAATTCCATGACTCTAATACTTTTAGACTAAAGCAAAAAATTAAGCATTAGGAAGAGTCTGCAGGGCACATTCCTTTCTGATTCAATATTGTGCCTAATGTGCATTAGTAGGTTGATATAATTTAAGAAGAATACAAAAACAGCTAATTTGGTACAATCTAGACATATTCTCATAAGTTTGAATGTGCTATCTAAAACAATATGGAGAAGAATTTCATTTTTCCAAAGTACACTAAGATAGTATAGGTTTAGACAGCCTTAATTTCTACAGCATGATGAAAGGAAATCAGCGAATGGTTGGAATGTGTGTGTGTGTGTGTGTGTGTGTGTGTGTATGTATACATGTGTGACAGCCCCCATGAATCCTAGCTTCCTTATCAGGAAATAGGCCTTTGGAAAGAACTTCTGGGTAAGATGCAGAATTACCTAGAGGGCAAATGTCTTCATGGAAACAGCATGCCAAAGTGAGATGCCACACTGAATTCCTCTAAATTCAAAAACTACTTTCACAATTTATCTGGAAAGCATATGCTTTTTTTTGCATTTTTATGATGTTAATTCAATTTTTGTTTCTCCAAACCCAAGTATTTCCAATTATCCATTCATGGTTATAGTTTATTCTTCAGCATGGTGATTCTTATCAAAGCTTTGCTTCTGCAAGTTTTCATTACACATCTGCTATAAACATGGTCTCAATTTAATTCATGTTGAAAAATACATATCCTATGGAAATTTTCACAGATTTTAAGACATGTAAGCCATTTTGTCTTTCAGGCTTATAAAACTAACAAAACACCCAGAGAAGATATATATGTATCTACTGCAAAGTGACAAAAAAGGAATAAAAATCCTTTAAATAGAATTCAAAATGTATGCAATATTCTTGAACACTAATATTAGAATTGACAACTGTAAGTATGCAAATGTATATTCAAAAGAAATAATTATCTGTATCAGTTCCCAAATAATTCCATATCCATTGAGCATTAGCCTTGTCTTTTCAGCTAAAATATGGAATTCAGTTTTCATTTGAACTAGATTTGTGTTATTAGTAACAATTAAATTATGTATTAGAAAATACCCATTCTTTAGATAATCTCCTGAATAATTGGATATAAATTTTAAGCTAAGTTGAACATGACAAACTAATGAAGGATGAAAATTTATTCATGGTAAATAAGTTAACTTTAATTTGACAATTTAAAAATGTTTTAATTGTTTTAGAGCATGTGCTCCTTTTAATACAGAAATCATATCCTACCCCTACCATGCTCACAACTTTCTAATGGCTCCCCTTTTCATCTTAAATGAAATCAGAATTCTTTACTATGGTCTATCATATTCTACATAGTCTAGTCCTAACTACTTTACAGATTCCATTTGCTACTAAGCCCCTTACTCCCTTTGCTTCTATTACAGGGACATTAGATGGAACTGATGAAACTTCATCCCACCTTGAAGTCTTTGTACTCCTTTTCTGTCTTCCTCTAACTCTCTTCATCCAGATAGTCAGAAAGTCATTTTATCACTTCAATCAGCCATTGGCTTAAATTCCAACCCCTTGGAAAAGTCTTGTTTGTCCCCTATGCAAAATAGCAGGCTTGTTACCCGGATGTATTTTGTTCATAGCACTCATCTCTATGTAGCATTATATAATACATTTACTTTTTTATTTCTGACTTTTCCATTATTTTAGTTTTAAATCATTCTTAAGTTGAGAAAGTTGACCTTTTGGTTACTGCTGTGGTCAATGACAGGTAGCAAGTGATCAATAAAGGTCTGTTATGTTGAATTGAATTCTGTAAGCCACAGTTTGATTCCCTGAGAGTGTATGTTACTGGTATTATTTTGGTTTTCCGAGAGCACTATTACTGATATTGTTAAAAGTGAAGAAAATGAAGAAGATGGAAGAATTAGGTCCACATAAAAGCAAAAAAGACAAGACCTTTTACTTTTAGAACAAAATCTTCCCATTCTATTTGACATTATCTCAACTGTCATCCTACTCTTTCAATGTTATTTTTTCTCATTATTAACCTCTAGTAACTCATTCCCTACTCCCCCCACACTTTTTATGATTTAGATCATTACATAACAGACTTGTCAAAATTCCCAAGGCAAAGTGGATTGCATTATGCTAGAATATATACTTACATTTATTTATCTTTACATTTTGTAATCTGATTTTTAATTCCTTAGAATGTTAACTTCTTCCTCATGGTGATTACATTGAACTTTTCCAGACAGAAATTGCATCTATCTCCTATGCCATTTACAGCCAATATTTCCCTATTTTAAACAATTCTATTTTATGCATAAATGAGAAAATCTAGATGAAAAAAAAGTTCCAGCTTGTGTTACTAGGTAAGAGAGAACACCTTTCTAGTGATGAAGTGTCATCAAAATATCTGTTGACCCATGGGCTTTTTAAGCTACTCATATTTAAATAAGGAAATGGGCTTTCAAGGGAAGGCGGTATATTTCTATGTTCATTCACTTACATCATGAAGCATCTCCATACGCCTCCCAGAGGCATCTGCAATTTACCTGGACTTCACTAGAAATCAAACTGATGAAGAAAATGGCAATTGGCAGCCATTAATTCTAACCTTTGCAGAGTAGTTAGTTATGGATGAAAAAGTTGAGGTCTCACAGCCCTTCCCAGTCAAAAAGAGAAAAATTAAAAGGGTAGATTTAGTAGATGAGAGGATAAAATGTTCAAATAACAAATGTAAATACTTTTAACATTGAACAAAGCAAAATAATTTGGCTTAGAGTAGCAGATTATTGCTAATGTTGAGATGGCACTGCTCCATGGCTAAGGAGCTCTCCATGGCGTACAAGTGCCATCTCACACCATAATCAGCAACACACTAACATAGATATTTTCCTACATTTAAGCACCAAACTAGGTAATACCTCCCCAGAAGGTATATGCTCAAACCTCAAAAGCCTTTCAATTTAGTTAGAAAATCAAGAGGTAAAACCATAAATTATATATAAAAATGGCATTTACTAATATCAAGCACAATTCCAACTATAAATGACGTAGGCTTGCTTAGGGGGCTGAAAAGCCTTCATGGAGAAAATGTAAAGGCTGCCTCTCAAAGGAGAAAACTAAAGGGCAAAACATTCAAAGAGCAGTGCAAATATGCACAGAAATGGTGTTTCACCCTGGGTTGTTTTTGTTTTTTTTTTTTTCTTTTCAGTATCAGACGCTATCCCACATCATCAAATCTAGCTGCAGAAGCTAGTGGGAGAGCAATGCTTATACATACATATGTACATAAATACATACATACATGTATGTGTGTATCCTTGCTCAGAAAACAATATAAAACATATGGAGAGTAGAAGGGAGGAAATGGAATGAATTCATTACCACAACTTTAAAGGAAAAAATATACTTCCTTTTCAGTGAATGTTCTTTTCACCATTTGTGTTCTTTCAATGAAAGAGAAGTTATATTGCACATTTTTAATGACTCATAGGCCAACTCTTTTAGGAAATTAGGGCAAAATAACTGAATTCCTTTGTTTTCCATCAGGCCAGGCAAAAGATTCACCGTTGAGTAGTTTGCCCCCAAATGGCCTGAAAGTTCACTGGATGAGAATACAAGTTTGTGTTATATCAGATGGGAACCATCATGATAAACCCCAGTGCTGTATGAATAAATGCAGAGCCAGCAGTGATATTGAGGAATGTGGAGTGAGTCACATCAATAGAACTAAGAGAGAAATGTACCACATTAATGGAATAAATAATAAATGTATTCCTTCCCTTATCCCTGTATAATCAGCAGCAGTCCCCAGACAATTATTGTAACACATTTCTAGATAATGTTTTAGGGTCTTCAGAAGAAAATGAGTATAAAAGTAAAATTTCAAAATATATTGCTGCTTTCTAATTATGTAACTATGGACAAGCCACACAATTCTTAAATGTACAAAATTATAAATTTTAAATAAATTATAGGTCACTTTTCTTCTACCAGGAATGTAGAGATCAGGTAATAAGAAATTTGAACTTTAGTGACTCACTTTCAAAGATGAGTATAAGTGAGAGGAATGTTCAGAAGTAAGTGATGTGAATATAAAAATAAAATAAGATGGTTTATCAGTAGTCTAAAGGAAAATTAAAAATAAAAAAGAATAGCATAACAGACCCACTGAAAATTAGAAAATAGCATTTTCTCTAGGGGACTATGTTGAAACAACACATATTAGCCCTTTTGTGAAATACCTCTGTCTGGCAACCGAGTAAATGCTAAAGTACTAGAGGCTGGATTAACATACATATTTTAAAATTCCACATCAAATAATTGTCTGTAATTCAAGTGATGGCTAAAACAAAATGAAGACATGTAAGATTTGGTTACTTGTAATGCTAAAAGAGGAATACATAACACATTTCTCTACATTTCTTTAAAAGTTCATTTTCAATTTCCATCAACTAACATATTCTATAAAGAACTTTACACAAATATGTCATAGTATGTCAAAATAAAAATACATGTTACTCATACTATGGCTCTTCACCAGAAAAACAAATTTTGGTACTTCCTACCTTTTAAAGAGTTTTATATTAATGCATTAGCAATATTTATGTATAGATGTTGGCACAAGGGAAGATAATTTCACCCATTTCAGTAAAAACTTTAAGTCTCTACATAAATGATTCTGCAAGATATACTCCCAACATTACCCAAAGGTATATAATCAGAATAGTGAAAGGCATCAGGAGAGTAGTATTTAAAAGTTTATCCTTCTCTTTAATAATATATTATAACATTATCGTATATCATAGATATGATCATATATATGCATATGATAAATTATTTCAAAGTATGCCATTCTAAAAAAGGAACTTCCCTGATACATTGCTATGAAAATTTAAGTGAAAACTTTTCTACTTTTTTGTTGTTCCTTAAAATAGTAATTCACCAAACACACAAAGAAATATGGCAATTACGCTAAGTTTTCTGGCAGCAAAGATGTAACACCACCGTATTTGTTTTAGATAATTATATGATATAAATTAAATTTTTACTTTCCCAAATTTGTTCTGAAATCAGAATATAATTTATATCATTAAAATAAAATTTCTCTCTAAACACAAATTTTACAGAAATGCCATGTAGCAACTTTCCCATACTGAAAACTTTGATGAAAACAATTTTGCTTCAAAATTAAAGTAATATGGATCACAAAATGACACTTCTAAAATTCTTAAGTTTTATATTATGAGTAATATGATCCCTTTTTTTAAAGAAATTGTCTAAATGGGTAATAATCAAGACCAAGAATGCAAATATTTATATTACTTAACATAATAATAACCCTTCAATTATTTAATGTGCCACCTGGTACCACCTCTAATTTCCAGATCATATGTATGAGGTACAATGGTAAACTGAGGCTTGACACTGTTTAGTACATTTTTACAAAATAATTTTTGATTATTGGTGAACACTTAGAAATTTCCTAAGTTTAGCAAGATTTGAATACTACCATCTAAATGAAAAATAACAACTGGATGTTATTTTTCAAACGACTTTAGGACAAAAGAGGAGTTCCAGGCTCTTTTTCTACTAAGGCAGTTAATGGCAGTAACTAGAGTTTACATTATGGAAAGGGGAGGTGGGTGGATAAAAGGGTGATTCAGGGACCTGTGAAATATGCTCAGGAAGAACGTATGAAATGGAGGAACAAATCTACCTGAATACTCAATCTAAAACTTAAAAAAAATTCTGACATTATTTTTTCATTTTTTTTTTTTAAACTGTGCTTTCTATGTTTCCTATTCTAGTAGGAAATGAAGTAGCCTGAAAACTATTTTTAAAGTGTTCATTTTTCTGATAGATTAACTAATGATTTATACAGTAAGCATAGTCAAGTTATAGCCTAATGATATACTTGATATTTCAAGGGGCAAAAAAAATGGTTATACAAATACACCTTGGTTCTAAGATAGACACACTCAGTTCTTCAGATCATAAAACCAACTGAATATTGTCTAAAATAGTCTAGAAGCCACAGATGATTCTGCCAGTCCTGAATGACAAAGCTCTTGATTATTTATTCTCACATAGATAATGTTCATATAAGCTGGAACTTTCGATAACCTCTGTTTATAATCATATTTTCACTTTTATTATAATTAATTGATGAACATTTAGCTCCATTAAAATATTTAATAGCCACATAAAAAGAGCTCAGATAATACAATGGAAAACTCTTGATAATCATTCAGACATAGTTGGATACTGGCTCCAACTATTATTTCCCAGAAAGTTTACGCCTTCTACTTCATCCTCTAAGTACAGAACTACAGCCTAAACAATAAAGTTAGGCAATGGCTTTTATAGAATATCTTGTATTATTAAATAACTCTGTTGAGTCACAAAGATGGTACCAAAATGGCAGTGCTTATAAGAATCTATTTCTTCAGGGTACAATACATAATAAATATATTTTGATGAGAAATTAAAAACATTTTCCTATGAAATTCTGTTATAAAGCATATGATTTGTCAAGTGTCCATATATGTTCTCATTTTGATTACATCGACGTTTCCACATCTTAAAAGTATGACTGCTCTATTCCATCAGGATCATTAATTAGCTTAATTTCCTGAAAATTAAAATGTTCAACTTCAGTGAAGCTAAGTCTTTAAAGTAACTTCCACTTAGCTTCCAAGTTCTAAGAAAGTGTGTGTATTCAATACTTCTAATCCACTTACTTACCTATGGAACATGTGAACTAAATCCCCTGCATAGATTTTACTCTGCCATTATAATTCAATTTCTTAAATATTTTCAAAAATAGGTGCTTTTAAGTATTTTATTTACATAATAAAAAATTGTCACTAATGTTTAATGTTGCCTCATTTTTTTTCCTGAAAACAAAAATAAGCTTCAAAATAAAATAAAAATTGGAAAGTCATTTCCAGAAACAAGTTTTAAAACAATGCTAACTTCTCAAGTCTATTACAGAACTATTAGCTATACAAAATTAGAATTCTCATCAACATTCTTTTTATACCTATATTCAATCATATAGACACTATATAGCATTAAAATGACTCAGTGATACCTCAAGAAACACAGCCATATATAAGAAATGTTTAAAGTGTATTTCATTTTAATAGTTTTCCCTTCCTATTAAAACCGAATCTTCTTTTTTATTCAGTTGTGCTTCTAATTTGATGTCATGATAGTGATTTGTACTACCCATTTGTCCTTAATAAGGATATCCTGCTACAAAATGACAAAACAACAAAAACAAACCTCTTTGATAAAGAATAAGCACCTACACTGCGAAGGCATTCTGCATCATCCTTATCTTATAAACTGTCACAAACTTACAAACAAGAATAAAAGGAAATACAAGAAGTAGAACATGGATTTTCACTAATTCATTTTTTTAAATGTACCAGTAGGTCTTTAAAAAAAAATGAGACTAAATAAAAATCATAAATCATTGTATTTTTCTTTACCACAATTTCTTGTTTAACCTAGCCTAAAATTCTTCATATATAAAATATTCCATTAGTTGGCCTTATAACATGAGAAATTCTGTACAACACAATATGTCTAATAAAATTAAGTCGACTTTAACCACAGTGTCATTTAAAGAAGCCAATTAAATTATCCAGAAACACAAAGCTTAAAGAGTAGCCTTGGGAATAACTTTTTTTCTTACAGCCATTACCAAATCCTCACTGAACTGATTACCTATGCAAGAATAGTAGCATAACGCTGAAGAAAAGGCACTAACATCACTCCCTAGCTTATCTAAGAACTCATAAAAGTAAAAGGATCTAACCATTTTATTTTATTAGATTCTCTAATACGTAAAATGTTGCCACTCTTCTGTGGTTTGACTAACATTCTTAATCATTTGCCTCCTTTCCTTTTTTCTACTACCTAAAAAAACTTAATTCTAGCCCTAAAAGTCTATTAAAAACAACATGAATTCAGAAAATTGTCCCTTTGGTTAAAGAACTTCATTATACCCCCAAAAAAGAATGCACAAAAAAATTCTAAAAGGAAATTAGGATCCCAAATTTTATAATACAGCCAGCCTTGGTGACCATCCATCTTACCAGATACTGCTCTATCTTCTATGTGTATTTAATGGGTGTGGGCCCATTGCCTGATGGGATCTGTAGATTCTAAAAAAAAAATGTGTGGATGACAGTCTTTTGCTTCTTTTTTTGAAACTATGAACCTAGAGTTTGAAATATGTTGCAAATTTAATTCCACTGCATATTGTAGAGTTGATCAGTTTCAGTTTTGATATTCTAAAACACTGAATAACCTATCAACCATAATTAAAGTGTATACATATAAATACATATGCATATATATTATAAAATACTTTGATAATTACATCTACAATCTATGTTTTATGATGTAAAATAAGAATTATGGTTCTTAGAGGAAAAATGCACACCATAAGTATCTATTCATATGAAAATAATAGTTCAAGTATACCTGGAAACTTTTTATTTAAATGCATTGAACCACTTTCTGGAAATTTCAATATACATTGTATATATTTGTCTTTATTAGTGCATAGATTTTGTTTTTCACTGTCATAATATTTTTATATATTAATATAAATATTGTTACTATTTCATATATTCAGGAATTCTAAAATTTCTTTGTATCTTTATCACTTTCAGGCATCAATGCTCAACATTTGCCAGCAATGCCTTAATACTTGAACCTGTGTATTATACCCATTTTACAGATCAAAAGAGTTTTGCCAAACCATTTAGATAATGCTTTCCTAAACTCAGGAAAGAAACCAAATGATTTCCCCGGAAATATCATGTAACCTTAATGGGTCCACAATCGCCTCACCCATACCCAACCTCCATCCCATTTCTCATTATGGCACCTACCCTAGTGTTGTCATGGTGACGATGGTATACCAGAATGCTGCAGGGATGCTGGTGAACTTGCTGGCCGAAGACCCCTTCTCTGCGTAGAACATAACTGTAGCGAAGATGATGATAGCCATGGTGAGCGAGAAAAGCAAGAAGCCCAATTCTGAGGCACAACTCTTCAGTGTGTACCCCAGGATGCGCAGGCCTTGAGAGTGGCGGGAAAATTTAAAGATCCTGAACACCCGGAAGACTCGGAGCGTGACAAAGGCTCCGCTCACGTCCTCATTGTCTGTCATCACCAGTCCAATGTAATAAGGTAGGATGGCCACTACGTCGATGATACTCATGACACTACGCACAAAACGGTAACGACTAGGCGCTGCAGCCAGGCGAAGCAAATACTCAACTGTGAAGATCATGACGCAGGCAGTGTCCAAGCAGAAGAAGGCCACCGCATACCGCTCTCCACAGGGCAGTTCTTTAATGTGACCTGGGCTTGATCCGCAGGGCACTGTTTCCACCACATTCGCAATGACAGAGACGGCAATGAAAAATCCCGTGACATAGTAGAACACCAGGGCCATCGTGCTGGTGTGGGGGTTCTCGAAGGCCCGCCAGACCCTCTGCCTTGCAGTCATAGTGGGCAAGGCGCTCTCTCCAGTGGTGTCGGTATCCGCGTCGTCCTGCAGGCGCTCGGCGTTCTCCCGCCTGCGATCCTTGTACTCCTCATAACAGCAGTCGCCGATGATTTCCGGGATGAGCCCAAAGAAGGCCAGTTCTTCATCGTAAGCAGAGATGCACTCGTGGCGAGGATAGTGGAGCTTCCCAGTACGGTAGAAATTCAGGATGTGGCGGAAGATGTCTGGGTCACGGTCAAAGAAATACTGCTGAGTCTCTGGGTGGTAGAAAAAGTCCCTCTCAGAACTGCCCAGTAGAGTGTCTGGGTAACGTTCCAGGGTGTCCTGCCACGTCTGGAAGCGGGTTCCACTCACATTCAGCACAATGAGAGCATCTTGGGTCCTTTTCCTCTCCTGCCTCGGGGGAGCCGGCATAGGCCCCGAGGCCACAGGCATCCACCCGATGGCCGCTGCCCTTGCAAAAGGCAGCCACGCTGCTACCCCCGCCGCCATGGCTCCTTGAAATGGAAGGAAGGGTGACGAGGCGTCTACAATGGGTCAACCGAAGCAGCCCCAACTCACCCACTTCCTCCAGTCAAGCAAAGTACTAGTGAGAAACGTGATCCAGAGGTGTCACTCTTATTCCAAGATAGGGCTTCTGGTAAAGTCACAGTTCTCAGAAGGGCAAGTTTCCCTTCAAGACAGGTGTTTGGAGTAATGACAACAAAATACAACGTCCTAACAATCACCCCCAACAGAACCTAGTCAAACCTCTTCCAGCAGGTGGGCCAGGCCACCCTCTGGCACAAATAAGCACACAGGTGCAGCCGTTTCTTCAAACAGGTGTCTTTGATTTCTCCCCTGGCACAGTCTGGATAATATGGGGTCAGTATGTGGAGTGTAGGATAGAGAAGATGAACGAGAGTCACCCAATAGAATTATTTCGACGAATTAGGGAATCCTTCCACCTACCCTTCTCACTCTTTCAAACCTTCCTTTCCAAGTAGCCCTTCCCGCCAAAGGAGTCTCAACAAGGCGACCTGTTGTTGTAGCTCACGAGATACGGTCACAGCCGCTGCCCCACGTCTCTCTTTGGGGGTCCAGCTGCTGCTGCCTCTACTCCTCGGGCGGTATTTGCAGAGATGGAGGTGATGTGCAGTGGGTACGGTGGGGGGCGTTAATACAGATCCTCCTCCCCCACGTCTACAAACACCCTCTGTGTCTGCCAAAAGCGTTCGCCCAGTCGCCCCTTCACTCTCTTTTCAAGTTCAGCTCAGGTGCAGTGTGACAGTTACAGAGCCCAGGAGCTGGCAGCCGCCGCCGCCGTGGCGGCAGCAGCATCTGCTTCCGCGCAGAACGCGCCGCACCCGCAGTACATACCTGGCCAAGCGCGCGCCGGGGCTGAGTTGCATAGAGACTTTCTCCTCGCCGTGCACCCGGAAAGGGAAGAGGAGAGAAAGCAGCTCGCGAGCAGCCGAATCCGATGCGCCGAGGGAGCATAAATAAAGCTCAAGCGAGCTCTTCTCCCCCTTCCCCCATCCCTCCGTTCCTCCCTCCTCTTCACCTTCCAAAAGCCAGGCGCAGGCGAGCAGAGCAGCAGCAACAAGTTCAAAAGGTGCGGGGGAGGCGAGAACGGAGGGGACTCGCTCCTGCCAACTTACTGCGGGGCCACTGTCGCGGGGACCTGGCCAGCG
>NW_012114744.1:5836364-5854123 GCF_000951035.1 Colobus angolensis palliatus | reverse complement strand
GGCCGGGGCCGGGGCCCGCACGGGCTGTGGTCCGAGAGGGGAGGCAGAAGGCGCTCGGCAGCGCGGGGGCGCGGGAGGGCTGCTAGCTGCTTCCCCGCCAGTGGGTGGTCCTGCATCTCCCCGGGCTCCCCGCGCTGCTCTGCTAGTGCAATCAATAAATAAGGAGAAAATAAATAAATAACCGCGCGCACGCCCCGCCACGCAGGTTAGGAAAGGCGTCTCCTGCCTTTCCCTCCGCTTGACCTTTCTCCGCCCCCGCCCCCTCGGGCTCCTCTCGCTCCACCCCAGCCACCCACCAGCCCCGGCGCAAAATGTCACCGAGGGAGAGCATCCAGGTGGATCTGCCGGGGAGGAAAGCGAGCCTTGGATGAACAAAGGGAAGCTTCACGCGCTGGGCTGCGGTGGTTTGGTGGAGGAGAGGAGAAAGGGGACCCGTTCCTTGCTTCTGCCTCCCGAGTCCCGGTTCAAGGCGAGCGTGGGAAAATGGGGGGAAAGAGAGCGAGAGAAGCTGGGAAGGAGGGTGAGCAGAGCGGAATGCGCAGGAATTGGTAGTCTTCTGGGGGCGACTGGAAGGCAAGACCTGCAAAGCCCCGACGCGGAATTTTTAAGTGCATTTCCTCTTTCTCTTTTTATTTATTTTCCAAACCAGATTGTTAAACGTTGCAGGGATTAATATGCCGTCTGTCCAACTTGCCAAAAAATCAGAGAGTCTCCTCGGTGGAGGTCTTGACACAACTCCTTTTCCCGTCCTTTAGAATAACAGAGGGATGTGGAGCCCTTTTCTAAATGTCATCGTCAAGGGGCGTGCGTCTCTGAAAGTTTGTGTCCCCTTCATCCTCTCTGCGCATCACTGCGCATATTTAAAATAGTTCAAGTAGTTAAAGGTGTTCGCATGATGGGTAACTGAGGTGGAGAGACACAGGAAAATTGTCGCGACCAACCGTTTTGTTTTTCGCGTACCCCGCCCCCGAGTCATTAGGAATCATCCTTAAAACCAAACATAACATATACAGCCACTAGATGGCGTGGATGGCGAGAAGTTAAATCTGCACCTAAGGTTTGGATGCTTCAGGAAGGTGAAGGATCAAAATTAACTGATCCAACAGAGACTCACATCACATAAACAGCCTCAAACCCCTTCGCTGCCACCCACCTTTTTAGTGTTTATATGAGATTTAATACTTAGGCTTGAGTCTACATTTGGATAGTTGTGGGATGAGATGTGGAGAGTTTCCTTTTGAAATTCCTTTGAAAATTAAATCTAGATTACTGAATCATCATCATCATAGTAATTAAGATCTTTGGCAATAGTGAGGCTTCATCTATATTGATTAAGAATAGTAGCCTAATTTCTACCTAAAAATTATTTTTTCATGGCTTCGTTTGACTGCCCTTGGTTTGTAAAATAAGTGAACTGTGTGTTGTACTGTACAGAAATTGACTTTTAAGCCCTAGAGATCATAGGCATGATGTGTCAACCTTGAAAATTTGAAATGGGATATGTCAAAGAAAATACATAAACTAAAAAATGAGTGTAGAGAATAATCAGACAATTTAAAATATCCTTATCATGTACAGGATTTTCTGTAGCGATAAAAAGGCAATTTTTTGTTTGTTTACAGAATAGAGACTTAAGGAATCCTGTGTTTAGTAATGAAGTCAGAGCTAATGCACCATGTAAGTTTGAGGACATAGAACTGAAGACACTTGCTCTTTATCTATTTGTTTAAGTGAAAGATGCTTGTTAACCAATCTATGTAGCCTGCATACCTGAAAACAAACACACAAGCGTGTTACTTGGAAAATGGAAATGAGGGGCTTACTACCAATTAATATAAGAAAACCAACCCCTCCTTAGTACAGACAGTAAGGTGGTACTATGACAGGTGCTGGGCATGGAATCCAGAGGGTGGAGAGCCATGAATATTTAATCAATGCCAATAATGGCATGCTTTCCTGTAGAGACGGGGCGAGGAACCTAAATAGAGCTTTTAAAACTGTGTAGGAAACTGAATACTTACAAATGAAAAAGTAGGAGTTTAACTTCACAAAAGCCCCAGGGAAGCAAGAACATAATATGTACAGTTTTTAAGAAGGTATTGGGATCTGCCCTCCCCCATCTTCAACAAGCTTCTTGATATAGTGGAAAGAATGTGGGCTGAGAACTTAAACACATCTAAATTCAAAATCTTGCTTAAGAAATTACTTACTGGCTTCGTTTCATTTGGCAAATTACTTACCTTCTATGATTAGAAATTGTAGATAATGAAATTTAACTTCTCAGGCCTGTTGTGAAGATGAAACAGGATCATACTTCTGAACACCAGTGAAATACTTAGCACATGGATTGTACTCAATATTGGTTCTTTCTTATTGTAATGCATAATGCTAATGCAATTCATTTTATCCAGCCCGTATGTGGAATTCCCTTAGATACTTTTGCATAGTTATGTGTTGCTTAATGACAGGGATATGTTCTGAGAAATTTGTCTTTAGGAGATTTCATCACTCTGAATATCGTAGAGTGTACTTACACAAACTTAGGTGGTATAGCCTACTACACACCTATGCTGTATGGTACAGCCTCTTGCTCTTAGACTACAAACCTGTACATCATGTTACTGTACTGAATAAGTAAGCAATTTGTAACACAGTGGCAAGTATTTGAATCTCTAAACATATCTATACACAGAAAAGTTGCAGTAAAAATACAGTATAAAAGATTTTTAAGAACGGTACACCTTTATTTGGCACTTACTATGAATGGAGCTTACGGAACTGGAAGTTTCTCTGGGTGAGTCAGTGAGTAAGTGGTGAATGAATGTGAAGGTATAGGACATTACTGTACACTTCCGTAGACTTTATAAACACTGTGTATTTAGACTATCCTAAATTTATTTTTAAAATCATATTCTTCCTTCAGCATTAAATTAACCTTAGCTTACTATAACTTTTTTTACTTTAAAAACTTCAATTTGTAAATTGTTGACTCTTTGGTAATAAAACTTAGCTTAAAACACAACACATTATACAGCTGTACAAAAATATTTTCTTTATATTCTTATTGTGCAAGGTTTTTTTTTCTATTTTTGGACTTTTTTTTTTTTTTTGAGACAGAGTGTCACCCAGGCTGGAGTGCAGTGGCTTGATCTCAGATCACTGCAAGCTCCGCCTCTGGGGTTCAGGCCATTCTCCTGCCTCAGCCTCCCAAGTAGCTGGGACTCAGGCGCCCGCCACCACACCTGGCTAATTTTTTGTATTTTCAGTAGAGATGGGGTTTCACCATGTTAGCCAGAAAGATCTCCATCTTGACCTCGTGATCTGCCCGCCTTGGCCTCCCAAAGTGCTGGGTATTTTTGTGCTTTTTAAAAACTTTTTAAATGTTTTGTTAAAAACTAGAACACAATTGCATTAGCACAGACCTATACAGGGGCAGGATTATCAGTATTACTGTTTTCCATATCCACATCTTTTCCTACTGAATGTTTTTCACTCTGTCTGCAGGGACAGTAACACACGTGGAATTTTCATCTCCTATCATACCAATGCCTTCTTCTGGAATACCTCTTGAAAGAGCCTGCTTCAGGCTGTTTAACAGTTAGCTTTCTTTTGTAAGTAGAAAGAGTACACTCAAAAATGATGATTAAAAGTATAGTAAATATATAAACCAGTAACATCGTTGTTTATTATCGTGATCAAGTATTATGTACTGTATATAATTGTATGTGCTCTACTTTTGCAGGACTGGCAGCACACCAGCATCCTCACAAACACCTGAGTAATGCATTAGGCAAGGACATTACAATGGCTTTGCATTACTAGGTGGCAGGAATTTTTCAACTCCCTTATAATCTTTTTGTTTGTTCCTTTCCAACTTTTATTTTAGGTTCAAGGGGTCCATGTGCAGGTTTGTTACATGGGTAAGTTGTGTGCTCTAGGGGTTTGGTGTACAGATAATTTTGTCATGCGGGTAATCAGCATAATACTCAGTAGTCCCCTCCTTCTACCCTCCACCCTCAATCTAGCCCCGGTGTCCACTGTTTCCTTCTTCGTGTTTGTATGTGCTCAATGTTTAGCTCCCACTTTGCAGGGAGAACATGTGGTATTTGTTTTTCTGTTTCTATGTTAATTCACTTAGGATAATGGTCTCCAGCTGCATCCATGTGGCTGCAAAGGACATGATTTTTTTTTGTTTGTTTCTTTTATTGGCTGCACAATATTCCATACTACATATGTGCTACGTTTTCTTTAGTTCACTGTTGATGGGCATCTAGGTTGGTTTCATGCCTTTGATGTTATGAATAGTGCTGTGATGAACATACATGTGCAGGTGTCTCTATGGTAGCACAGTTTCTATTCCTTTGGATATGTAACCAGTAAGGAGATTGCTGCGTTGAATAGTAGTTCTGTTTGAAGTTCTTTGAGAAATCTCCAGACTGCTTTCCACAGCGACGCCGGCAATGAGACAAGAGAAAGAAATAAAAGGGATCTAAATAGAAAGAGAGGAAATTAAACGACTTCTCTTTAAAGACTATATGATTCCATACCTAGAAAACCCCATAGTCTCTGCCCAAATGCTCCTGTCTCTGTGAACAACTTCAGCAAAGTTTCAGGATACAAAATCAATGTACAAAAGTTAGTAGCATTTCTATGCGTCAGTAACATCCAAGCTGAGAGTCAAATCAAGAACACAATTCCATTCACAATAGTCCATTATAATCCTATGGAACCACTGTGTGTATGTGATCCATCATTGACTGAAATGTCATTATTTGCTATATGTCTGTCTGTATTTACGCTTCCCTGTGACAAAAATCCCCTTGTTCTGCTATTCAGATGATACTGATATTTTAGTCTTCTTTCGTGCATTGAAATGCTCTGTGAAAAGTAGGCATACAAATTCTAGAAGAGCACTGTACATATCTCCCTTGCTTAGGGATTCTTATCTTTACTCTTCTCATTTTATATACTCTGTTTGGTTGATTACAAGGAAAACAAACTCAGCAAGATCAAACTTGAATGCATCATCTCTCTCTTCCAATCATCTACTCCCTCTTTTCTCTTTTGATCAGTGAAGTCCCACAAAGAAACCTGGTGGTCATCCTGTTTACCACTTCCCCCCCAGCAAACACCCAGACATAGCCAGTGACCCAGTAGGTCTTCTATATTCCACCCTCGTTACCATCTATCTATCCTTACACTGCACCTAGAGTGAATTAAAACAAACAAAAATCCTATTTTGAGATAGTTATAAATTCACATGCAGTTGTGATAAATAATAGAGATTCCTTATGTATATCACCTAGTTTTCCCCAAAGGTAACATCTTGCGTAACATAGTATAGAATCACATACTGAAAATTGACATTTATACACTATTAGTCTATTCAAACTACTATAAAATTACCATAAACTCGGTGTCTTATAACAACAGAAATTCATTTCTCACAGTTCTGAAGGGTGGAGAATCCAAAGTAAAGGAGCCAGTAAATTCAGTGCTTGCTGAGGGCCTGCTTTATGGTTCAGTCTCTGTGGGAGGGTAGGAGCCTGCTTTCTATAAGCACCAGTAACAAACTCAAATGGATTTAACATGGAGCAACCCCCCTTCCAATTTTTGTAATTTTTCCAGTTCCCTGACTTTACTGAGTCTCTGCTCACCAGCCCTGCATTCCTTCATTCTTTCTTTAAAATGCCTGGTGACCTCTGTACAAATTGATCTCCACTTTAACTAGTGTCCTTCCAGCTTTGACAGGTTTTTCTTTGACAGTAGTGATATTTCATTGTGGTTTTAATTTGCATTCCTCTAATGGCTAATTTTGTTGAACATATTTTTATGCTCGTATTTGCCATCTGCGTATACTCTTCGGTAAAATGTGTTATCCTTTTGCCCATTTTATTTTTATTGTTTTGTTTTATACTGTTGACTTTTGAGAGCTCCTTATATATTCTAAATAATTGCCCTATGTCACATATGTTGTTTGCAAATACTTTCTCCTAGTCTGGAACCTGTCTTTTCATCCTTTTTACAGGGACTTTTGCAAAACAAAACTTTTTCATCCTGATATGCTCCAATTTTGAAATTTTTTATTTTTTGAATCATGCTATTGGTGTGAAGTCTAAGAACTCTTCCTAGTCCCAAGACTCGAAGATTTTCTCTGCTTTTTTCTAAATATTTTATAGTTTTACATTTTACAATTAAGTTTATGATCTATTTTGAGTTAATTTTTTTATAAACAAAATTCTTTCCTGGAGTTTTAGTAGATATTATATTATACCTATAAATCAATTTGGAAATTGACCTTGATAATCTTTTTTTTTTTTTTTTTTTTTCCTGAGGCGGAGTCTCGCTCTGTCGCCCGGACTGGAGTGCAGTGGCCGGATCTCAGCTCACTGCAAGCTCCGCCTCCCGGGTTTACGCCATTCTCCTGCCTCAGCCTCCGGAGTAGTTGGGACTACAGGCGCCCGCCACCTCGCCTGGCTAGTTTTTGTATTTTTAGTAGAGACGGGGTTTCACCGTGTTAGCCAGGATGGTCTCGATCTCCTGACCTCGTGATCCGCCCATCTCGGCCTCCCAAAGTGCTGGGATTACAGGCTTGAGCCACCGCGCCCGGCCGATAATCTTTCTGTTGAGTCTTTTAATCTGTGAACATGGTATGTTTCTTCATTTATTTGTTTTTTTTTTAATTATTTTTTCAGCATTTTGTAACTTTCAGGATGCTATATATGTTTTTATTAGGCTTATGCCTAAATATTATATTACCTTTGAAGCAGTTATAAATAGTATTGTGTTTTTTCAAATTTCAATTTCTGTCTGTTCATTGTTAGCATATAGAAATGCAATTTGTTTTTGTGTATCGATCTTGTATCCTGCAATTTTGTTGTACTTATTAATTCATGAGTTTTCTATATACACAATCGTATCACCTGCAAATAGGGTCAGTTTTCTTTCTTTGCAATGTGTATACCATTTATTTAGAGTGTTATGTTTTAATGAACTCATAATCATATCATCACCCCTTTCAATAGCCTTCCTTTTCTTCTCTAAAGTAATCCTGAGAAGGGAACCTAGACTGTTCAGGATCTCTGTTTCCTCTACTCTGTAAATCTCATCTCATATTTTAACATTAACTTACTTCACAGTCTGGCTCAGCTGTTTTTAGTTTGCAGAATTTAATGTGTTTTACCTTGATCCTGGGTCTTGCTATATGCATCCTTTCCCCCATAGTTATCAGCTACTCAGCTCAAGATTCACATCCTCCAGGAGCCATTGCCTAACCTCTTCAAAATGATGTCCAACTTAACTGCTTCGTCAGAGTCTGTAACAGCTCAAATGAGACCTGTTTGTGTCATTCTGTTTCTTAGCCACCGCTCTGTAACTTCCTTGAGAGAAGGCACTGGCCTTTTAGCTCTTGGTCCTAAGTATCTGTTATCATGCTTGGCACATAGTAGAAATACAGTGAAGGTTTGCTGAATGAGTGAATAAATAATTAGATAGTTAATATATACCTTTTTTTCCATTAGAGATTATTAATCTAACTCTCTAAAATGTTCATAAAGAATCAACCTGATTTACTGCCAAGATGTTCAGTGGATAAAAAAAATTTAGCAATAAGCCACACTTGTATGACTCTGTAAAAAGTATTTTCTCAATGTATTTACTATAGTTAATTCTCAAAAAGACTTTGTGAGATGTGTATTATTCCAATGTTTATTTTTCCCAAAGGGAAACAAAGCTCAAGGAGGTTAAATGATTTTCCAGGATTGTATTATACAACTAAGTGGCTGAAGCTCACTCACTGCCAGGACTTCTGACCCTACAGTATATATTATTTTAGCTCCATGAATACATCAACAGACATCTGCAATAGTAAAGTCTGCATGCCAATTTGTTTTTCCCAATACTAGTGATAAATTTGCACAGATAGCTATATACTCTCTTACTTGTCCCCCGGGTATCTCTCTGAGGTCTTTGACAGGGCAGGAAATATGTCTGTGGTCATAGGGAAGGAGAGCACCACATCTACTCCTCCTATATTTTAACCAGTTATACCAACTTCCCAGAAGGATGGATTTAAAGATCTAGATGATCTATTTTAAATAAGATAACTTTAGTATATCTGACTACATCCTTAGAATCTCTTTCCAGATAACTCATTTTTTGAATCTCTAATAGATAATTTTTAACATAGTATCATCTTAATTTTAAAAAATAGTAGTTCCGAATTAAAAAAGAAATTCAATCAACATGTAAAATGAGCAAAACCTTTGGCCAATCGTTGAGTTATGTACATTAACTTTTGACTGAAGTCTAGCAGCTTTAAATTTTTATGTATTAATTTTTTTCATAAAACGCTAGATTTGTTTATATTGTGAACTACCAAAGAAAAAGCTACTAAGGAAAAGTACCAAAATATTTGATCATGGATTGTAAACATTTCATAAAAACTATGACTATGTAGAAAAAATATATAGCATATTTTTAATTTCCTGTCTGGGTTCCATACTATTTTGAGTTTGGCAGAGGGGCTTTCTCCTGTGGTAATTTTTTTTTGAACTCTTTATTCATTGGAAAATATACACAGCTGTCTGTTTTGTTTGTTTGTTTTTAACCTTTGTTCCCTGGGGAAACAAAATCTGATATACTAGCAAGATAAGAGGTACATATAAAAGTCACAGCTAAGGCTAAATACTTAAAACATATTTGAGTTTTCAAAAACTTCACAGTATCCCTAGGATATGGTCTTCAGGGAAAGGGCAGTGACCCTATGTCTTTCTTTAGACTATTATTAAAAAGACAAGCTGGCAACCTGAGCTCAACTTCTTTTTTCCCATTTATTAATACCGTCAAAGTCTTTTGCAAAGTCCTCTTCAAAAGATCTTCCCCTTTTCAAGTTTTAGACCTTGAAGAGTTCCTATTAAAAATAACCCATTTACAGGGACTTTATTCTTCATATACAGAGTCTTAAATATATTTTATGTAATGAAATGGACTAAATTCTCAAAGTTCCCATAATGTTATTCTGAGAATCTGTCACAAACTATGTGATTGGAACTCTGTTAAGACTAGCAAATTTGAAAATAGATATACAAAATCTAACCATGTTACAGTCTCGATTCTGCCTCATGAGATGGCTGTTATGAAGGAACTCAGTGGTTCTTTTAATATAAAGAATATTTATGTTGAGAAGGTGGACCTCATGTTAACTGTTCTTGCCACCCAAAACAGAGGGCACAGTGAAACTTTGGAAGGTGTTGGATATGTCTGTTACCTTGATTGTGGTAATGGACCAAACTCATCAAATTGTGCATATTACATATGTTCAGGTTTTGTGCATCAACCATACCCTAATAAATCTGGTAAAAATAATAACTTTGTTGTTAAAATATTCTTGGTATCACGAATGCTGACACACTTGTTGTGCCTATGACTTAAGAATTCAGGGGACAAGTCAGAAGGAAAACATCAGTTTCTAAATGATTATTATTGATGACTCACAATGTGCAAGGCACCCAGTTGAATAGTGGAATGACCCGAGGTTTCAAGATCAACCTGCCTTGATGGAGCTTGACATCTGTGGGAAAGCAAATGAGAGAAAGAGAGAACATGGAAATCTCTTTTAATACAAAAGTAATCTTGCTTATGAGTTTCATTTCAGAATCTGTTCACTAAGTGTTTCATTCTCCAAGAGACTGTTTATTTGTCAGAAATGGGAAAAAGGAAAGATAAGTAGGAACATATAAATTTGCTTCTTGGACTCATTATCATATTTATAACTTTGGGATTAATTGCTATGGAAAAATTCCAGTGCCATAAACTGAGAATTGTGACTACAAATGAGAATGAAGCAGCAAGGGTTCTGAAGAAACAAAAGTCTTATTTTTCTAAAACTGGAGAAGAGCAAATTCTTGCATATGGTACTAACAATGGCGAAAAAGATAAATTACTTCCAAATCATTTATGGCCATTGAAAACCTGAAAGAAGTCTTACAAGGTTTTCATCATTTAAGAAGCCACAGTCTGCGAGAAAACTGGCGATTAATTTGCTTGTTTACTGTCTTTAAAACCACTTGATATGCTCTAGCAAGTGACTTTGATGCACACAAAGTATATTCATTATTTTTATACACCATTATATGGTCAGTTTTAATAAACCATTCAAAGTAGTAGAGTTTAAGGAAAAGCAAAACAATAGAATACTTAAAATCATTTAGTTAAAAGAAGATCCCTTAATTACCCCACTTTTAGAAAATGATAATATGTAATTTTTTTATTTATGACTTAGCCTGCATTTGGATTTTAATTTAAACAAATAAAATTATTTAATAGAGGGTTATTAAGCAGGTTTTACATTGCAGCTGTTCCAGTCCCTCAGGTAAATACTCATTGAGAGAGCTTATTAAAGTTTGTTCTACTTATTTATGTTTAAATTCTTATTCTTTTTCCCTTGTGTGAAACCTTTGTGGGGGCAGAACTCCGACTGATTTTAAACAGAGTTCCATGCAGAAGGATCTGTGGAGAGTAACAAACCTGGAATGCTTATTAAGTAATTGCCTTTGACGTTCTTGGTCTATATGTGTCTCATTTTCAATAGCATTTTTTTGAAATGTAAGTTTTTCTCTGAATAAAGACATTCGGAAAGTATAGCTTTTTATCCTAGCAAAGGATTGCGTAGTCAAAGGGGACAGAAAAAAAACAAATATTTTAAACATTTTAAAAATATTTTACAATAAACATATTTAAAACATGTAAAATATGAAGAAAGATGGCGGGGCGTGGTGGCTCACGCCTGTAATCCCAGCACTTTGGGAGGCCAAGGCAGGCAGGTCACAAGGTCAAGAGATTGAGACCATGCTGGCCAACATAGTGAAACCCCAACTCTACTAAAAATACAAAAATTAGCCGGGCACGGTGCATGTGCCTGTAATCTCAGCTACTCAGGAGGCTAAGACAGGAGAATCACTTGAACCAGGGAAGCGGAGGTTGCACTGAGACGAGATTGTGCCACTGCATTCCAGCCTGGCAACAAAGTGAAACTGTGTCTCAAAAAAAAAGTAAATAAATAAGAAAAAAGACATGGACACTGTATGATGTGAGGTGCAAATACTGTAGACAAAGCAAGTATTGCTTGCATAGTGAAAGAAATGGCAAATTTAGAGGAGAAAGTAATTAAAAGATATTTTCCAACACTGATCCTACTTCCTCTTTGTGTATTTCCTAACCAATTTATAGAGAAAATAAAAAAATTCTTAATTTTATTACAGCTATATGCAGGAGAAATCTATATAAGAAGAAACTGAGAGAAAAAAAAGACTTCAACGACTGAAGGATGCAGTAGAAAAGTAAATGAAATGTGCATGAGATGACTTGTGAGAGAAAATGTTGCTATGCATGGTGATCTGAATGTTGGGTATAGGCTAAGATGAAAAAGATAAGTGACAGATGTTGAGCCAAGTGACTGGAAGAGTAATTATAACAAACAGCAAGTCGAAGGAAAATGTATTTAGGGAAAAAGATGGCTATCTTTCACACTGGTGTGTTAAGATAGCTGTTGTAGTAGGCTCTAAATGCAGGAGATAGAAGGGTTTAATGAAAGACTTGAGCTTACAGTCCTAGATCTTATGGAAATTTGCTCTTTGATATTAAACCTTTGGAAATTAGTATCTCGTTCTACATCCTCAATTTCACTTCCAGTTCTCTTAGATGCAGTAAGCTTATCTTGGCAGGGTGGGGGTTGGGGAGTGCTTTGAACTTACGTTTGATATCAACAGCAATAATACATTTGTGACTTCTCTCTCCCTAACTGAGAGAGTGAATTTAAAGAATATAATAATATTTTAAAATTTTTGTTGTTATATAGTAGGACCATGGAAACTAGAAACAAATATGCTATATGTAGTCTTTTAAATCCTACATATATAAGTAAATATATACATGTAAATATATATCTACATCTATGTTAACTTTCCAAATATACACCCACTACTGCCTCTCTTCGTTTAGCCTCCAATACTCTGCCAGCCACCGCTACCCCTGTTTCATCCCTGTGTAGACACCCTCCTCTTCCTACCCCAAGATCCACAATTCTACCTTGGTTCTCCCTCTGTTTGGATGCCCTCCCACCTACTGGGCTCTGACACAACATGCTGGGGTGCCTCCCGATAGTGATGCCTTCCTCATCATCATCCTACTTGGATTCCAGCGTCCTGTGCTGGTCTGCTCCTACTCTGGATTTTCTGCTTACCAGACTCAGCTCTAACACCCTGCTTCAGGCCATGACAGCTCAACCTACCTCCTTTCTACTTGACACCTTGACACATATTTGCATATGGTACTAACAATGACAAAGAAGATAAATTACTTACTTAATAATATTCAGAGTGAATTATTTAGGAAGAGAATAGGATGGAAAGGGGGATAAGATATAAATACTAAATTAAGTAGAAATAGGACTTTATGATCCTTTCAAGAGACTTTTCCCAAGTGAGTTCTATTTTTCAAGTTCTATGTAAAAGATATGCGGGAGTAATATGGGAGAGAAGGCTAAATATATTGGCTATTGTACTCCAAAGCAGAAAATACTATGAAATATTTAAGTCTGGGAGCACTGAACACCAGCAGCTGACTTTCCAGGAATCAGAAACAGATTCTTTATAGAGGATTACTTCCTGTGCAAAAAAAAGCAAAAACAAAAACCAAAAACTAATATAGTAGGCCTCAGCCTGCTATCTTTAGAAAGGTGACTTGAGGCCGGGCTCGGTGGCTCACGATTGTAATCTCAGCACTTTGGAGGACCAAGGTGGGCGGATCACTTGAGGCCAGGAGTTTGAGACCAGCCTGGGCAACATGGTAAAACCCCCGTATCTACTAACAACACAAAAATTAACTGGGCATGGTGGCACATACCTGTAATCCCAGCTACTTAAGAGACTGAGGTACAAGAATCCCTTGAACCTGGAGGCAGATGTTACAGTGAGCTGAGATCGCGCCACTGCATTCCAGCCTGTGCGACAGACCAAGACTCTGTCTGCTCCCCCAAAAATAAAATAAAATAAAATAAAATATAAAATAGGAAGACTATTTAAAAGGTTGGCCCTTGGTTGACATCTAGAAACTTGGTTCCCAGTCAACAGTTAGCTGATAAAGGTGGTTCACTGTGCTTTGTCTGTGCAAACAATATGGCTTATACTTAACATCTACTTTTCTTTTGGGAGTCAGGAATGTTAGTAAATTCTAGGCAGAGTACCTGCCTGACCAGTCCCCAGCTAGGTCTCTAATGGACTTCACTGGGCAGAAACATAGCACACATCACAGATATTGCTGCATTTTGTTACTGGAAGAGGATACTGTGTGTGACACCTCATGAGAAGAAGAAAGCTTAAGAAAATCACATGGATTTCTCCCAGCACTGCACCTTTTCCCAGTATGATCCAAGTGTGTATCCTTACTACATTGCTATAATAAATCTTTGTGGTAAGTACACCCAAATGCTGAATCCTTTGAGTCTTTCTAGGAAATCTATGAATGTGGGGGTGGTCTTGGGGCTAGCCAACGCAGTCCTCAACTGAGTTTTTAAAACTCCAGTTTTACCAAGTTAAGAAAAAATTTAAGAGAGAAAGCTGCCCAGAAATGACAGAAGACGGTGTAGGATAAAGCATGGAAGTAAGAATCAACTCAATGTTGAGGAATATGGTGGGATCCACACATAATTTCTTATTTCTGAACATCACATTAAAGGAAGGCAGTGTCATAAAATATAAGCAGAAGGCAATGCTCAGAGGTCCTTAAGAAATATTACTTCTTAACAGTTTAGGAAGTATTCTTGCTGAGGAATAAGTAAGGTTGAGATATTATCAATGGGTATTTGGTAAAATTAAAAAATTGGCTTTTATCATTAGTCATTTGAGCAAACTTGTTGGTGCTATTATTATAAGTAATTAATACACTGGAAATTCATTTACCATGGAGCTATCTGGTATTCTACATTTTTAGATGCTGAATCATATCAAAGTGCTTTTCAGCTTAATAGTTGTAATAGACTATGACATATTTTATCCTATTTATAAATTTTGATAATATGAGAAGAGGTAAATTCATAGGTGATGAGTTAATATTTTTTTATGTAAAGAATTTCCTGTAAGAGATAATTTCAAAGTGGTATATTATTAACCACAATTTAACATCAACCATAGAGTATTTCAAATGTTTAAACCATAAATGTTATCGCTTGACAAATTTTAAGGAACTTATATCTAATGATTTGAATACAATAAAATAAAAAATATTATCTTAATAGAATATCATTTCATAAATATTTCTTTTTGTCCAAGGTATCATTTTCCTAAATGAGATGATGTTTTACATGTCTTAATAATTTTTTTTAGAAAATGTAATCCACATAATTTTATCAGAATTTATTGAGCCCAGTGATTATAAATAACACTAATTAATAGTTTTGTTAATTTTTAGGATACATGAATCCTTTGTGGGAAGTTTCCAAGATTTATCACAGATAAATTTATATTATGGAAATATAAAATGGCTAATAATATCATACTCAGTGACTTTTCACTCAATAATTTTCCTCATGCTGATTTTTATTTCGTCTGACTATTGAGTTGATTTGTCTTCTTGTCAGTCATACTTTGAATGAGCTATGCCTCACAATGCAGAGTAAATAATCAACATTTTTTATAGTTATGGAATTTTCCCCAAATGCCTTACGTGTTGCTTGGAAAAGATGTGCTTCACTGCAGGTCAGTAAAATGGAAAAATACATGACTGAATCTGAATCTTTGGATTGATAATGTCTGCAAGGACCTTTTCTTTTAGGAGAAAACATTAAGAAAGACACGACCTACCTTGCAACCAATATTATGGATAAAATCACGAGGGTAGTTGCTTTAGACAAAGTAACAGTACTTTTTGAATCAAAATTGCAAATATTATATGATATTGAAAAGACAGATGAAAATACATTTTGGGGATGTTAAATCAATTCCTGTATTTCAGGTACTAGTAAAATATTAAACAAATAAGACAACTAAATAAAAAACTTATACACACTTAACAATGATGTTGAAGGTTAACATAATTTTTTCTAATTTTATGTATATTAACATTTTCATAAATTTAGATAATATTCTGACAAATTTTACTTTGCAAAAATTTTGATTGTGTATACTTTCGAAAGCCTTAATTATCCTTTTTTAGCCTTGATTTCTATCTCTCTGTATTAGTTCATTCTAATATTGCTATAAAGAACTACCTGAGACTGAGTATTTGTGAAGAAAGGAGGTTTAATTGCCTCACAGTTCTGCAGGCTTAAGAGGAAGCATGACTGGGTGGAGGGTGCTCAGGAAACTTACAATCATGACAGAAGCCAGTTGGAAGCAAGCACAACTTACCGTAGCAGAGCAGGAGAGAGAGAGTGAAGACGGAAGTGCTACACACATTTAAACCATTGGATCTCATGAGAACACACTCACTATCAAGAGAACAGCAAGGGGGACATCCACTTTTATGATTCGATCACCTCCTACCATGCCCGTCTTCATATTTGACACATGAGATTTGAGCAGGAACACAAATCCAAAGCATATCATTGTGCCCCTGGTCCCTCCCAAATCTCATGTCCCTCTCCCATTGCCAAATACAGTTGTCCCTTCTCAACAGTCCCCCAGTATTAACTCATTTCAGCATTAACTCAAAAGTCTACACTCCAAAGTCTCAGCTAAGACTTTGGTGCCAGGTAAGTCCCTTTCACCTATGAACCTGTAAGGTCAAAAACAAGTTATATAATTATTTCCAAGATACACTGGGTTTACAGGCATTGGATAAATACCATTTTAAATGGGAGAAATTGGCCAAAATGAAGGGGCTAACAGACCCCATGCATGTCTGAAACCCAGCTGCGCAGTCATTATATCTTAAAGTTCCAAAATGATGTCTTGACTCCATGTCTCACATCTAGAGCATGATGATGCAAGGGATGGGCTACCAAGGCCTTGGGCAGCTCTTCCTCTGTGACTCTGCAGGGTACACCCCCACATGGCTACTTTCAAGAGGTAGCATTGAGGTTCTGCGGCTTTTCCAGGTACACAATGCAAGGTATTGGTGAATCTACCATTCTGGGGTCTGGAAGACAGTGGTCCTCTTCTCACAGCTCCACAAGGCAGTGCCCCAGTAGGGAATCTGTGTGGGACTCCAACTCCACATTTCCCATCTGCACTGCCCTAATAGAGGTACTCCATGAGGGCTCAACTACTGCAGCAAACTTGTACGTGTACATCCAGGCATTTCCATACATCCTCTGAAATCTAGGAGGAGGTTACCAAACCTCGATTCTTGCCTTCTGTGTACCTACAGGCCCGTCACCATGTGGAAGCTGCCGAGACTTGGGCCTTGCACCCTCTGAAGCCATGACCTGAGATATACCTTGGCCCTTTTAGCTGTGGCTGGAGCTGGGGTGACTGGGATGCAGGGCACCATGCCTCAAGGCTACAAAGAATAGCAGGTCCCTGGATCTGGCCCAAGAAACAATTATTTTCTTCTAAGTCTTCAGACCTGTGATGGGTGGAGCTGCTGCAAAGATCTCTGAAATGCCCTACAGACATTTTCCCCATTGTCTTGGTCATTAGCATTCAGTTCCTCTTTACTTATGGAAATCTCTGCAGCTGGCTGCTTGAATATCTCCCCAGGAAAAAAATTTCTTTTTCTACCACATGGTCGGGCTGCAAATTTTTCAAACTTTTATCTGCTTTCCTTTTAAATGTAAGTTCTAGTTTTAGGTTATTCCTTTGTTTATGCAAAGGAGCATAGGCTCTTAGAAGCAGCCAGGTCTCATCTTGAAAGCTTTGCTGCTTAGAAATTTATTTTTTACCAGATACCCTAAATCATCTCTCTCAAGTTTGAAGTTCCACAGATCCCCAAAGCAGGGGCACAATGCTGCCAGTGTCTTTGCTAACGCATAGCAAGAATGACCTTTGCTCCAATTCCAAATGTGTTCCTCATCTCCGTTTGAGAAGGCCTTAGCTTGAATTTCATTGTCCATATCACTATCAACCTTTTTGTCACAACCATTCAACAAGTCTCTAGGAAGTTTCAAACTTTCCCACAACTTCCTGTCTTCTTCTGAGCCCTCCAAAGTATTCCAACCTCTGCCCATTATGCAGTTCCAAAGTAACTTCCACATTTTCAGGTATCTTTATAGCAGTACCCCACCTCTGGTACCAGTTTTCGAATTTAATCTGTTCTCACACTGCTAAAAAGAACTACCTAAGACTGGGTAATTTATGAAGAAAAGAGGTTTGATTGACTCATTTCCACAGGCTTAACAGTAAGTATGACTGGGAGGCTTGAGAAAACTTATAAGCGGCCAAATGCAGTGGCTCACTTCTGTAATCCCAGCACTTTGGGAGATCAAGGCAGGTGGATCACCAGATGTCAGGAGTTCGAGACCAGCCTGACCAACGTGGAGCAACCATGTCTCAGCTAAGTATACAAAACTTAGCCTGATGTGGTGGTACATGCCTGTAATCCCAGCTACTTGGCAGGCTGAGGCAGGAGAATCACTTGAACCTGGGAAGTGGAAGTTGCGGTGAGCCGAGATAGGGCCATTGCACTCCAGCCTGGGCAACAAGTGTGAAAGTCTGTCTCAAAAAAGAAAAGAAAAGAAAAAAGAAAACTTACAAGCATGATGCAAGGCGAAGGGGAAGCAGGCACATCTTACCATGGCAGAGCAGGAGAGAGAGAGAGAGAGA
>NW_012114744.1:5729832-5836303 GCF_000951035.1 Colobus angolensis palliatus | reverse complement strand
AGGGGAGGGGAGAGAGAGACACAAAGGGGGAAGTACCACACACTTTTAAACCATCAGATCTCATAAGAACTCACTATCACAAGAACAGCAAGGGTGAAATCTGCCCCCATGATCCAGTCATCTCCCACCAGGCCCTTCCTTCAATTTGACATGAGATTTGGACAGGGACACAAATCCAAACCATATCAATCTCTCCTTATAAATTCATTGTTTTATGTACCGAGTCCATACTTTGGGCCAAGGTCTGTTCTAAGCACTCATAATACAAAAGCCAACTAAACAGAGTAAGCTTGGCTGTCCAGGAGGTCACATTCACATTACAAGGAAATGTTCTATTAATGCAGGATGTACCTCTTACGAATAATTTCATTTACTTTGTTCAGAATACTATTGCCTTTTAACCACTTCAATACTATATGCCCCAAAACTGCAAGTCATTTTCTTTGTTCCATAATGTGGGTGGGAAGTCACATTATACACACATTGGTGAGGAAGTCATGTGATAAGTGCACCTAACTAACAACTGGTAGCAGTTTTCAGGTGGGAGCTTGGGCAGGACTTAAGGCCCAAAGCCTCACCTCCTTTCCATGCAGATCTCTCCATGTGGTTTGGGCTTCCTCACAGTTGGTGGCTGAGTTCCAAGGGCATGTATCCAGAGCAAGAGCTAGACAGAAACTATGTTGCTTAGATGACTAATCTTGGCTGTCACATAGTGTCACTATCAGTTTATTATTGCTTCAATAGGCCCACTCAAGGTCAAAGTGAGGGGGTTCAACACTACCCTGTAATGGCAAAGTGGCAAGATTCTAGAAGATGGTGTGAAACTGGAAATTGCAGTCATTTCTGAAAAGTACAATCCATTACACTGTAATGTATGGGAAAATATTACCATATTTCTGAGGTATAAGTTTTTGTAATGTTTATAAAATAGTGAATGAACAGATATTAAAGATTTGAATTTTTTCAAAAAACCCCAGGTCTTATAGCACAAAAATGGTCTTTACAGAGGAGGTGCAGTTACAGTAACACATCAGGACTCATTACTCAAATACTTATTAATAAACCGTAGTATTGTATTAGTCTGTTTTTACACTGGTGTAAAGAACTTCCCTGAGACTGGGTAATTTATAAAGGAAAGAGGTTTAATTGAATTACAGTTCCACATGACCAGGGAGGCCTCAGGAAATTTACAATCATGGCAGAAGGGGCAGCAGGCATCTTCTTCACAAGGCGGCAGGGGAGAGAAGAGAGGAGAAATCACCACTTATAAAACCATCAGATCTGGTGAGAACTCACTCACTATCATGAGAACAGCATGGAGAAAACTGCACCCATGTTCTAATCACCTTCCACCAGGTCCATTCCTCAACACATGGGGATTGTGGGGATCACAATTTGAGATGAGATTTGGGTGGGGACACAAAGCCAAGCCATATCAGGTACAATCGAGTATAAACCTCCCTTCCTGTGTTCCATTTCAGTCATTAAAAGGATGTGGTTGCTTAAATGTAATGAAACTCTATATGAGTAATGGTTTACTATTAGTAGAAACGGTAACTTGAATAAACTAGCCTTATAGACATTATAATAAAAGTTCACAGTCGACGTTAGGATAAATATGAAAGGATATATATTAATACATTTGACTGTAAGAGTCAACACAACATTTATGGGTGGGATTTTAAACTAGGTTTATCTTTTACACATAGACATGAATAATAAAGATGCCTATATCCATAAAAATCAAATACTGGTCCTGTGTTATATTATACCATAAATATCGTTTGTCAGTGTCTTATAACTTGAAGATAACATTATCTAGATTGCAGTTGAGTTAGAATCAATTATTTTTCCTTTCACCATACATTTATTGAGTGTTTATGATCAAGGGAATATGTGTCACAGATTGTCAGACATGGTAGTAGGGACCCTACCCCTAAGGCTCCTATAATATGGTAAAAGTAGCAAAAAATAAGAATGAAACATACGAGCAATATATCATGGGAGCAAGGAGAAGAAAAAAATAAATTCTGACCTAGGAGATAAGATGAAGAAAAATACTTTCATCCATTAAGACTGAGTGTTAGGGTAATAATGAGAGGAACCATTTTTAGATAATGTAGTGGGAAATTTGGAGTGAGGGAAAAATGGCATTCCTTTCAAAAATAACAGTGTGACCATTGGATCTATGATAAAAGGGTAAAAGAAGAATTTGAATTTGGATTTCTTCTGTGTTAAGGCATTAAAATGTAGTAGTTACCCTTGTAAGTAAAAATAAACTATTTGTAACAAGGTATAAAGTTATCCTCAAATCTATCAATTTTTCTTCATTCCTATTCTACTATGAACCCTCTTAGATTTCTAAAATTGGCATTCCTGCAACAATTTCTTTTTCCTCCCGGATAAAGTCTACAGTGTACAATGATATTTTGGAAATTAAAGATAAAAAAAAAAAGTTTTACTTCACTCCGCTAAATCTTTAAGAGCTCACCATCGCCTGAAGCATAAAGTTACAATATTATCTGCTATGGTCCCACTTTATTTTTTGCAACTGTGGACCTTCCTCCTCTTCCCCACAACCCCAAAACCACCATCAACATACACATACTGTAATATAGTCATGTCACAACATTGCAGATTTTAGTCTTGTTTTTGGTTGTTGTCGTCATTTGTTTCTTATTTCTTTGCACACATTGTGGCTGATTCCCTCTGATTTTAATGCCATTCCTCTCCTTTCTCTATCTGGCAACTTCTTATTCATATATATCCTACTCTTTAATTTTTTTCTTCAAAATCCTTACATTGTGTGCTTTCTCCCATAGAACCTTATATTTGTATGATCATGTTTATCATATTTTACATTATGCAAGACTGAAATAGTATTTATCTTTGCACCTCACATGACAGACAGAATAGGTGTTTTCTTCTGACCCTAAGTACAGTACTTTTTACTGCTTCATGCCACATTACCTCTTAAAAACAGGAAAACAGGAGAAGCATTTATCAAGTGACTAAACATAATTTAAAACAAGCCAAGTTATGAAAAGGTAATAAAACATCATCTTAAAAAAACTTTGACTCTATCCATCGTTTTAAAGCCACGTTTATAGGCATAGGTATTAATGAGAGAATGTGGAATTAACTGAATGACCTAAGTGGCACTATAAAAATAATTTACTAGTATAAGTTTAACACAAGCATTCATTGCTGATATGTGGATTTCTGCTACACAATTAGCTAAGTTACTTAGAATTGGAATTCAGGATGGTGAATGGTAATGCTCTCTTTTCCAAATTTATTAGACTTGTATGAAACTCTGTCTTCAACACTTTGTTGGCATTACTCTTACCCATGAATAGAATACTGCTAGTGAATTTCCACTTATAGTAAAAAATGTATTTGAGGAAAGAAAAGTATAATTTGACTTCAAGTCACAAACTTCAGAGTGTCTAGACTCTACATAGATATATTCTGTCATCAATTTCTGTTTATAAAATATACTTGTCATTGAATTTTTATGTTTAGGCGGACTCTTACAATCTTTAGGCAGATTACATTAAGCTATTGAGCCCATTCATATGTATGTCAATAGGAATATATTCAGCTATATACGATTTTACACTCATTTGAGGAAAATAAAAAATCTGCAGAAAGCATACAACACATAAAACTATAATTTTGGAACTTGAAAAATTGAACAAGTGGATAATACAAGCAGTCATTAATGCACATTTAAAACATCTTTAATAAAAACTACTATGATTAATCCTCAACTTATCAAAGGTTTTTGAATGAGATGCATAAAAAATACAGCAGATTGTAAACCACCCAGTCCAACAAAATCATTTTAATATATGTATTATTCAACTGGGAACCACAGATAGTCTAGATAACACATTAAAGGGTGAAAGTAGTCAGCACCTCACAACGTATTGTTTTCATTTTTGGTGGTAAAAACATGGATGCACTGTGCTTCAGTCCTTAAATCATTTTCTGATGGGATATCAGTAAAACTGGCCTGAATTTTTCACTTATATAACAATGTGCAAACCCTTCAAATAACAGCAAATGTAATCATTAAAAAACTATTATGATGAGCTTAATTTGATGGAAACAAAGTAAAAGTTAATGTTTTATATGCAAATAATAATTATATGGCTTTTCTCGTCTAACCTATATTGCCATAGTCATTGACTCATAATCAGTTCAATGCTTATGGACCCAGCAAAGGTGGTCATTTCTGGAAATAGGAAGTAGAAAGGACAAATATTTGGAAGCAACTGAAACTCAAACAAATTTTTCATAAAATGTCTCCATAAATCTCTATAAATTCCCATGAAAATATATTTCAGGTTGGATAGAGTCTAACTGTGGGACATCTGTAGAGTTCTAACAACTTCTGTGTTTCTTTTCATATTAAAACAGGTTAATTTCATTTGATATACAATAGAATGCAAGCATACCATGAACAGAGTATCTCTTCTAACTATAAACTTTAATAGCAGAAAATTTATTTCTGAAGGAAACATGACAGCAGGAATGTTTCAAAGACATGAGTTTTCTCCGTTGCTAAGTCTAATACTTCCATTTTGAGGTATCTTGGAATGTTGATAGAGAGATGGGTAGTTTGAAAATGGGGGTAGGAAGACCAGCTCATCTTCAGCGCTGGCCTAAGTAGAGGTCACACCACAGAACATGAAAGGATGTGATTGTAAAAGATATTGGTCTACGGAATTACTTCCTTGTAATAACTTTATCTGGTTTTGCTATCAAAGTAATGCTGCCCACATAAAATAAGGTTGGAACTGGTTCCTCTTCCTCTATTTTCAGGAAGAGATCTACTAGCATATTATTATTTCTTCCTTAAATGTTTGATAAAATTCACCAACAAAGCCGTCTTGGTATGGAGTTTTCTCTGTGGGAGGAAGTATTTAATTACAAATTCATTACAAATTATGTATAAAGCTATTACTTTCTATTTCATGTATATAAAATTACATGGACCATGCATGGTGGCTCATGCCTATAATCCTAGCACTTTGGGAGGCCAAGGTGGGCAGATCACTTGAGGTCAGGAGTTGGAGACCAGACTGGCCAACATGGTGAAACCCTGTCTCTACTAAAAATATAAAAATTAGCCGGGTGCGGTGGAGGGCTGTATTCCCTGCTACTTGGGAGACTGAGGCAGGAGAATCGCTTGAATCTGGGAGGCGGAGATTTCAGTGAGCAGATATCGTGCCACTGCACTCCAGCCTGGGAGACAAAGTGAGACTCCATCTCAAAAAAAAAAAAAAAACCAGGAAAGCAATTATATAATATTTCACTTATATGAAATATAAAGTATTAGTATCTGTTGGTCCTGAAATAATATTTGTCCATCAAGTAATTTGTCTGTAATCTCCAAGGTTTCAAACAGTTGTTGGGGATGAATTTGCTTATATTTATTTCACCCAGTATGAACAGAATTTGCAGTGATCTTCTGTCTGTAATTCTTAATATTAAAAATGTGTCATCTCTTTTTATCTTGACAATTATAGCTACAGGTTTATAAATTGTATGGATTTTTCAATTTTGAGGGCTTTTTATTACCCTTCTCTACTGTGTACTCATTTGCATCTTCATTGATTTCTGCTATTTACTATTTTTTTTCCTTTGCTTAGCTTAGGTTTAATTTTCTTTTTAAAGAATCTTAAGGCAAATGATCAGATTTCTTATTTTATGCAATTCTTATTTTTAAATGTAAGTATATGTAACATAAATTTTCTTATATTGAATGCATTAGTTGCATCCCAGCTTCAGCTGCAAAATTTAATTTTGTTATATTAAATTTTCAGTTTAATTGAATTGAATTATTTCTGAATTTCTCTTTACCCCACATGATAGTTAGAATTGTGTTTGTTAATTTCCAAAAATTTGGCAATTCTCCAAGTAACTTTATTGTTGGTTTATTTATTAATTCCATTTTGGTTAGATAATATACATTGCATGGCTAGAGTTCTTTAAAATTCATTATGATTTATGTTATTAAATAGAATATGGATTATTTTGGTGAGTGTTCCATGTGTAATTCAAAGAATTTGTATTCTGCTATGCTTTGGTGGAATGTACTATAGATACTAATTAAGACAATTTGAGTGATAGTTTTTTACTTTTTTCAGATCAACTATATTCTTACTGATTTATCTGCACATACTCTATACATGACTGAAATCTCAAAGTATAATTTCAATTTGTTTATTTGTCCTTAGTTATGTCACTTTTTGCTTATGTATTTTGAAACTCACTTATTTGGTATATACACAACTGGGATTATATTGTCATCTTGATTGATTGATCTGTTGGTCATTATGAAATATCACTATTTCTGTTAACACTTTTTTCTAAATTATATTTTGCCTGATATTAATATAGTGTTTCCAACATTTTATGTTAGCATTTGCATACTTTATATTTTTATTTTTCATTTAACTTATTTGTATATTTCTATTTAAAATGCATTTTCTTCAGAGGCATTAGTTCAGATTGCTTTTTAAATGCAGTCTGAAAATCTCTACCCTTTAATTGGAATTTTCAAATCATTAACATTTAATGTAACTTTGAATGTGGGTAGGCATAAATCTACTATCTTGCTCTTTGTTTTCATTTTTTTCTAACTAGCATTTGTCTACTGTATCTCTTTTCCTATATTATTTTTTCGTGACTTTAATATTTTTCAAATATAATTTTATTTCTACTATTGTTTTTATAGGTCAATCTGTTTTATTTTTAAGTTATTTTTAATATTCAACTTTATTTTCACTATCAACTTATTATCTATAACTTTTTTGTTAATACTCTTTAAGAGTGTAAGACATACTTCTTTACCTAATTACAGTAATCCTTGAAATATTGTATCACTTCTCATATATGATATTTAAGCACCATACTTCCATTTTTACCCTCCTGTTTTCATGCAATTTTGTCACAATGTTTATTTATATTTAAGTGACATGATCTTCAGTGTATACTTTTGGGCCTTTTAAAGGAATTAGAAATAATGAAAACTATTTTTGTTTACTGACATATTTGTTATTTTAACAGTCTTTATTCCTTTCAGGAAATACAAATTTTCATCTGGTATCATTTTCTTCCCACCCGAGGAACTTCCTTTAACATTTCTTGTGATGTTTGTCTGTCAATGACACATCCATTTAGCTTTTGTCAAAAATTTTTTGTACTTCACATTTATTTTTGAAGTAATTTTTGATTATATACAGTATTCAATGTGCACATTCCTGTCTGCCTATAAAGATAACTTTAATTCTTTTTCAATTTGTAAGACTTTTATTTTGCCAGGTTTTTACTTATAGTACTCTAAAGCTATTCCATTGTCTTTTGGCTTGCATAGTTTGCTTAAGGTGTCTGTGATTATTTTTATTTTTTATCTAGGGTTCACTGTACATTATGATTTAGTATTTTTTTCTGGCCTCTTTTAAGAATTTCTGTTTATCTTTGGTTTTAGCAATTTAATTTTGTTGTGGTGTGTATGTGTGTGTGCCTTGCCTAGGCCTCATTGATTTTTGGAACTGTGGGTTTATTAATTATTTTAGTATAGTTAGAAGAATTTTTACTGTTGTATCTTTACATACTTTCCTGCCAACTCTTCTTCGTAAGAATATATGTGTGTATGTGATAGACCACTTAATATTTTCCTATGGACCACTAAAACTATGTTCCTTTTTCATTCTTTTTTACTCTGTTTCATTTTGGATAGTTTCTATTGCTATCTTTAAGATGATTGATTTTTTGTAATATGTAATTTGCTGTTAAGTCCTATCTCATTATTGTATATTTCACATCTGAAAATTGCATTAGGCATTTCTTATATTTTCCATATATTTTTCTCAATAAGTTCATGTTTTTATTTAAGTATTTTAATACATTTGTAATAAATTTTTTAACATCTTTGTCTTTTAGTACCACCATCTTTGATACTTCTGGTCCTTTTTCTATTGGCTGATTTTTTTCTTTTGGGCATGGATCACATTTTCTTGCTTCTTTGCTTTTATAGTACATTTTGTGATTGTGTACATTGTGCGTGTTGTATAGTTGGGTTTCTAGATTTTGCTGTTTCTTTAAAGAATGTCAGTTTTAACTTTTTATGTATTTAAATTATTTACATACTCTTTGATCCCTTTGAGGTCTGTATTTACTCATTGCTCGTGTGTGGCTAGCATAGCTTTTGTTGCAGGGAGAGCTCAGCACTACTACTAAGGCACTGATCCTCTGGCTACTTTGCTGAATGCCCTGCCTAGTCTTAACCAAAATGTTTGTGAAATGGTGGTGGTAAAGTGGAAGCAATTAGGCACTGTATTAGTTTTTTATTCCTGAATAAAAAATTGCCACTAATTTAGCATTTAACATAATATCTATTTATTATACCATGTTCTGCTGGTCAGAAGGTCAGCACAGTGTGATCAGGTTTTCCGCTCAGGGTGTCACAAAGCTGAAATCGAGTCATTGGCTACCTTCTTGCTTGGAGGCTCTGGGAAAAATCTACTTCTAGCCTCATTCCTGTTGGTAGAATGCGGTTCCATGACAGATATAAGGCTGATAAACCCACATTACTGACTGTGAGCCAGTGCTGTCTCGATTCTTATAAGCCAATTATTTTCCTTACTATACAGTCCTCTCCATCTTGAAACCAGCAATAGTGCATGAAGTCTCTCTCATGTTTTTCATGCTTTTTGTGAATTATATTTCTGGACCAGTTAGATAAAACTCTCTCCTTTAAAAAGCTTTCTTGAGTAAGTTAGGCCCACCTGGGTAAACTAACTTTCTTAAAGTCCGCTGTACCACATAACACAATGATGGGCTCTAATCTATCATGTACATGGTTCCATGGATTATTATGGTGTGTTCACCCCAGAATGCAGAAATTTCAAGGCCATCTTAGAATTCTACCTACCACAGCACTAAAGTGTGAAGTTTTTGTTTTTGTTTTTTTAAAATGGAAAAGATTAAAAGTTATATCATGAGAATGTATATAGTGTATCTCTTTTGGAGCAGTAGGAGATGATGGAAACATGGAGGGCGCTGATCTGACTAGAGTGTTATTTATGTTTCTTGAAAATACAAGAAAAATGAAGCCGGGCACGGTGGCTCAAGCCTGTAATCCCAGCACTTTGGGAAGCTGAGACGGGTGGATCACGAGGTCAGGAGATCGAGACCATCCTGGCTAACACGGTGAAACCCCGTCTCTACTAAAAATACAAAAAACTAGGGCCCCTGTAGTCCCAGCTACTCCGGAGGCTGAGGCAGGAGAATGGCGTGAACCCGGGAGGCGGAGCTTGCAGTGAGCTGAGATCCGGCCACTGCACTCCAGCCCGGGCGACAGAGCAAAAAAAAAAAAAGAAAAGAAAAAGAAAAAGAACAATGAGATTGATTTTATGAAATATCTTGAAAGTCAGGCAAGGATCTCTGGCCTTGATGTAATTGTTAATAAAAGTTCAAAAGACGGGCACGGTGGCTCACACGTGTAATACCAGCACTTTAGGAGACTGATGGGGGAGGATTCCTTGAGCTCAGGAGTTTGAGGCCGGCTTGGGCAACATAGTGAGACACCATCTCATTTTGTTTTAAATTAAAAAATAAAAAGTTCAAAAGCGGGGACAAGGTATGATAAAAGATTTGTTTTATGAACATTAGTCTGAAGATACGATAAATTGGAGAAGAAAAATCTGGGGCTAAAGCCCCAGAGATCACTTATCAGTTTTTTGCCTTTTAGTGAATTCACTGACATTTACAGAACAAAGGGGATATTAAGATATTAAGTCATTTCCATAACATGTAACGTATCTCAGCCTTAGTATTATATAAACATATGATTTAGATTTTTTCCCACTATTTAGTAGAATGTTTTCTTCTTGTTCTGTGGTTTAATGTTCTACTAAAATGTTTCCATTGAAGAACAGTAGGAGCATCTTTGAGCAAGTTATCTAGGCCCTGACATTTCCACATTTCCTTGCCTGTTAAATGGGCTAAAGAAGGTGGCTTCCAGAAAGGTCTAACACAGAACCTGACACTTAAATGTCCTCAAGACTTTATTGCTTCAGACTTTTGATTTACTCTCTCAAATATTATTGAGCATCAGCTACATGACAGACAGCATTCTATGCAGTGAAGGTGCAGCAGTGAACAAAATAAAGTCTCTGACTTCATGGAATACATAGTCTTCTGTGATGACAAAACAAACAGATAAATAAACAAATAAATACATAAATATAAATACAAAAAGTATGGATAAATTCTATGAAGACAATGAAGAAAGAATGGAAGGAGCAAGAGGAGAGAGAGAGACACACACACACACACACGAGAGAGAGAGTGATTTTTAGCTAGGGAGGTCAGGGTGGACTCCTCCAGTAATATGCCAGTCAAGCAGAGAACTTAAAGAAGTAAAAAAAAGTAAACGTGAATATTTGGAAACAGAGCATTCCAGGAAGATAAGAGAAAATGCTAAAGCCAAGAGAAAAGGGCCTCATTGGCATTTTTAAGCAAGAACAGGGAAATCAGCATTCTTGGAAGTGAGTAAGAAAGGAATAGAATGATACAGGATGAAGACAAATTGGTAAGAGAGACAGGTTCAGATCAGTAGGGTGTTGTGACCATACAAGTGCTTAGACTTTTACCCTGAGTATGCTGGGGAAACACTGGTCAGTAAAGAGGAGGAGTTACATGATAAACTCACATGCTGGATATCAGGTTCAATATATATATAAAATGTTAATAGATAATTATATATATAGTTTTTCCCCTTGAAGTTACCATTGAGAAACACAGGTGCCTGACAGCATTGAAGTATTAGTTTTTGAGATGTGGTGGGATTTTTCTGCATTATAGATTTTGCATTTTTTTGCACTATCATTAAATGCTTATGTTACATGCCCCTTTCCCCATCTCCCTCATGCTTCTAGATTACAGTTAGCTTTATGGGAATGTGACCTGTGCAAATTGTATCATTCTGGTTTAATGCTCTGCAGTAACTGTCTTTAAATCTTTAATTATTACATTGTGATCTGATGTTTTGTTAAGTGAAATATGATGGGTAAATGGTTCACGTGAATGACCAGAAGATATGCACAGGAGAAATAAAAATGTTTTATATTTAGTGCCTTTTTCTGTTTTACTGAACAAGAGCCCCATTTTTTTCATTTTGCCCTAGGGCCCATCAATTATGTAGCTGGTCTTGCTTATTTAACCTTAGTTCCCAGCTTTTCTTCCTTATATGGATAAAGGATCAGATGAGGGCATTTTATTAAATACTATAATGGACACAAAGGAATAATTACTCCATTCAGGTCTTTTTTGGGAATAAAGTTTTACACTCTCCCATCAGATTTCTAAGTAGAATAAACACTTGTGCTACAGAGAAAGAGAAGGTAAGACTTCACTTCTGGGCAATTTACACCTACAAAAGGGCTCAGCTCTCTATTGATCTTGTATCCTACTAATTCTTTTTGTAAGGTATGGGACTGGGTGCTTAAGATGTAAACATGTTAAGTAATCATGACTTATTAATTATCTTTCAAATATGTGTTCTTTGCTGAGTCCTAAACACTTTGAAAGTGAGCATTAACCCATTGCAGCAATAACTTTATGAAGTAGGTATTGGTAGAATTCCCATTAAATAGATGAAGAAATAAATAAACAGATAGATTAAAATACATTTCCAAGATTATACAACTAGAAATTAAGTGGCAAAACCATAAAATAAAATTATGCCGGGCCAGAACCTATACCCTAAATCTTATTCTGCACTAAACGATAACACAGCTAGCAATACAATTCCATGGGAGTTTAGAAGAGAAAGTTGGTTTCTGTGCTGACCTTAGAAGCAAAAGTCAGTCCTCGCCAGACAAAATTATGAAAGAATAGAGGGAAAGAAGCATTGTTATTCCTCATTTTAATGACATATATGTATAGCTTAGAAGCTGAAAAGAAACTTAGTCGTTACTTAGTGCAGGTCACTCTTTTAAATTAAGAACATGGGAAGCAAACAATAATTGATTGTAAAAAGTTAACACAGCTAATTAGAGAGAAGGTTGGGAATAAATCTAAGTTTCCTGATTTCTGCTTCACAGCAGTTACTCGAAACCTCCTACTTTGCATACATACTGGGCAGATTGTTCTATTATGTGCTATTTTCACAAGACTCAGTCTTCTCCAACAGGGCCTTTCATCATTCTGAGGGCAGGAACTACAGAATATTGACTACGGTTCCCAGAACAAAGGTAAATGATACCTACCAGATGACCAAGGATGTTACCTCATAGTGTTTGCTCTTTTGTTTTGTTATATTTAAGAAATCAACATGCATGGTACATTCATTTCAATTAATGAAATGTAATAAATTTCATTTCATAAAATTTTGAGTATATAGCATGAGCTGTGATCTATTCCAGGTGACAGAAATACAAGGATGAATTGTATATGATAAGTCAAAACAGAGTTACTGGAACACATCATCCTGTCTTGCTATTTGATGGCTTTGCTTAGAATGCCCTCTCCAATAATATCTGTAATAATTTCAACTGCTTTTACCTCTAAGAAGCCTTCCTTTACCCCAGAGCTGAGGTGCATGGAGCTTAAAATTATGTTCTTTCTATACCCCATCTGCCTTGTTCCCACCTCCATTGTAGCACTTAGCATACCATATTGTGTCCTGTTTATAAAAGCTTACCACTCCTGCTAGGCTTGGAGCATTGGGAGGTCACTCTCAGATTTTCATATTTAAATTTGCATCATCATCCAAGCACAACTGAACCCAAGCAAAATAACTGACACATAATAGTTACAGAATACGCATGCATTGAATGAATTAAGCAATGTTAAATAAATATTAATATGTTTTGATCTCAACAGATAAATGGACTTAAAAATTGGAAAAAGTGCTTTTCAAAAACCATTGAATTAAATTGATAATATACTAAAAAAGCACTGACTGTTTACTTGGTTCTTGTTTCTTCTCCTTCCTTTTTAAGATTATCAATAAATTGTGAGACTTGTGTAGGTTAAATTAATAGAAGCATATTTTACCTTAATTTGAGGTTGAAACAGTTCCAATACTCATTTCTGAATGGATCATTGAGTGCATGAAATGTATCATTTGGATAATCTAACACACATTTATTGAATTGGCTTCATGTCTACTGAGCTGGAATCTAAATGGCATGAGGATGAACCAGAATAGAGATACCAAGTAAGCAGAGAAAGTGGAAATCCTGAGAGATGATTTAAAGGAAGAAATGGTAAAATTGATTGGCAGGTTGGATAAGGCAAAATGATGAAGGAGACAAGAAGTGGACTACTGTCTAACCTCAGCAATCAGAAGTGTGATAGAATATTAAGAAACAGGGAAAAGAGACATATCCTGGGAAGAAAGAGGAGTTTATATATGGACATTCTTATTTTGATATAGCAGCTGATCATTCATATACATACATACATATTTGATTTCTCCAGAAAACCCACTGAAACATAAAATGATACATTTACTAAGATATAGATTCGCAAGATCAGAAGAAAAGGAAAAGAAACGTTGCCAGTACAATTTTCGAAACTGAATTGCAGAAATATAAGTGGTAAGTTAACTAGCATTCCTGTTAAAAGTAAAATTTAAATCAGCAGTAGGGAATACCAAGAAACAATCAAGTTTATATCACATGATCCCCAAAACTCTTGTCACTTAAAGGGTTTTCTGAAAATGAGAGAGGTTTGAAATCAGGAGAATTATTTTAAGGCTGTTTCACAAGCAGTCAGATTCCTCGATCACTCTCAACTTATTGCAGCTGGGTGACTTCCCCTGCCAGGCATCAAGAGCAGAGCAGAAGCGTAGTTAAAACAGAAGATGCTCTGTTTTGTTATCTGTGCTTCACATACAAGCTATATTTTTCCTTCTATATCTGGCTTATTGCATGTAGAATGTCCTCCAGGTCTGTCCATGTTGTGGCAAATGGTTAGGATCATCTTTTTAAGGCTGAATATTTGTGTGTGTGTGTGTGTGTGTGCGTGTATTCAGTTGTTCCTCAGTATCGATGGAGAATTGGATCCAGGGTCCCTGCAGATGCCAAAATCCAAGGATGCTCAAGTCCCCTATATAAAATGGCATAGTATTTGCATATAACCTTCACATATCCTTGATCTTCAGTGTAGCTACATCACTTGGATAGAAAACTTAAAGGTTTAAACTACAGTGGTTTTCTAAATAATAAGTTGCCCAATTTAAATATTTATTTCCTGTTGTAATCATATTGAAGCTTTAATTCCTTGTTAAATGAGAAGCACAGTGACAATATTCATCTCCTTCAGTAGCCCCCTCAGAAATTTTAAACAGTAACTCCTTTCAAGTGGTAATTGTTGAAAATTATTGAAATATATTAGAAAGTTAAAATTTTTAATGATAATTTCAAAATTAGATATTATCATGGTGCTACATTAGTTTTTTTGGATATATGATTTTACTATTGTTATAGTAGATATATTATTAAAGTGTAATTGTTTTTATGTGTTCAAAATAAAAGAATTCAAATTTAACTTTCAACCTTTATGGGAAAAAAATAGAAAAAGAAAGAGTTATGCTTGGGGCAAAGCCTCCAGTCTCCCTCTCCAGTCTATAGGTGTTCATCAATTAGACCTTGCAAAACATTTTATGCTCATTCTGATTTTTAACATAGTGTTATATAATGAGAATTATTCCATGTTATGATGTATTTAGAAAAACAAGATGAACAATTTATTAGTTTTTAATAATAGAAGAGATAAAACTTATCTGTGAATTGTGTCCAGGTATAGTGACTACTAATCAGAATTGATTACGTTTTTCAGCATAGAATATTAATGCATAAAAATAAAATGAGATACTTAATTTGGAATTCATTCAGCTTTGCATATGCATGTAAAGCGTAGGAGATGGAAGAGCGACCTGTTTTGTGTCTTAGGCTCCACTACTTGCTAACTGTACCTAAGTCGATCAACAAAAAAATCAGATTTTAAATGGTTGTGTGCTTATTGATAATGTGTAGGTGCCATATTTTATATAGCCAATTCCATATTCATGAATATTTAGATTGATTCTAATTTGTCAGTATTAAAACAAATGTGAAAATCATTGTATATAAACAAGGCACTAACCTGAAATTTTGTTCATTTATTCCTGAGACACTATTTCTGCTGCTCTTCCTGTTTATACAGTTTTTTGCGTAGGGGCAAATGTGGAAAGACAGTGATTCATAGTGAAAAGAAAATGGCAAATCAAAGAGATCAAGGTTGAAATTCTCACTCTAGGTGTTTCAATATGGTAAATGTAGATCATATTTCTTAAAATAATAATGTAAACAATTGATAACTTTATACGTAATTCTGTGACTCCTCCCATCAGAGGTTCCTGTATATACACACATGAGGACACAACATGTCAAAAGCTTCTGGGAAGTGTGATATCTGATAAAACCAGGTGATTTAACGGTGATGTGCCTCTTATTGTACCCTTTTTGATATAAAGTGGTTCCTTAGTTTAAGACAATGATTATATTCAGTCTATGTCAGTGGATCAAATGTTATCTAAGCTCAAAAGACAAACTCATATCTAAGATATATATCATTTCCATCCAAAATTAACTGTTGTTGCCTTTTTCAGGGTAAAAGGAGTCTAATGTAATCAATGTGCCACCAAGTGGCTGTTTTTATTTTATTTTATTATTTATTTATTTATTTATTTTTTCGGTGGACACCATATCCAGATTTAGTGTTGGTCTCTGTGGCAAGCAACTAATATATTTAGCAACAGGAGTAATGGAATCAGCTTTATGGAGTGGGCACTAATACAGCTGTTCCCATGAGTATCTTTCATCCTTACCACCATGGTTCTTTGTTAATTTATTATGTCTAGGGTAGACAATGACAGAGACTGGCTGATCAAGTCAGATTACTAGTCAAGTACTTCTGTCTTCCTAGTTGTTTAGTGCCTCTTCTGTAGCAGATACCCTGGTGAGAGCAAATAAGCAAAACAAAGAACTTCGCCCTTTGTGCCAACTTCAATAGTGTCTCTAACATGCCTCTTCCCTGGACCTCCTTATCATTTATTTTCAAATTTTTCTCTTTTCAGGCCCCAGACCAATTAGCCAAGCCAGATGTCACTATATTTGTTTTTATATGTTTCTACTTGGGCCATTTATCCTTCCATACAAAGTGCGGACTGAGCATACCACCTGAAGCTTTGCCTCTTCAGAGACTCCTCCTTATTTCTGTCTTTCAATGGGGCTAGAATATAACAGCAGACTATTTTTAGCGTGCGTTCTTGTACTGAGATAACCCATCTATGAACAAAGCATGTTCTTTTTCCTCTTTTGTCATCTGGTGATTTGAGACTTCACTCCACCTCATGTGGCCATAGGTGAGATGTGAAAGAGAGACATCAGTGCAACAGTGGTAAATGCCATGAGGATCTAGGCAACATGCTTATGTCATTATCTTGTCCCTGGTGTTTCCCAGTCCTAGATGAACTACATCCATCTTACAAAGAATGGCTGCTGGCCTCACAATCATGATTTGGTGGATCTGGCTAACCCAGTTCATGATGGATGGGTAATTCTGGGCATCATGGTCATTTACTGTCATATAGCCAACAGCTTTATCTCTGCCAGACTCCAGCAGAATGCTAGGACCTGTTCTGAGAATGGTTTATAATTTTCTATGGCAGATGGACTCACTTTGCTACAGAACTGTAAGGATCTATGTTGTGATTTTCCTATTGAGGTTTGACAAAGAGTCCACACTGTATGACTCTCTTAACATCTGAGAATCTGCTGAGATATGTGATACAAGGTACAGGGCCACTTGTACCAGAGCCTGAATCTGCCTGGGATCCTATACAAAGTGGGCAGTTTTCATGTCTATTATTGAACAAATTGGAGCAGTATTCCCAAGCATCGAAGATACTGTCTCTAGAAACTCAGAGGCCAACCAGGAAAACAATTCCCTCTTAATGAAGGAAGGGATAAAATTTCAACAAATTTAATGTGGAAGGCACGTTCTGGACTACTAGCTCCCCAAAACTTCACTTACATGCTGAGGACCCCAAATCTTCATTGGTTTTAAGTTCCACCCTATAAAATCATGTGTAGTTTTTTCTACCAAGGCCTGCAATATACTTGCACCTCCTTGCTCAGTCTTACTAAAATTATATGAGTGATGTGTTGAGACAATAGAATGACCAAGAAGCCAAAGAGAACAAAGTCTCTTTGGACTTTGTTATGACAAAAGACCAAGATCAGAAGTAGTACAATTGTCTTATCCCATTGAATTTCAACTGCTTCTGTTTTATATTTTTTTATATTTCTGTTTTATATTCTGTTTATATTGACATATTTTATAATAGGGCTGGAAAAATGATGCTGTAAATTATAATTTTTAAATCATAAAGACTACTTTGTGATTGAGTCTGTGTCAATCTGTTTAAGCTAAGGCATCACAGCTGGCAGGGAAGCTACAGTGGAGGTACCACTTAGTGAAGTTTGCAGTATCCATTGTCATCTCCAGCATCCATCTGGAGGGTGGATTTTTTTTTTTTACGTTTACAGGGGAAGTCTAGTGAATTTTATGGGGATATTAAATGTACTACCACCCCATACAGTCTTTAGGAGTGGCTCTAATCTCTTCCATTTCCCTAAGATGCAGTTTTTAATTTACTCTCTTAGATTGGAGGAGCAGAGACAGTTTCAGTGACTTTCATTTGGCTTTCCTAATTATAATGAATCTTTTTTTTTTTTTTTTGTCGCCCAGGCTGGAGTGCAGTGGCCGGATCTCAGCTCACTGCAAGCTCCGCCTCCTGGGTTTACGCCTCAGCCTCCCGAGTAGCTGGGACTCCAGGCGCCCGCCACTGCGCCCGGCTAGTTTTTTTGTATTTTTTAGTAGAGACGGGGTTTCACCATATTAGCCAGGAATTATAATGAATTTTAATGCATAGGCAAGGAACGAATGTAGGGGTTCTGACAGCTACTAAGTATGTCTTTTCCAAATAAATATCTAGGAAAGAAAGTCATAACTACATTCCCCTTATCCTAACTGAAAGACCAGATGATGCTTCAGGCTTCCAATTAGCAATGCTAAGGCCCTGTATCCAATAATTCTTCATATGTTTAGGTAGTATGATTTTTTCAGTGTATGGTTACTCGAATAAATGTATGTAGGGAGAGTCATTTCTGTATTTGATGGGGTGTTGCAGGGTTGTTCCTTTTTAAGGACCTAACATCTACTTCTGTCCACAGCGTAAGGGTATAGAAATAGGCTCAGGTCTATACACTCAACAACGGATCATGACTTTTATTGAGACAAAGGGCTTTGGTTTCATGGTTATCCTCTTCCTCTCTCTCTCTCTCTCTCTGTCTCTCTCTCTCTCTCTCTCTGCACCGCCCCCCCAACTTTTATTTTTCCCCTGAGACAGGGTCTCGCTCTTTTGCCCAGGCTGAAGTGCAGTGGTGGGATCATGGCTCACTGCAGCCTCCACCTCCCAGGCTCAGATGATCCTCCCATCTCAGCCTCCCAAGCAGCTGGGACTACAGGTGTGCACCACCACAACTGGCTGTTTTTTGTTTCTTTGTTTGTTTGTTTTTTATCTTTTTGTATAGACAGGTCCCAGGCTGGTCCTCAACTTCTGTGCTCTAGCAATCCACCTGCCTTAGGCCCTCCAAAGTGCTGGAATTACAGGCATGAACCACTGCACTCAGGCTCTATCTCTTTTGATTGTATAAATCAAACAATAACTTCATTGGCTATCCAACTTTCTTGACCCGAGCAACACTATGCTCTATTAACTACATATATGCTTCTTTGTAATAAGGCCTTCTTGTCTTCTACTTCAACCTTGTCTCTCATTAGGATAATTATAACTCTACTTGCTTCTAATAGTCAAATCCTTCCACCTGGCTTCTTTTACTGGGGAAAAGGGAGTGTGCAATCCCCATTGTTTCTATGAATATAAAAGTATCTACTACCCTATCAACAGGGTTGATAGTAGCTATTAAAGTATACAGTGATGACAGTGTTCTCTTCACTAGTACCTTCTGTACCATATTGCTCAATGAGATGTCCTTCAAGTTTTTCTGCAAAACAAAGGTAACTAATGGGTTTTTCAGTCTTATGTAGTATATCCACTCTAGCACGGCTACTTCTTCAAGGACTTTGGTCCTTTCTTTCGGCGTCTGCCATAGGCATTTCTACTTCATTTAATGGGAGCCATGACTTTCTCTATACTTCCAAAAATAGTGTGTTAGTATTGTTCCCTGAGATCTTGCCAGAGTGTTATATTCTGTATTATAAGACAATGCTTGCAGATAATAATCTCTTTCTTACTCAGCCTCATGTTTCAGCACCCTTGATCCAGCACATTTAGAATACAGACTCATATACTATCTGGAACATAATGGCTATGGGTCCAGCAGCTTTTTTGAAATGTAGTCCCTGCCCTACCTTAGCATGCCCGGAACTTCCCTGGCCATGTTGTGATTTGGTTCTAGTAATTGGTGACTGGTCATGTGGGTTGATCCTAAAGGGTACACATATTAAAAGACAGTGACTTCTGCCATAGCTTTCATCAACAATATACATCTATCCTCCAACAGTAAGAAGTTGGCCACTCTTGCAGGCCCAGAAAGAGTTCAGTGAATTCTGGAGCTTCAAGATTTTGAGTGCAGAAAAACAGGTGTCCCCATGCCAATTCTCAGTAACCCACTGATTCCCAACCAGTGTTTGGCATAGGGGCAGTGAAAGCAGGCTAAGAATAAGCCTTCCTTGAACTTCACTACTCATATAATTAGGTCCTGGCCTTATTCGTTAGAGTTATCTACCCTGTATTCCCCGGAACTCTGCTACTCTTTATAATTAAGTCGTGGACTTCTTTCTTAGGATTTTTCTGCCCTCTGGCTGCAGAAGATAAGTCTTTTTTTATGCTACCAAGGAAACTTCTTCTTCCACACTTACTTAGGTGATTAATCACCTACTTTTTATTGTCTTCTTCCAGTCCATAAATGGCATCCAGCAAGAGTTAACAGGATATCATTGTTTTTATAACAGGTACTTCCAAGAAACCTTTAAAAACCCAAATATTAAACCTCCTACTGCATATCTGTCTCATTTCTGTTCACTACTTGTACAATTTAACACGTACATCACAACAGTCTGTAACCAATGGAGTCTTATTTTGCCCTTGGGTGTGAGGTAGTCCAGTTCCAAAATACTATTTTAGAGCTTGATTCCTTGGTCCATTCCTCGTACCACAGTTTTATGGTGGTTAGCCTGGGAAACAAATTTTGAGGCAGAGATTTGCATGCTGAAAATTTATTCAAGCTGCCCTCAGGGTCAACATCTGGGGAGAATTAAAGGAAGCGGGCTTGGGCAGAGGAAAGAATTGAATGTGATGTAGCTGCACCAAAAGTCTCAGTTGCTCCTATGGGAGCTCTAGAGATGGAACAATGTTTCAGAGTTGCTCCAATTTGAGGCAAGGGCATCAGGTGTTTATATTTCCACATCAATTAGTCATTGGATGCATGCTGACTTCCAGAAGGGAGATGTGACCTTGGATAAAGATATCCTTTTTAGCTGAGAATTATTTCCTGAGAAGACTCATCAGCAGCCAATAATCCCAGCAGCCAGAAGGAGTGCTGTCTAGTAGGGAAATCTAGGTAGCATTTTCTATTACTCCAGTAAATATTACATACACTTTAAGTGGGATTAACACAATATAAATAAGATCTGTATTATGTATCTTGTCAAATATTTCTAGTACGTATTGCTAGTCTTAGTATATAATTCACAGGCAACATTTGAAGTGTCATTATATGTGAATTTGTATATGTACATATATATCCATCAAATATTAGATGGATCTTATGTGTTTATATTTTCCAAATAGCCTGGAAATATTACATATATATGATATGTAATTATATAGGTGATGACAAGTTGTATCTATAAATCATTAGAATAATTTTATAGAAAGCTAGTTATGGTTCTCATTGTTATAATAAAAATTGATATTGAAAATGCAAAAACTGAACTTAACAAAGACATGCTACATTATTTGTAGGTCTCAGTACAAGAAAAAAGGCAGAAATAATTCATGGTAGCCAAAGGGTTTGAAGAGAATAAAATTTTACAAATACTTTGGAGAAAAGAGAGCACAAGATGTAAGAAAGGATATTAATAAATAAAAAGACTGGTAAGTTAATGATTATTCCGAAGGGTCTGAGCTATTGAGCTCATTTTTAAAAATTTATACTGGAAAGAAATAAGGAAATTGAAAGTTTTGGGTTATTTAGCAATAATCATTGCAGACACTGGAAAATTGCTGATAAAACAAAGAGAAAGTATGAGGAACATCTTACAGAAAAAATGGGAGTTAACCTAAACGCAAATATTAATAACCAGTCTTTTATTTCTCTCTCTGTCTTTCAGTTTTAAACATTTATAAATTGACAGTCTCTACTTCTCATCTCCTCATTATTTTCATTTTCATTTTGATTCTTAGGGTGTTTCTTTTTAACAGTGATTTCTATTCTTCTGAGTTGAAGGCTACAGCTGTTCTCATCAGACAAATGACTTCTTTCCCTGGTAGGCAACCTAGTAGCTGACTCTCCCACTACAAAATTGTCAGAGATCGTCTCTTTCTCAGATATCCTGTGTCTGCCCAACTCTAAAGCTGCTTTCAGGCAAAAGTTACAGGCAAATATAACTCTAAGCTCTCTACAATCAAGACATAATATGTATGTAACAAAATAATCTTGATCTAGTCATTTTCTATCCGGTAATCTTATCTGTTTTTAAGACAACTACATTTTATAGAGTAAACACCATCTCTGTAATAGTTCAGTCCACTTTTCCACTCTGGATTTATAATTAAAGTAAAACAAAACTTCGCCTGAGAAAAAGATGAAACAGTCATACTCTTCTCAACTAATATTCTCAGGCTCCAAAAATAAATTATTTCATTGTGCCCATCTCCCCCATAAGATGGTAACTACCGATGTTGAGTCTCAATGAGATGTATTTCCACAAGATCTATTTTTAAATTATTTTTAATCTATTTTTATTATAAAATGTAACAGAAAAATCTTTAATTCATGACCATTCATATTTGCTCCCTCTCACCTGCCCAATAAATACCCATGAGCATTTTCCTTTGCCAGACTAACTCCTGGGTCATTTTTATGCATATCGCAATAAAGAGCAACAAGCAGACATTGTGAAGTCAGAAAGGCCAACACAATTTACACAGGAATAAACAGAGAGTGTCTGGCAAGTGTTAGCTACAGGAAAAGCAAAGGTGTAATGGTCTGAATTGTGTTCCCCCCAAAATTCATATGTTGAAGTTCCAACTCCCAGTACCTTAAAATATGACCATATTTGGAGATACGGCCTCAAAGGAGGTGATGAAGTTAAAGTGAGGTCATCGAGGGGGCACCCTAATTCACAATGACTGGTGTCCTTTTAGGAAGAAGAGATTAGGACACAGACACACACAGAGGGAAGACCATGTGAAGACACAAAGGGAAGATGGCCATGGAAAAACCAAAGAGAGAGAGAGCTCAGAAGAAGTAACTCTGCCAACACCTTGATCTCAGATTTCTAGCCTCCACAGGTGAGAAAAAATAAGTTTCTATTATTTACACCACCTACTCATTGGTACTTTCTTATGGCAGCCTTAGTAAACAAATACAGAAGGAAAAATTCAAGATGGCCTATTGTACGTTGTGATCTGTGGGGTAGCTTAGGGGAGCCTAGAGGAGGAAGGACTGAAATGTTAGAAACAAGCTGCCTTGTGGTGTAGAGTTCAAGACCGAGAAAGAATGAATACTGTAAAGCAGTTTGATGAGTATTAGGTATGTAATCCTGGCTGGATTTTATTATTCTTGAGAAGAGGCTCAGTAAAAATTTACTTTTAAATTATTTTTGTATATCAAATAATAAATGTTATTTTAGCTAGTGCTGAGATTTTAAAAACCACCAAGCTGCTTAATTTTATGTATCATTAACATGTGCTATTCAGTGCCTATTTACGTGGCAAAATCTTTAAATATCTTATCTTTAATCATTACAAAGAAAGGAATGCATATGTATTATTATTCCTAGGCCAATAGATGTGAAATGACTTGTCCAAGTTCACCCAAAAATTACGCACCAGTGCTGAAATTTAACCTGGATCAATCTTATTGTAATAATTGAGTTCTTTCTAGGTTATACCCTGCAATTTCTCAAAGCTATTTCAAGGACATGTTGGAAGGAATTGGAGGTTGCATTTAACTCTGTTGTAGCCTTGCAAGATACCTTTTCTGGACTGAAAGCACCTATCTTTCACTTTCTTTGAGTGTCAGTGGGAACAGTTGCAGTTACATTCTTTTTAGAATTGACCTAAATAAAAGGGAGACATTTTACTTCAGTGTAGGATGATTCTAAACATTCCTGAGCTAGAACTCCCTATGGGATGAGACGGAGGCTAGATTTTATCTGCATGTACATCTTTATAAGCGTCTTCCCTTCTATTTTTCTCACTCGCTTTTATGTTTCACCCAAGCACAGTACCTTAATAAGTGGCTAGCATGAGAATCCTCATTCAGGGCAAAGCTTCTAGGACATCTGATCTACAACTGGATTATAGTAACTAGCTAAATAACAATATGATTAAAGCTTATTATGGGTAAATATTTAATGATAAACAACAACAAGAAAAAAAGCCTGTGTCATTTGATGAGTAGTTAAATATGCATTAAATCACAAAGAAATGAGAGCTGAAGGGAGATAACCTAGAAAAAAATTATTTATTGGGATTTATAGTGTTATGAAGGTAATTAAATGCATTTTAGCACAGATCTGTGCAGTTTTTGACAGTGTACATTGCACGGTACACAAATGTCACAGGCTTTTTTTGTGTCAGGACAATTTTTGGTCGCAAGTGACTGAAACTCAATTCAAATAAACTTATTCCAAAAGAGAATTTATTGGTCTTTTTGTCTGTGAATTTGAGGGCAAGGTTTATTGTAAATACAGTTGGACCTAGGATATCTCAGCTACTTATTCTATCTCTTGACTTTGTTTGGCTTTATTCTACACACATTTGATATAAAGATGCCTGTGTAAAGGTAACTTTTCTAATGCTCAGGAAAGATTCTAATTGGTTTTGGCTATATCATTTGTTAGTTTTTTAATATGTACTGTGTCCATGGTATGCAGTATTTTCATTGAACAACCTGAGTAATGTGTCTATCATTGTGATAGGAAGGGGTGGATATATAACTGAGAATATAACTGTGGCTGCATAGAGTAGGGAGAAGTTCCCAGTAAAGCCACAAAGACAGAATATTTATTAGGCAGATGAAAATAATTCTACAATAGTCTACTAGTGGTAATATTAGTGAGACATGAAAAAGGTAGGTTCAATTTGTTTGGAAAATGAAAAATTAAGCAAATTAGGATACATTTACAATTGTAAGTCTCTTAAGTTACTTAAAATGATAATGGAAAATTTAAATTTCCATGATGGATATATATCATAATTTATGTTACTAAAGTTATTTGACCTTGGGATCTATTTTTCATGAAGTATTTCATGGAATCCCAACAAACTTGGGTTCAAAGTCAGATGCTTCTACTATGTAACTTAGGAAAATTCGTTAAATTTTCTGGGTCTCAGATTCTTCAGCTATAAAACAGGAAAAACTAAATGCTCTTAACAAAGTTATTATGAGGATTAGAATAAAATGTATTAAAGGTGCCTGATTCTATGAAAGTAGTTTGTGTTGGACCAAATGATATCAATTCAGAGACCACTGCATGCCTCTCCAAAGTATTAAATTGTTTTCTGAAAATGGGATTAAAGTACTTTTACAGTTTTGTTTGTTTGTTTTTAGCAAGCCAATGAAAGGTAAATTTGGTGTTGATGAGGAATAATTTATGGGTTGGGTATACGGAGAATTGGATTTGAGACGGCAAGGGAAAAAGGAGCCAGAGATATGAAGGACAGTTGGGAGGTTATTGTTTAATAAATTGTGAATTGATGGACACCTGAACCAAGGGAACATAAGGCAATAATGTATAACTATTAAGAAAAAAACCATAAAAATGATTAGAAGGCTTTCAGAATGACCCAATTCAACAGTTTACCATGAGAATTTTATTTTCCAGATAGTCTACTTAATTGAATAATGACGGGGGCTAAACATTGTGCAAGGTGTCCTCCTTTCCTCTAGGTTAATAAAATAATATACTGTAAAATACAATAAAATTTTAAAAACTTAATCACCATCAGTAAAATCTTCCTTTATGTACACTTATTCATTTTACACTTCTCATACTTCTGTTAATAGAGTGTGATGTAAAATAGGGCTTTTACTTTATGTGTCGAACAGTTAAGAATAGTCCTGTTTTAGTATATGGACTTAGGTAAATTGTCACATGCAGTAATGATCACATTTGAGACAATATTACGAAATTAATAACCTGCTTTAAAATGTTTCAGCCGAATGATAACCATAGAAAAGTGAAGATTCCTCAAATATGAAAATACATTTCTAGAATTAGAGGTAGAAATTGAGAAAAAAGAAATTGAATTTAATATCTGAAGAACATTCCCATTGATTTATTAGATGTAATAGAGATAAAAATTTACCTGTATTTGAAAAATTCATGTTATAAAAATATACTAGAAATAAATTAAGAAAATTATTTATTGATAGATTTATAACATTATAAAGTATAATAGAAATTAAGTAATTTTCTTTAACTCATTAATAAGAAAGAATAAAAATAAAGGGAAACACCTCTGAATTCCAGAACACAACTACTTCCAATTAGTTTTTTAAATTACTGCTTTCTTAGGCAACATATTTTTGATTGCAAAAAAAAAAAAAAGGAAAACAAAACCGTGAGCTAACAAGCAATGTCAAGGAATCAGAGGAAAAAGCATCAAAAATCAAAGGCTTCAGAATGAGCAGAAACCTGGACAATTCTGTAGTTTGTGAAATTACACTATAAAGTGATTCAGCTTCCAGCTTTAACCTGCTGTACCAATCTATTTTTTTATGTGGGGAGGTAATAAAATTGGCCCAACTTGGGTTAGATCTCAACCTTACTTCAATCATCTATGACCAAGAACTCAGGTCTTGTCATAAAGGGATCTATCTATCTTCTCATAGAAGAGGCACTGTGTAGATCCCCCATAGGCGTTAACAACTAGGACATTTGTTAAACCCAGTACGTTAAACCAATGACGTGACAATTTCATCTTTAAACAAAATTAGCACAGAAAAAAATATACCTGAAAATACTATCCAAAAAAAAATCCTGATCTTTGCTTGAGCCCAGGGGTTCGAGGTTGCAGTGAGCTATGATTGCACCACTGCACTCCACCTGGGTGACAGAGTGAGACCCTGTCTCTTAAAAACAAACGAACAAACAAATAAGCAAAAACTTGATTTTAACCCTTGCTGTGTTTTCCTAGGTAAACTTGATAGACTAAATTTATTTACTGAGGAATCACTTTGAGCAGTCTCTATTTGGAAAAAGAAGATGTAGTACAATATTTTGTACTAAAATCCTGTTGTTTTGGTTGACTTGTTACTGGAACTGTATTTTTTTAATGTTTAAATGTAATCTTCCATAAAATCCCAATTTAAACAACCAATAAAAACAGAGTTGCTTTGATGGATATAGGGAGGGATGGCGTTGAATTCATATTTGCTTTGAGTCTCTGCTAGCTCCTTAGAGTGGCCCCTGAAGTTTCTTTTCAGAGACCCATATCACTGCAGAATACAATCTGAAAATCACTAGCGTATTAGAAAAAAAAAAAAAAGCATAAGATTTTGAATCAGGGGATCAGAGTTTTATAAAATGATGACTCTGGCACATACTAACTCCAAAACAGGTTAAATTACTTAAATTCTTCAAACCTTCATTTCTTCAGCTGAAAACTATAGATAATACTGATGGCATCTAACTCACAAGGTTGATGTATTAAAGAAGTCACCTGAAGTAAACCATGCAATGCTGTACACTGTTAATTGATGATGTAATTAGGATCCATTTCCCCACCCTCTGAGGAAACAGTTCCTTTAAGGGCCCCGCTGGTCCCCCAGAGACCACATGCTCAATGATTTCAGCAGTCCCCTCTTAAATAATTATGTTCACCTTCAAGGATATATTAATCAGTGACAACCTATATATTAACAAAACACCCGCTATTCAATTGTTTTTACATCATATAGCTTATTCCAAATATGTTGGTGGTTATTTATCTTGTTCTGTGGTCTTGGAAGAGTGTGAAGAATGAACACAAGCAGAGAGAATGTACATTAAGTTACTGATTTGACGACATCTAGGAGCCAGCGCAAGCCAATGTGAGTAGCAGACTCAGTCTCCCTTTAGTGCCAAGCAGAGGATTACTCGTGGAGATAGAGTGGAGCACCCAGGAGAAATGGATTCTGAGGAAACAAAAGCATTGCCTTGATATTATTCACTTGAGTCTGATTATAAACCATGAAATGAGTGACAGACAAAAACTGCTTAAGTTGAGGCATATATTTTCACTCTATTTTGGATGTTGCTACTCTGACAATGTATTTTAAGCCCAGTATTCTTTCTTCTTTTTTTGTTCTTTTTTTTTTTTTTTTAATTCTCATTCACTTGTGTGAAAGCTGCTCTTCTTAAGACTGAAACTTTTCTATAGTAATGTTGTCTGTTTAGATTTGAATCTACTAGGGCCTTGGCACATATGGCTAGAATGCTCTATTTTTAAAGAGATATTGTGTCTGTTAATACAAAGGTCATGATGTAGATTTTTGCACTTAGAATCAGCATGAGAATGTGGAACTGTTCCTTGCAGATCTTGGCTCCATCAGCAAATAAATTAAAATAAACTGGAGGCTTGAAATAGAAATAATCCTCCTTCCAAGTGTTTCATTTAGAGAATGACATCCTGTTTTCTCCAGAATATCATGGGTAATTCTGCATATGAATGAATTTGGGAATAGAAAAAGCCCAGCAAATGAAACACACAAAATGACTTTTAGAATTTTAGGCTTCAGTAATAAAAATAAGTGATGATGGGTTTCTCTTTAAAGTGTGAAGGGTAAAAGGAAACCCGAAACTTAGTTACATAAAGTTTTAGAGTTTTATAACAATTTGTGAAAGCAAACAATAAGTTAAATTCTACCTGTAAGAGAATATACTACATCTTTAAGACAATTTTGACACAATTCGACTGTCACAGAAGTCAGACCAGCTTTCTGATTACAGTCACAAGTGGCTGGACCTAAACATCACTCACCTGGAAAACTTTGATTAGCCTCTCAATGGAGCCTGAAAGGGTTTTAACTCATGTTCAAAGTAACTGTTGTCAATGTCACAAAAATGTCTTAGTTTGTTAATAAAACCCTATTAGTAAAAGAGAAATGCAAAAAGTACAGTAATATATATTAAATTGAAAAATAAATTTTCAGTCATCATAAATATAGATCCCTTCCATTATGTCACTGCTAAAATTGACCCAGTAGCTGCAGCAATCTTGGCCCATGTGTATCCTTAGTGCCCTTATGTTGAATTTTACTACTATTCTCTATTTAAAATGAAGTAAGAACTTAGTTAAATTGCTGTCTTTGGTAAAAAAAAAAGGAAGAATCTCTTATATCTTTATATTGCCTGGCATAAAATAATTTTTTCAGACTTAGCATCCTTTCAGGAAATTATGTGAGAGTTCATGCTGCAAATATCATGGCAATTTTTGTATCAGGATGATGAGGATGATGATGGTAAATGAACAAATCTGTAATATCCACACATTTATGTGAAATCAATGTCAAATACTGGCCAGATGATCCTTAAACTTTTTCCTTTTCTTGGGCACTGTGAAAATACGTTTCGTAACCCTTTTGATTACAGGCGGGGTCATATGACTCATTCCCACCAACGAGTTCTGAGCACAAGTGATACATTACCTCTCATGTGAGGCAGTTAGGAGTTTTGCTTCAATTTATTTCCCTGTTTTGTTGACTGGGTGTCACCATTTTAAATTTGAAGCCATGTATTACAGATGGCCAAGCTTCAGTAATCCTGTGTCTCTGGATCACTGCACAAATTTTAACCTTTTCTTCCTACTTTTGGAGAGTATTTGTTCTTTGACATAAATGAGTAATAAAGATGTTTATTGCTACTCCTCTAAGGTTTGAGGGTTATTACATGGCCAAGATTACCCACTATGACTTGCACATCCTCATACTAGATAATAAAAAAAAATAAGTAACTGTGATACGAAAATAGGGTATAAGAAAGGTAGTGTAAACGCAGGAACCAGTAAATGCTGGCAACTGACTATAACATTGGTTGTTTTAGAAGCTGTCATAGAACTATGCCAGGGAAAGGAAGAGCCTGATAAGTTCTGGTAATTTCAATTACATGTGACAGACTGTACTGGGTCCAACAGTTAATAAGCCTTGGTTGTCACAAACAGTGACCACATAGAAAAAAATAAATGTTTGCATAATATGATCAATATGTTTCTTTAGCCAATGTCTTAAAAAAGGAGAACTGATAGTGAAGATACAAGTCCTCATCGCCTAGGAGATGAATTTTCTAAATGATATTATTGTCATAACATACTAATGAGGGATGCGTACATTTTTAATGACACTGGCAAACAGGTCAACATATCATGATTTTGGGGCACTGGAGGTTGTAATGCTTGTAAAACAAGATTTTGAATCAATGCTATACATTTGGGGACTCAAAGTAGGTTTCCAAAATTTAAAAATATTAATGTTCTAAAAAACTCTAATTAACAAATTAATAAACAAATATTTGTTTATTTATTGAGCACTTATTGTCAGACCCTGTTTTCTATGTTTGGAATCTGAAGGTGGTACCTACATTACATTTTAGTAAGTTGAACTATTAAAATGAATCTCAGCCTGCTGGCAAATGTTTTGCATTTTCAGAGGAGAGTAATCCTAATGCTAAATCCTGATCAAGAATCAATGGATGGCGCCAGGTGCGGTAGCTCACGCCTGTAATCCCAACACTTTGGGAGGCCAAGGCAGGTGGATCACTTGAGTTAGGGAGTTCGAGACCAGCCTGACCAACACGGAGAAACTCCTGTCTCTACTAAAAATACAAAATTAGCCGGGCATGGTGGCATATGCCTGTAATCTCAGCTACTCAGGAGGCTGAGGCAGGAGAATCGCTTGAACCTGGGAGCAGAGGTTGTGGTGAGCCAAGATCACACCATTGCACTCCAGCCTAGGCAACAAGAGTGAAACTCCGTTTCAATTAAAAAAAAAAAAAGAATCAATGAATGATCTTGGCTAGTTTGATTTGTTACCCTTTCAGCTTCACTTCTAGTAATATATTGCAGACTTCCTATAAAGTATTCGTCAATTAAAGTTTCTAATACATAAAATTTATAGATAATTCTTAAATATTTAAAAAAATTTGGACATCAATATTTTATTCATTTGACCTGAACTCTTATGCCAAATCCACAGAGATCTGGCAACATGACTCCATATTTTTCTTGCAATTCTGCCTTCTAACAACTACTAAGTTAAAATAAACATAGCATTCTTTGTTCATGCTGTATCAAGCAGATTGTACTCAGGTACCAAAATTATTCATGATTAAACCTCTGATTGGTAGGTTGTAGCTATACTCAATTGGCATATCCTTCAGCAGTGATTACTTGAAATAGTATAAGATTTAAGTGCAAAATTATAGAGGCTGCTTTCCTAAATTTGAGTTATCTACATTAGCTTGTTTTAATTTCAGCTCTTGCAATAGAGTACTTCTCCTGAGGCAGGGGGCCAAGAAGCTACATCTGAGATGTTGCAAAGACTCCTGATGCAATTACTGTGTGGATAAATGCTACATTACTTCATTTGTGTACTTTAAGTAAACTGGGTCTATTCGGTGTTCTATGAATCTTCTTTCTAATTTCCAACCCAGGACAAATTGAAATTCAATCAGTCCTTGTGTAAGGCACAGGATTTATATTTAATGCATCAAACAAAGTAATAAATATATATATATATATATATTTCTTTCTTTCTGGAAAACAATCATGGGCATTAACAAATCCATGTATAACTGTATGCTACTTTCCCAATTAAAATATTCCCAAAGGTTCTCCCTTTCTTGATGGTGATTAGCCATGAAATAAAAGGATAACTTGTTCTCACTAACGCCTAGCCCATAAATGACTGTGGATAATGTGATCTATGATGTTTGCACTAGTTATTAAACTTAATCCACCTTCTTCCTTCCCTTACAACCTCTCCCTCTTTTTCTATCTTACCTTCTCTTCCACATTTGTCTCTCTCAACCAATCTTTCTTTAGTTTTTTCTATCCTTCTCTCTATGCAAGCCACCAGCAATAGGGGATTTAGATTTATTTTTATCACAGTCAAATTATATTAGAGATTGATTCTTGCTCTTTATATAAATTACTGGTAAATGCTTATTATTAGTATTATTTTAGACAGAGTCTTGCTCTGTCACCAGGCTGGAGTGCAGTGGCGGGATCTCAGCTCACTGCAACCTCCGCCTCCCGGGTTCAAGCGATTCTCCTGCCTCAGCCTCCCCAGTAGCTGGGACTACAGGCACACACCACCATGCCCAGCTAAATTTTGTATTTTTAGTAGAGACGGGGTTTCACCATGTTGGCCAGGATGGTCTCAATCTCTTGACCTCGTGATCCACTGGCCTCGACCTCCAAAAGTGCTGGGATTACAGGTGTGAGCCACCATGCCCGGCGGTAAATGCTAATTATTGATTGGATTTCACTTTGCAGAGAAATTATAGTTCTATAAGACGGGAGAGTCTGTTTCAATCACAGTTTACATATAATCTTCTGAGTTAATTTTATAACTTAAATTATTCCTGGATCAATACAGGATTTGAGTTAATTTCAGCTTCAATATTTGCAATAATAAAATGTAAGATATTTAAAGGGGAGAGAATATTATATAAAAATTCCAGTATAATATGGCTTCAATATCAATATACTATGTTTTCCAGATGTAAAACTAAAAAAAAAAAAAAAAAAAAAAAAAATCATTCAATGCTGAAAGCAAGTATACATCCTTTTGTTAGCAGAGGAAAAAGAATTTTGCTGCTATTCAATTATGGAAGTATGATACTTTATGTAAAGAACATTCCTCTTCAATCTCTTTATCACCTATTATACTCAGCTGCATGAGTATTGAAATATAATCCAGAAAAACATCAGGATGTTAAAATAATATGGTTCAGGTATGAAGGTGAAAGTAGGAGTATCATTTAGGAAAAGGTAGGATAATTGATGCTTATTACTTTTTAAAAGTTTTCTGAAATATTGATTTCTTTAGTTTTTGGTCAATAGCTGTGTATAGTAATAATCTCTCAAAATCAATATCTTGGTTAATACTGATATTCTGAGTGATTTTTGTATTTTATTTGGTTTTCTTTTTAATAATAACCCTGTCAAGCAAAACAGCTATTAGCCCCTTTATAAAAATGAAGAAGCTGAGGCACAGTCACATAACTTGCCCAGTCACCCAGCCAAGAAGGGGCAAAGCTATAGTGTTGACCTAGATTCTTGTGTTACAATGAGTCATTAGGATCTAGGCAAGTACATTTCCTAGTTATTGTTTGATGAGTGATCCCTGTGATTTTACAGAGGCAAAGAAAATGAAGTCATAAAATCGGGAACCTACATTTGCTTCCAGGAATTGTCAACACCCTTCAACCTAAAGAACTGTTTCAAAGGGACCTGTGGAGTTAGCCAGAACTATCCTTAAGCAGTATCTTTATATTTATTCAGATAATTGGCTGAAACCTTCAATTTTCATGTCATAGATTTAACAGATAATTTAGTCTTTAAAATTCTAAAGCTATATCAGGTATAACTCCCCAGTGCAATCCCTCCCCCCACCCCCCTGATATAAATGATGAATTGATGGGTGCTGACGAATTGATGGGTGCAGCACACCAACATTGCACAAGTATACATATGTAACAAACCTGCACATTATACACATGTACCCTAGAACTTAAAGTATAATAAAAAAAAAAAAATTCTAAAGCTAAGTGTTAGACATTACCTAGTTTGAGATAGAAATTAATTAAGCTGACCAACTTAGGGCTGCCATAAAATGTTAGCTATAAAGAGTTCTGCCCCCACTCCCAGGTTATTGAATAAATTATCTTACATAGTCCTTTCTAAGACTGTAGTCAAAATTATTATGTGAAGTTTTATAAGCGATAATACTAGGCTATTTTTCCGTTATTCATTTTCTTGTCAAGCAATTACTTTTAACTGATTTTTAAACAATTTGTAATCAGTGGACTACAGAAAAGAAGTGGTTTTAGTTTTCTCCAATCATAGCCTTTTACCATGTTGGTGAATTTCCTTTTTTTTTTTTTCTTCATTCCTAAGTGACTGCTTTGGAAAATCCGTAGATTTTAATTTCTTTCAATTTTTATAAATTTCAATTGGGTCTAGTCTATTGAAAAATTCCAATTTCATATTCAATTGAAAGCTTTGTGACCTCTTCCTTTTCCATCCAAAGCTCTTTAAACTTGTGCTCATATGACCCAGAATACAGATAAGTCATCCCCTGAGATAATTAAATGTCTTCACTACTTTCCTCTTGTAGGAATGGGAGAGGACTTTTCACTAACACGGGTCATCTGACAACGTACTTCGTGGCAGGACTCCAAATGCTGAGCCTCGTGTGTGCTTGTTGTGGAGAACCTTGGGGGCCTCCAACTGCACAGTTCACTCTCTCTGGAGGTTTTCTGTGCAGGACTTCTTCACTGTGCACATCACCATTCCCACTGCCACAGTGCCCTATGCTTTACCCACAGGAATCTTACCAATGGGGATGTATTAGTCAGGGTTCTCTAGAGGGACAGAACTAATAAGATATGTATATATGAAGGGGAGTTTATTAAGGACTGTCGACTCACAACATCACAAGATGAAGTCCCATAATAGGCTGTCTTCAAGCTGAGGAGCAGGGAAGCCAGTCCAAGCGCCAAAACCTCAAAAGTAGGGACGCCAACAGTGTAATCTTCAGTCTGTGGTCTGAGAGTTCCTGGCTAACCACTGGTGCAGGTCTAAGAGTCCAAAAGCTGAAGAACTTGGAGTCTGATGTTTGATGGCAGGAAGCCTCCAGCACGGGGGAAAGATGAAGGCTGGAAGACCCAGCAAGTCAAATCCTTCCATGTTCTTCTGCCTGCTTTATTCGACCTGTGATGGCAGCTGATCAGTTGGTACCTACACAGATTGAGGGTGGGTCTGTCTCTCCCAGTCCACTGACTCAAATGTTAATCTTTGGCAACACCCTCACAGACACACCCAGGAACAATATTTTGCATCCTTCAATCCAATCGCGTTGACACTCAATATTAACCATCACAGGGGATATTGCAACCAATTTCATGGATGCTTCTCTGATCTACTGTTTTTCTCTGAGTCCCTCCAGCCTTTGCTTAAATGAGCGTAGGAGGCAAAGTGCAATTTACTATATAAAAAAGCGTGAAATAAGATGCTAGTCTCCCTTTCCTATAAGACTATGCCCTGCCCCCAATCCCTATGAGTAGTTCCCCTGGATTCATTTTACTTGCCTTGAAGGAAGCCCCTTCATTTGACTCGAGTTTGGAAAGGTAAAGAGCTTTATTCCTCCCTCCCTTGGTTAACATCTTACCACAGTTGTGCCCATGCATGGCTTGTTGAGGGAGAAGAGAGGAGGGAGGACAAGATTTGGATAGTAGTTTGAGTTTAGTCATGTCCTAGTAAATTCCACAGGACATGTTAGCCTCCCCTCTCTGCATTTGCTTTAGCCAACTGATTGAAATTTGATACATTTTCTCTAACCATATATTAACTCCAGGCCCACTTACCAGGTAAGGTCCAATCTGACATCTTATTATAGTTTTATATACATATAACTAAATTATAATCTTTTAAATATTATTGGGAAGATGTTGGTCAAGGATACAAAATTTATTTGACAGGGGAAGTAAATTGAAAGAGGTCTATGGTACATTATAGTGACTATAGTTAACAACAATGTAGTATATCTTCAAAATTGCCAAAAGAGTACATTTTAAGAGTTCTCACCACGAAAAAATAAGTTTATGAGGTAATACGTATGTTAATTAGCTTGGTTTAGCGATTCCACAATGTGTACATATACCAAAACATTATGATGCACCCCATAAACGTATATAATTTTTTATTTCTCATTTTTAAAAATGAGCATTATTGGCTCATATGTTCACACATCCTTTTGTTTTCTTTTTTTGTTTGTTTTTGTAATTTTTTTTTTGAGATGGAGTTTTACTCTTGTTGCCCAGGCTGGAGTGCCATGGCCTGATCTCGGCTCACCACAACCTCCACCTCCCAGTTTCAAGCAATTCGCTTGCCTCAGCTCTCCGAGTAGCTGGGATTACAGGCATGCACCACCAAGCCCAGCTAATTTTGTATTTTTAGTAGAGACAGGGTTTCTCCATGTTGAGTCTGGTCTCGAACTCCTTACCTCAGGTGATCTGCCCGCCTCTGCCTCCCAAACTGCTGGGATTACAGGCATGTGCCACCGTGCCCGGCCATATAGTTATACATTCTATTTTTAACTTAACATGAGTGTTTTCTACATAACTAAACATTATTCTAAACTGATATCATATATATACGATTTTATTATGTGGATACGTCAAAAGATAGTTAATCTATCACATATTTGTTGCACCCGAACATATTTTCAGTTTTCTTGCCAATATAAAGGTGTTAAGAATGAAAATTATGTACTTAAATTTTTGTGCACATATTTAACTACTTTCTTATAAACAATTTTTGTGGTAGAATTACTGGCTGAAATAATTTTTATCTTTGAAATTTTCATTATGTATATCATGGAATTGCCCTTCAGAAATGTGCCATTTTATATTCTTACCAGCATGTGTGAAGTTGCCCATTTTACTGCTTGGGAATACGTAACATTATATTTCTGAAAAGTATTTTTCAAGTAGAAAAGCAAAATAATGTGCAATTGTAATTTTAATTTACTTGATTAAAAGTAATATTAAATACTAACAGTAGATCAATTACTCTTTATAGTTCGTATCTTGTGAATTATGTCTTCTTCCGTTGATCATTTTCCTAATTTATGGTAAACTTTTGTGTTTTACATGATTTTGGTATGCTCCCTTAATATCATGAGTGTGAGAGTTTTTCAGTTTTTTCTATGTGCTGACATACATTACAGATTATGGAAACCCTTTTGAAATTCTAAAAGAAGTCGCTTATAATTGATTCAGATTTGCACCATTTTTAGATTTATTTTTTGAAACAGTTTTTCCTAGGTGTTCCATATTTATTGATCAATTAAGGCTTTTCTTTTTTTGTTATACATGCTACTCATAATCTCTTAAAGGGTTCACGTGTGTTATATACTTAAATTGTATTAATATAGAATTATAAGAAGCGTTCTAACATTTCTTTACAGCTTCTTCATATTTCTTTTATTCGTTAAAAACATTACTGAAACTGGATATTTGTGTCTTTTTTTCAAATGACAATTGTTGAACAGTTGTTAATATGGCTGCTTCGGAGTTTTTGTATTTTTTTCTTTTTTCAACATTTATTTAGGTTCCAGGATTACATGTGCATGTTTGTTACATGGGTAAATTGCACGTCACTAGGTTTTGGTGTACAAATAATTTCATCACCCACGTAGTGGGCCTAGTACCCTGTAGGTAGTTTTTCCACCCTCACCCTCCTTCTACCCTCTCCCCTTAAATAGGCCCCAACATCTAACGTTCCTATCTTTATGTCCATGTGTACTCAATGTTTAACTCCAACTTATAAGTGAGAACATGTGGTATTTGGTCTTTTGTTCCTACATTAATTCACTTAGCATAATAGCTTACAGCTCCATCCATGTTACTGCAAAGAACACAATGTCATTGTTTTTTATGGCTGTGTAGTATTCCGTAGCATATATGTACCACATTTTCTTTATCTGTTCTACCATTGATGGGCATTTAGGTTGATTTTTTGTCTTTTCTATTGTGAATAGCATTGTGATGAAGATACATATGCAGGTGTCTTTGTGGAAGAATGATTGACATTCCTTTGGGCGTATACTTGATATTGGAAATGCTGGGTTGAATGATAGTTCTAAGTTTCTTTGAGAAATCTCCAGACTGTTTTCCACAGTAGCTAAACTACTTTACATTCCCACCAGAAGTGTATAAGTGTTCCCCTTTCTCTGCAACCTCACCAACATCTGTTATTTTTTTATGTTTTTATAATAGCCATTCTTACTGATGTGAGATGTTATCTCATTGTGGCTATAATTTGCATTTCAATAATAACTAGTGATTTGAGCAATTTACATCTGCTTGTTGGTCATGTGTATCTCTTATTTTGAGAAGTGTCTGTTCATATCCTTGGCCCACTTTTTAATGAGGTTCTTTGTTGCTTGCTTGTTAATTTAAGTTCCTTATAGATTCTGGATATTAGACCTTTTGCGGCTGCATAGTTTGTGAATATTTTCTCCCATTCTGCATGTTACCTATTTACTCTTTTGATGGTTTCCTTTGCTGTACAGAAGCTCTTTAGTTTAATTTGGCACCGCTTGTTTATTTTTGTCTTTGTCGCAATTGGTTTTGGAGATTTAATCATGAAATCTTTGCCAAAGCCTATGTCCAGAATGGTCAGATGGTTGTAGGTGTGTGACTTTATTTCTGGGTTTTCTAACCTGTTCCATTAGTCTGTGTGTCTATTTTTCTTACAGTACCATGCTCTTTAGGTTACTGAAGCCCTGTGGTGTAGTTTGAAATTGGTAGTGTGATGCCTCAGGCCTTATTCTTTTTGGTTAGAATCACTTTGACTATTCAGGCTCTTTATTTGTTCCGCATGAATTTTAGAATTTTTTCTAATTCCATGAGAAATGTCACTGATAGTTTGGTAGGATTAGCACTGAATCTGTAAGTTGCTTTGGGTAGTATGCCCATTTTTTTTCCTTTATTTCTAAAAAAAAGAAGGATACATGTACAGAACGTGCATGTTTGTTACATAGGTATAAGTGTGCCATGGTGGTTTGCTGCACCTATTATTTACCCATCTTCTAAATTCCCTCCCCTCACCCACCGCATGTCAACAGACCTTGGCGTGTGTTGTTCCCTTCACCATGTCCATGTGTTCTCAATGCTCAACGCCCACTAATGGGTGAGAACATGCGGTGTTTGATTTTCTGTTCCTGTGTTAGTTTGTTGAGGATAATGGCTTCCAGCTTCATCCATGTCCCTGCAAAGGACATGATCTCATTCCTTTTTATGGCTGCATAGTATTTCATAGTGTGTATGTATCACATTTTCTTTATCCAGTCTACCATTCATGGGTATTTGCATTTGAGTTGGTTTCATGTCTTTGCTACTGTAAATAGTGCTGCAGTAAACATATGTGTGCATGTGTCTTTATAGTAGAACGATTTATATTCTTTTGGGTCTATACCCAGTAACGGGATTGCTGGGTCAAATGGTATTTCTGCTTCTAGATCCTTGAGGAGTCGCTATACTGTCTTCCACAATGGTTGAACTAATTTACATTCCCACCAACAGTGTAAAAGTATCCCTATTTCTTCACAGGTTTGCCAGCATCTATTGTTTCCTGACTTTTTTTTTTTTTTTTGAGATGGAGTCTCGCTCTGTCGCCCAGGCTGGAATGCAATGGCACAATCTGGGCTCACTGCAAGCTCTGCCTCATAGGTTCAGGCCATTCTCCTTCCTCAGCCTCCCAAGTAGCTGGGACTATAGGTGCCCATCACCATGCCTGGATAATTTTTTGTATTTTTAGTAGAGAAGGGTTTCACCGTGTTAGCGAGGACAGTCTCGATCTCCTGACCTTGTGATCAGCCCACCTCAGCCTCCCAAAGTGCTGGGATTACAGGTGTGAGCCATGGCACCTGGCCTGTTTCCTGACTTTTTAATAATGGCCGTTCTGACTGGCATGAGATGGTATCTCGTTGTGGTTTTGGTTTGCATTTTGCTGATGATCAGCGATGTTGAGTTTTTCTTCATATGTTTCTTGGTCATGTAAATATCTTCTGTTGAGAAGTGTCTGTTCACTTTTGATGGGGTTGTTTGTTTCTGTTCTTGCAAATATGTTTAAGTCCCTTGTAAATTCTGCATATTAGACCTTTGTCAGATGGGTAGATTGCAAAAATTTTATCCCATTCTGTAGGTTGCCAGTTCACTCTGATGATAGTTTCTTTGGCCGTGCTGAACCTCTTTAGTTTAATTATATCCTATTTGTCAATTTTGGCTTTTGTTGCAATTGCTTTTGGAGTTTTTGTCATGAGGTCTTTGTCCATTCCTATGTCCTGAAAGGTATTGCCTAGGTTTTCTTCTAGGGTTTCTATGGTTTGAGGTTTTACATTTAAGTCTTTAATCCATCTTGAGTTAATTTTTGTATAAGGTGTAAGGAAGGGGTCCAGTTTCAATTTTCTGCATATGGTTAGCCAGTTTTCCCAGTACCCTTTACTGAATAGGAGATCTTTTCCCCATTGCTTGTTTTTGCCAGGTTTGTCAAAGATCAGATGGTTGTAGATGTGTGGTGCGTTTCTGAAGTCTCTGTTCTGCTCCATTGGTCTATATGTCTGTTTTGGTACCAGTGCCATGTTGTTTTGGTTACTGTAGCCTTGTAGTATAGTTTGAAGTCAAGTAGTGTGATGCCTCCAGCTTTTTTTTGACTTAGGATTGTCTTGTCTATATGGGGTCTTCTTTGAATCCAAATGAATTTTAAAATAGTTTTTCCAATTATTTGGAGAATGTCAGTGGTACTTTGATGGTAATAGCATTGAATCTATAAATTACTTTGAGCAGTACAGCCATTTTACAATACTGATTCTTCCTATCCATGAGGATAGAATGATTTTCCGTTTGTTTGTGTCCTCTTTTGTTTGCTTGAGCAGTGGTTTGTAATTTTCCTTGAAGAATTTCTTCACATCTCTTGTTAGCTGTATTCCTAGGTATTTTATTCTCTTTGTAGTGATTGTGAATGGGAATTCATTCATGATTGGACTCTCTGCTTGCCTATTGGTGTAAAGGAATGCTTACCATTTCTGCACATTGATTCTGCATCCTGAGACTTTGCTGAAGTTGCTTATCATTTCAAGAAGTTTTTTTGGCTCAGATGATGGGGTTTTCTAAATATAAAATCATGTCTTCTGCAAACAGTGACAGCTTGACTTCCTCTCTTCCTATTTAAATACATTTTATTTCTTTGCTTGCCTGATTGCCCTGGCCAGAACTTCCAATGCCATGTTGAATAGGAGTGGCAAGAGAGGTCATTCTTGTCTTGTACCAATTTTCAAAGGGAATGCTTCCAGCTGTTGCTCATTCAATATGATATTGGCTGTGGGTTTGTCATGAATAGCTGCTATTATTTTGAGATATGTTCCATCAATACCTAGTTTATTGAGAGTTTTTAACATAAAGAGATGTTGGTTTTTTTAAAGGCCTTTTCTGCATCTATTGAGATAATCATGTGGTTTTGTCTTTGGTTCTGTTTATGTGATAGATTATGTTTGTTGATTTGCATATGTTGAACCAGCCTTGCATCCCAGGGATGAAGCTGACTCGATCATGGTGGATAAATTTTTGATGTGCTGCTGGATTTGTTTTGCCAGTGTTTTACTGAGGGTTTTCTCACTGATGTTCATCAGAGATACTAGCCTGAAATTTTCTTTCTTTTGTTGTGTGTCTTTTGGGTTTTAGTATCAGGATGATGCTGGTTTCATAAAATGGGTTAGGGAGAAATCCCTCCTATTCAGTTGTTTGGAATAGTTTTAGAAGGAATGGTACCAGCTCTTCTTTGTATTTCTGGTAGAATTCAGCTGTGAATCCATCTGGTCCTCGACTTTTTTTGGTTGATAGGCTATTAATTACTGCCTCATTTTCAGAGCTTGTTATTGGTCTACTCAGGATTCAACTTCTTCCTGGCTTAATCTTGGTAGGGTGTATGCATCCAGGAATCTATCCATTTCTTCTAGATTTTCTACTTTATTTGTGTAGAGGTTATTGCATAGATAATTATCTGATGGTAGCTTGTATTTCTATGGGGTCATTGGTGACATCCCCTTTATCATTTTTTATTGTGTCTATTTGATTTTTCTTTCTCTTCTTCTTTATTAGTTTGGCTAGCAGTCTATCTATTTTGTTAATTTTTTCAAAAAACCAGCTCCTGGATTTGTTGACTATTTGGAGGGGTTTTTTGTGTCTGTGTCTCCTTCAATTCTTCTCTGCTCTTAGTTATTTCTTGTCTTCTGCTAACTTTTGGATTACTTTGCTCTTGCCTCTCTAGCTCTTTTAATTGTGATGTCAGAGTGTCAATTTGATATCTTTCTAGCTTTCTGATGTAGGCATTTAGTCTTATAAATTTCCTTCTTAACACTGCTTTAGCTGTGTCCCAGAGATTCTGGTAAGTAGTCTCTTTGTTCTCCCTGGTTTTAAATAACTTTTTGATATCTGCCTTAATTTCATTATTTACCCAGGAGTCATTCAGGAGCAGGCTGTTCAATTTCTATGAAATTGTGTGGTTTTGAGTGAGTTTCTTAGTCCTGAGTTCTAATTTGATTGCACTGTGGTCTGAGAGTGTGTTATGGTTTCAGTTCTTTTGCATTTGCTGAGGAGTGTGTTACCTTCAATTATGTGGTCGATTTTATAATAAGTTCCATGTGGCACCGAGAGGAATATATATTCTGTTGATTTGGGGTAGAGAGTTCTGTAGATGTCTACTAGGTCCACTTGATCCAGAGCTGAGTTCAAGTCCTGAATATCTTTGTTAATTTTCTGTCTCACTGATCTGTCTAATATTGACAGTGGGGTGTTAAAGTCTCCCACTGCTATTGTGTGGGAGTCTAACTCTCTTTGTAGGTCTCTAATAACTTGTTTTATGCATCTGAGTGGTCCTGTGTTGGGTGCATATATATTCAGAATACTTAGCACTTCTCGTTGAGTTGTTCTCTTTACCATTATGTATGCCCTTCTTTGTCTTTTTTTATCTTTGTTGGTTTAAAGTCTCTTTTGTCAGAGACTAGGATTGCACTCCTTGCTTTTTTTTGGCTTTCCATTTGTTTGGTAAATTTTCCTCCATCCCTTTATTTTGAGCCAGTGTGTGTCTTTGTATGTATGATGGGTCTCCTGGATATAGCATACCAATAGGTCTTGAGTCCTTATCCAATTTGCTAGTCTGTGTCTTTTAATTGGGACATTTAGCCCATTTATATTTAAGAATAGTATTGTTATCTGTGAATTTGATCCTGTCATCATGATGCTATTAGGTTATTTTGCACTCTGGTTGATGCAGTTTCTTCTTAGTGTCATTGGTCTTTATATTCTGGGGTGTTTTTGCAGTGGCTGGTCCTGGCTTTTCCTTTCCATATTTAGTGCTTCTTTCATGAGCTCTTGCAGGGCAGACCTGGTGGTAACAAAATCCCTCAGCATTTGCTTGTCTGTAAAGGATTTTATTTCTCCTTCACTATGAAGCTTAGTTTGGCTAGATATGAAATTCCAGGCTGAAAATTCTTTCCTTTAGGAATGTTTAATATTAGCCTCCCATCTCTTCTGGCTTGTAGAGTTTCTGCTGAGATGTCTGCTATTAGTCTGATGGGCTTCCCTTTGTAGGTGACCCAGCCTTTCTCTCTGGCTGCCCTTAACAGTTTTTCCTTCATTTCGACCTTGGAGAATCTGATAATTATGTGTCTTGGGCATGATCTTCTCATGGAATATCTTAATGGTGTTCTCTGTATTTCATGGCTGGGGAAGTTCTTCTGGATAACATCCTGAAGTATGTTTTCCAGCTTGTTTTCATTCTCCCTGTCTCTAGTCCCCAGGAAGGCTGGGACCAAGCTTTGTTCTCTTGCCCCGTGCTATGCTGTAGGGGTCAAGGTATTCTCCTCTGCTGGCAACAACACTCTGGAAGAGAGGTAAGGGGATCATGAAGGAATCCTTGCTGCAGGGTTCCACGGACAAGTGTGCACCACCAAGGTGGTAGAGTGTCCACAGGCAGTGTGCACTGGTACAGTGGTGCGGGAGGGTGGCAGGCAAGTGTGCAACAGCTTGTTTTGTTTTGGTTTTAGAAAATTTGTTAAGAGGCTGGGTGTGGTGGCTCACACCTGTAATCCCAGCACTTTGGAATGCCAAGGCAGGCAGATTACCCGAGGTCTGGAGTTCAAGATCAGCCTGGCCAACATGATGAAACCCTGTCTCTACTAAAAAATACAAAAAATTAGCCGGGCGTGGTGGAACATACTTGTAATCCCAGCTACTAGGGAGGGTGGGGCAGGAGAATCTCTTGAATCCAGGAGGCAGAGGTTGTAGTGAGCCAAGATCATGCCACTGCACTCCAGCCTGGGTGACAGAGTGAGACTCCATCTCAAAAAAAAAAAAAGAAAATTTATTAAGAAATTAATTTGGCTAATCTGTGCTGTATAAAATATTAGGTTTTAGGACTTGGGATATAATTTATGCTTAGGACATATAGAAATAAGTTCTTGTTTTTAGAGTAATACATATATTTGAAATTGCTTATTTTATTTATATGTTATTTGTGTGTATGTGTGTCTTTGTGTTTTATCTATCAAATGCTGAGTTGTTTCTTTGGTTTCATATAACCATAATTCATGTATTCAAAAGAGTTCATCTTCAAAATTGCTTAAAAATTTTGCTTCAACTGTAAATTTAAGTATTACTGTATATATTTTCTATTTGCATTTGCTTAAGCATATCTTCCCATCCATTTATTATAAATTTCTGTTACATATATATTAATGGCATCTTTTGTATATATTTTCTAACCAAGTCAATATGTTTAATATTAAATTTTACATATAATTAAAATGTTATTCAATAATATTAAATGCTCAATTTAATATTAAATTTTATATGATGTGATTAAAATTAGTGTTTTTTATCTACAATACTATGTTATGTTTACTTTCTTATAGACATCAGAGGCTGTCATGAATTTTTCCCTTTGTAAATAACACGATTATTTTCCTTGCCAATAAGTCATGAGCATTTAAAAAAAAATCTTTGTAGTTCAAAACGTTTGCTGGTATCTATTCATATTAATTTTCTTCCATCATATTCATCTTCTTCTTCCTAAGCGCAGTAAGTTTCTTCAAACTGCTTTCACAGGTTTTATTTTCCCTTTATATTTTCCTCTCTTAATATTTTCAGAAAAATTTATTGATTATAATTTGCTTTTGTTTATGTTTTAATCATCAAGCTCCTTTCTAAGAAATACCTATAATCATTTACTTAAAAGGTTTTTGTCGTATCTTTCCTCTCTTGCATCATTTTATTTTATTTAATCTTCTTTATCTTCTTTATGATGGAGAGATACAGAAATTTTTCTTCATGTCATTGATTAAAATGTCTACAGATTCAAGTAGAACTTCTGTTTTTTACTATCTCCAGTGTGGATTTCAGACGTCATGCAAATAAAATAGAATATTAGGTGTGGACATGTTTGTGTATACATTTTCAAAGGAAAGGATGTTTTTATCTACTTGCAAATATGTAACTGTATATTTCAATACTAGCCCAGATAAAATATCGTTACTCAATTTTATATTGATATAAACTTGAATCTTGGTGTTTGTGGCAGTCAATAAGGAAAGAAAACTATATTTCCCTTTTAATAGCTAGTTGACCATAGTAAGGTTTTGCTTCTAAAACATTATTTTCTCTCTAAGGTTTTTATGAATATTTAGTAAAAGTCAAAACACTCAGAATTAAAGATAAAATTTGAAACTATTGCCAAATTTTCAGCAGGATTGGCATCTCATACAATTAACATAAGAACTGCAATCTAGAACTAATGAAGACTTCTGTCGGTACCAAAAACCTGATTGCTGGCCAGACGTCATACTGATTGCTGGCCAGACGTCATATGAAACTGGAGCCTGCCTGGCCTTCTGTTACTCCAATGTTGTACAGTAGCAGTATGCATATATCCTGTGCAACATCTTTTTTCTTACACTGTTTGAGATGCACCAGGGGGACAATAGGCAAGAATATTAGAACCCAAACAGGAAACCAAATTGTTCATACAGAGGTCCCTAGAAAAGCACTGTACTGCTCCCTCCACCACAAGTGTCCAAAATGTGGTAAGGGTCCATTAAAGGGCAGAATGGAAGAAGTACAATAGAGATGTGATAGATGGGTAAGATCTTTCCTGAGGCTTTTAACAATTAAGATGATAAAACCATGTAGGCAGCATTGAGGATGTTATTTTGTGTGGAACAAAAGGGCAGACATCAAACACATTTAAAATAGGTATCTTACTTTAATTGCTTAGTAAAATAAGGGAAAGTGATAATTTAGCTCTGAACTATACAATTTCTATTGGAATTTCATTTGCCAAGAACAATTTCCTCTTTACCCTTATTCTTCAAACAACATCAAAACACTGTATATAAAGATAAATCGATAATCGATCTGTGAGTCATCTAACTTAACTGATAGATGTTCCCGACCATTTAATCCAAAGCTATGACCCTTGGACCAATAAATCATGATGTTTTATGCTGTTCACAGCTATTTTCTCATACAAATAAAGCAAAATAAAATAAAATATAATGTAATAGTTGAACCTATGTATTTTAACTCTCATTTAATATAAGAGATGACCTTTGCAGAATATCCTTAAGGGGGAAAAATGTAAGACATTTGGAGAAACACCAAACAATCTAATGCATCTATAGTTTAAAGAAAAAAAAGGGTTGCTTCTTTTCATACCCTTCTAAACAACCAATGCATATTGATTCTGGAGGTACTGCACCTGCATATTTAAGAGTCAAACAATTTTGAGTCATCTTTAAATAAAATATGATTTTATACTTATATTTTATTGCTTAGGTTACAAAATTATAATTAGATACCTTGAGAGTAATATTTTAGGAAAATAGTTTTAGGTCTTTAAATCTAGACATAAAACCTAGGTAGTTACCCATGGAAAATTTTGCTCTTCAAATTCTTTCCTCTAAATACATTTTATTAATGATATATACTACTGTATTAATTGTATTTCAATTATTGGATTCAATTGCATTCCAAAGTCTTATGCTATATTAATTCTATTGTATTAGTACAAATGTACTGCATATAAATATATTCTATACATTATATATTAATTGTAAAATTAATATAGATTTAATATTCTAGCCAGTATCTCTTTTTTGAAATGCAGTTTATACTTTCTAAACCATACGTAATATATTTAACACTAATAAGGCACCTTTTGACTTTGAGTCCATCTGCTGACATTTCCTAGGTTTAATAAATGGCTCATAAATGTTTAAAGAAGAAATGTGAGGTATGATCAGTTACCTTCTAGGGAAGGAGAATAGACTTTCAGACACTTAGCAGTGGGGTAAGAAAAGCTGCGTTCAGCCTATCTTAATCCTACTTCTGTGGCTAGTGAGGAAGCCTTTCTCACAAGGACCCTTAGAGTAAAGCGGTTGTTAAACTGGGGGCATGTATGCTTACACTCTGCCTTCTTAATTTAATAACTTTTTAAAAACTTTTCTACACAGTTATATATATTTAAATCAATAAAATAAATATTGATAATTAATAAAGGTGAAGTTACCAGTTTTAATAAAATTAAAGCAACTTTTTCATTATGATGATATAAAATGACTTTTAAATAATCAATTACACTGATCTCATTACTAATAATTTTAAATTTAGGAATCCAATAATTTTAAAAATCTCATCATATTACTATATTGATGTGATAGTATTTAGTACTTAAGAAGACAAATAAAGAACAAAGAAGATTTGGAGAGAATTCTAGGAATCTTTATTATGATGCTTACAAAGGCCTTCTAAAGGCATAAAGATTAATGAAGTTGAGATGAGAGTACGTGAGTATAGTTGGACATATTTTTCACCAAATTTACATAAAATGTTTTCTCTGATGTGTATTTTCGAGCAAAATCTCAGTCTTCATTATGGCTAACCTTTCTTTTCACTTTCTCTACTTAGTAACACATACATCAGAGAACTGAAAATGCTCATATCTACAAAGAGGAGAATAGCATATTAAACCAATATAAGAGGTCTGTGAAGATTATATTTTGTGGTGAGAATTCTAGACATTATCTGTTTCTTCAGTGTCATTAGAAGAGAACATTTCCCCTCTCCGCAAGTACAAAAAATTAAAAGTATTTATTGTACAAAAATAATTTTACCATCATGTATTCTATGATATTTTTTGTAATTTTCTGGTCGCACTTTAAATTATTTCACTTTTATTGAAGATAATTTTTAAAAACATCAATAATGCAAACTTTTAAACTTATAAAAAATTAAAAGTAATGAAAACTATAGTGCATGAAAAACTTCTAGATTATAGGGTGACATAGAAAACATGAATTATTTTGAACTGCCTATTCTAAAGATGTGGGATGGATGTGTCATCCCTTTTTTTCCTCCTAAAGTATCCCAGAGACTAGAGTACTGGGTCCAAAGTAAATCTAACAGGAATGGTTTTATAGATTGTGAAATTGAGGTCTAACAGTGTCAAGACAGAAGGCCATAGAACAAATCAATGGATCAGAAAGGACAGGAACTTGGAAATTTCTCTTACTCTCACTATTACTCAGTAAACAGATGTGGAAAAATGAAGTTAAATGGTGACAATTACCTTGTGAGTTAAGATTGTGCAGATGGCCAGTATATATAATATTTTGGATGTGTATTTCTGTCTTTTTTTTAAATTTGGCAGTTTCTTCTTATTATATGTTTATGCTTAGTTTCTATTTGACAAATTTCCCCTTTCCTCAGTTACTCCGTCTTAGGTTCGTAGATATCTTTCAAGCAGATATATGAAAAAAAAATAAGCAGAACCAATTACAATGAAACAGGAAAATAGGCTAATAAGCAGAAATTGATACCATATTGATTGCCATTTAAATGGAATTTTTTATATTTTTTGTATTAAAGATAAATAATACATTGTGTGCTAAGTAATTGCATATTTTTACTTTATTTATAATATATTATGGATCCTTTACTTAAGAGATTTTATCGTAAGCATCTTTATTTTTGTGTGTTTGGTTTATAAATTTTATTTCCTAATATGCTTATAAAATTTTAAACTTTGAGGCTGCAAAAATGTGGGAAGTAATTGAGACTCCAGATCTTCTTGCAAATATATTCCTGTTTCTGAATAGCATATTGCACCCCTTTGCCCTGAAGCTTCTGGATACACTCAGATGAAGTTTAGTTTACTATCTGCCTACTCTGCCATGAAGACTACCCTGATAACAATGAGAAAACGTTCTAACAGGGCATCAGAATGCTCTCAGACTTAACAACAATACCGGATCTTAGAAGACAGTAGAGTAACGACTTCAAATCCCTGAAGGCATTTAATTTTCAACCTTGAAAAGTAAACTGATGATAAGTAAAATTGACAATAAAATATACTAAACAAATTCAACTTAAAATAGCATTTTAGAAGTACAGTATGAATATGGAAAAAAATAAACATAGTTTGCACAAAAAAATGGAACCCAAAGAACAGAGTAGAAAAAGAACAGATGGATTCCATTTAATGCCTACCGTTGACTAAAAGGCATTATGGAAGGGATCTTCTGTTTATGTAAAGATTGTAAAGAGATATATAATGTAATGAGAAATGACTATTGAGGCAGGAAAACTATAGCCTAAAATCCAGCTAACTAAGCATATTTAATGACATTTATATAGTGAGCAGGCTGATTTGGAGGGAGAGGTAAACAGATCTTGTGGAATGCCCCAAGTGAGATATTGGATGGAAGATTAGGTGAGGTCAAAGCTGAAACATAAAGCATATTTGTATATGTAAATTTCCGCCTGTGCGATTGGACACTTTTGAGAAGTGTAAACCTCTTCTTCCCCTCACTGGCATGGAGTTTGGTGTGCTTGTTTTCCAGAGTTAGCAGCATCACATTGCTCTTTCTGCGCTACTTATCTGTATCCCTGCAAGGATGGGTTTTATGCTGAATGGCTTTGAGGCTCATGTCTTTGCATGTATTCATCAGTTGAGTTAGGACAGTGTTGCTCTGTAGTCCACTTTTCTTGATGGCCTCTGAGGAGGAAGACTATCCACTGAAGGTGAATAGAGAGATATCTATACTTGGCCAAATTCACTCAAGTGAGAAAATGCAATATGACATTTTTAAACATGCAAGGAATCACAAAACAGTATGTCTCTTGTAACCCCTTTTTGGGGGGTGCTGTGCTGAGGAAGAAGCTTAAAAAAAGAAATGGCATCCATGAAACAAGAGATTCCCAGTGGTGAGTCGTGAAGTTAATTCGCAGTATTAACAGCTGGTCAGTCAAAGTTAGAATAGAAAGATCAGGGACTATGAAAGAGTGGCATCCAATGGGGAAAAAGTTACCTGATATGCCTGGGCGTTTGGAACAACGATTGTGCCTTGACAGGTATGCTGGAGCATATTAAAAAAATACCCAGGAAGACATAGATAACCCAAATGAGTAATAATTTCAGAGAAACTTTTACAATAGAAACCTAATCCTAATACATTACATAAATGATAACGTAATCATCCAACAATTTCAATATTGGTAAGACGAGTAGGTTAACAGGTTTGGGCCATAGGGAAGAGTAGAAGACTTAAAAGTGCTAAATCACTCTAACAGGATATCAACAAATGCTCTGAAAATTGTATCAAGAAGTGTTTACTCCAGGAAGTAAGACTCGTGGTAAGGAATTTGGGGAAAGGACATTACTATTTTTGACATTTGTCTTTTAACATTAAGTAATGTTTTAAAATATGTACTTTATTTTTAAAAAATAAAAATAGACCGGGCACGGTGGCTCACGCCTGTAATCCCAGCACTTTGGGAGGCCGTGGTGGGTGGATCACGAGGTCAAGAGATTGAGACCATGCTGGCCAACATAATGAAACACCTTCTCTACTAAAAAAAAAAAAAATGCAAAAATTAGCTGGGCATGGTGGCGCACACCTGTAGTCCTAGCTACTTGGCAGGCTGAGACTGAAGAATCACTTGAACCTGGGAGGCGGAGGTTGCAGTGAGCCGAGATCACACCACTGCACTCCAGCCCGGCGACAGAGTGAGACTCCATCTCAAAAAAATAATAATAAAATAAATATAAATAATTTTTGAAATAATCTACATATTTTGAGGATCTGGTTAGTTTATATTGCTTTCTTATACATTTTATTTTTCTAATAACATAATTATTAGTCCATAGAGTTTCATAAGACATATCTACATTTTTTCAGATAGGAGTTTGTATCTAGGAGATGTTAAATAACTTGCCTAGTCACATTTTTTAAGTGGTGTAAGGAGTAGAATCTGAGCTTTTTCTGGTACAGTGTTCTATTTATATACATTGCTGTTAATTATGATTTTGGTTGTGAGTTTAATATACTTTCTACACAAGGATTTATTTTACTGGGATTGTCTAAATGCAATGTTTTATCTTCATTGAGGAAATACTTGAATAATGTGATATGCCAAAACAGATGAAAAAATTCTCACTCAGTAATTCCTATTTAAATTGTCAAAAACACTGGGTCCCTTGAGTGGATCTTATCAAGCTGGATGAATTTATAACTAGGTTTATATCAATGTTCAACTGCTGACAACATACTATTGTATTTTTAAACATTGAATTGTAGGAAAAATGTGTTTTGTGGCAAGTTAGAAAACAGTAGAAAATGAACTGTCCCTGTGGAGATCTGCACTGTGTACAAGAATAGTTCTCTCTTGTCCTGTAGTGTTACCATCAAGGATACTTTAGGCACCTGTGAGACATGATCTCAACCATGCTTATAGCTCCTAGGACTCAGCTCATAGGATTCAAAGAAGCTATGGGAACAAGTGGCCTTAACAAAAGATAATTTAGGCTCTCAGATCATACATCCAATTGTGTCACGATCCTTTTATTCAAGCTTGATTAAAGTGATAAATTATAGGTGCAAAGCTGATGGACACTGCATAAACACAATATGTGAATTGAATGATGAATTACATATATATATACACACACATATATATGTGTGTGTATATATATATGTATGTGTGTGTATATATATATATGTATGTGTGTGTATATATGTATAACGGAAGAACAGGACCAAGGAAATAGCACAACATGTAGCTAATCTCTTTTTTTCTGTGTTGGAGTTGTGAGTTTTATTTCCTCTGGCCTAATGAAAAAAAAAAAACAAAACAGTTTTACTGATTATAGAAAGAATGTGTTGTAAAAGATATCCGTCTAAACAGACGACTTCAACATAAATATAAAAAACAAAAAGTGTATGTATGTATATATAGTGTGGTTATGGGATTGATTACCAATCCCTGTTCACTAAAGATACTGGGGATCTTTTCTACCTTGGTCCTGTCTAGAACTCTTTTTTCTTTATTTTGAAAATTTGTTAATTTTCTCCTACTAAGACAGTCATAAATCAGTTCACATTTTTTTGAGGTAGATATTTGGATAAAAGTAATACCATCTTTGCAAAGAATTCTGGTTTTATATAATTATTTAAATTTCAGTTATTAATATGCAAAAATGCCTTTGACTTCTTTTAAATAACTTTGATTTTCCAATTTATATTGTCATGGAGATTTTGGAGTTGATGGAGACATGACTCCTATTGTGTCCAAATATTTTTGCTAATAACTTCTCTTTTACTGAGATGGGACACTCTCACAGTTATTTTTATCAAATTGTAAATTCTGTTCTTATTTTTCTACTTTGGCCAGAGTTCTGTCAAGGGCCAGCAGCTGCGAGTAAAAATTATGAAGTTTAGTTGTTTGGACATCTCATCACATTTATAAGTTTTGTGTATACGTAAGAGGAAAAGACAGTGACATAGTTCCTACATTTGCTTTGAATATTTTGTCAAAAATTGTATTAAGACTTTATACTAAAGGCCGGGCGCGGTGGCTCAAGCCTGTAATCCCAGCACTTTGGGAGGCCGAGACGGGCGGATCACGAGGTCAGGAGATCGAGACCATCCTGGCTAACACGGTGAAACCCCGTCTCTACTAAAAAATAAAAATACAAAAACTAGCCGGGCGAGGTGGCGGGCGCCTGTAGTCCCAGCTACTCGGGAGGCTGAGGCAGGAGAATGGCGTAAACCCTGGAGGCGGAGCTTGCAGTGAGCTGAGATCCGGCCACTGCACTCCAGTCCAGGCGACAGAGCGAGACTCCGCCTCAAAAAAAAAAAAAAAAAAAACTTTATACTAGTCAGCTTTTCTATATGTCTCCTTTAAAAAATATTTTGTTTTACACATATCTGAGCACTGAGAATATGCTGAATTGAATACTTTGAGGTGGCTGTATAGGAGGCCCCAAGGAAGTGAGGCAATAGACAATAAACACATAAACCAACAGAAAAGAACATTGTGACCGGAAGTCATGATTTTAACAACAATTTTGAGGAAATGCAATATTTTAAAGATTCCTCTAAATATTAAAGCACATTTATTTTCAGTAGCAGTGTGGCAAGCAAATAATTCCTTCCTTGTTTTTTGATCTTTGCATTAGTTTCTTGGGGATACATCGGAAGAAAGTTTTCTATGAAGTACCACAAACTTGGTGGCTTAAATCAAGAGAAATGTATTCTCTCATTACTCTGGGTGCTATAATTCATTCTGAGGAAGAATCCTTCCTTTCCTCTTTCTAGCTTCTGGTGGTTGCTGGCAGTCCCTGGCATTCCTTGACTTATAGCTGTATCACTCCAATTTCAGCCTTTGTTTTCACATATCCTCCTTCCCTCAGTGTGTGTCTGTCTTCACAGGTCTTTGTTTTTTTCTGGTTTTTGTTTGTTTGTTTTTGAGACAGGGTCTCATTTTGTCACCCAGGCTACAGAGCAGTGGCACAGTCATGGGTCACTGCAGCCTCAACCTCTTGGGCTCAAGCAATTCTCCCACCTCCATCTTCTGAGTAGCTGGGACTACAGGTGCACGCCACCATGTCTGGCTAGTTTTTAAAATTTTTGTAGAGATAGGGTCTCACTATGCTGCCCAAGCTGGTCTCAAACTCCTGGTCTCAAGTGATCCTCCTACCTTGACCTCCCAAAGTGCTGGGATTATTTGTGTAAGCCACTGCACCTGACTGTCACAGGCCTTCTTATAAGGACAGCAACCGTAACATAGGGCCAACCATGAGTCAATATGGCCTGGTCTTAACTAAGGATATCTTCAACCATTCCATTTCCAAATAAGATCACATTTATATAGCTTTATTTGAGGCTTAAACATTCATAATTTTAATATGTTTTTATTTAAAAGTGAGTATTAAATAGTTTCTTTTAGTAGAAATTAGTGTTTGTTAGAATATATAAAGAGCTTTGTAATCAGATAGATGTGTTCAAATTCCTTCCGTCTCTTCTGACCTTGAGCCAGTTAGTGATCCACTGATTTTTTGTAAAACCCAGTTACTAATTATCTCAGGTAAATTCAGATGATCTGACTGATTCAAACCCAAGAAATTGCTGGTAGATGTCATCTCCTCCTTCTTTATATCTGTATTGTTAAAGGAAGAGAGACTCTAAGAAATGTACCCAGAGACAAGTGATTATTTTGTCAAGCTAGGGAAGATAATGCAACATTATAAAATCATTTGGACTGAGTTTCTTTTCTATTAATATTTCTACTAGGAAAATAATTTGTAAATAAATTCTTTGTCTTCAGAGTAGCATAATAAATGCCATGCATAAAAGACTTGTTCTCCTCAGCATTGGCCTAAGAAGAAGTTGTCAGGATTTGGATAAATCTCCCCATTGCTGAGACATTGACCTCATCCTTCAGGATGACTCAAATATCAATAATGTAGTTAATATTCATTTTTTATTTGTCTGGACTGGAGAATTGTTATGATCTGAAAGGGGATTTTTAAGGAAACTGCAAGTGATTTACTGATGGATGACTTACTACTGCTTACTGGTATCCTTAATGTCCCACTGGGCTACATTTTCTCTGACTTGGGGCAGTTGCTGCTCCATCCTCTCTCTCTCTCTTTCTTTCTTTCTTTCTTTCTTCTTTCTTTCTTTCTTCTTTCTCTCTCTCTCTCTTTCCTTCCTTCCTTCCTTCATTCCTTCCTTCCTTCTTTCTTTTTTTCTCATGACCAGACCAAAATACCTCTGTTGATTTATTCAGCCCCCATCATGTCTGCACTGATGAGGATTATCTGCTTAGATCCCCATTCTCACAGTTAAACCAGACCCAACTTGGCTTTCTATAAAGATGCTATGTAGTTTAATTTAACAGCTGGAGTTTGACCATACTCTTTTCTCTTAGTTCCTGGTAATGTAGCATAATACTTAGCAAGAAAATTTTGGTCCCTTTATTATATTTTCAGAAATCCCAAGAACAGAAAATGCTAAATTATCCAATAGATCTGTACTTTAAAAAATATCTCTATATGACTTATTAAATGATTTGAGAGTAGAAAACTTTCTTCAATATTACTATGTTTAAAAAATTCCTATAAAATTGATTTTATTCCTTGAACTCTGTCAAATGTCTGCTAAGATATTAGCATCTATATATTTTATATTAGCATCTGTATATTAGATGTTTTCTTTGCCACCTGGGGCAATATAAAGGGAGTATAGAGAGGCAAGGGGTACAAATATATCCTTTAATGTCTTCTACTGTGGTGATGGTGGGCTATGATACATGACAATTTAGAAAATATTAAATTCATTTTATTAAACTCTGATCAGTTTTGCAAATGTTTGTATACATATTGATATAGTTTGAATATTTGTCCCTTCCCAAAACTCATGTTGAATTGTAATCCCAAATGCTGGAGGAAGTAGGGCCTGGTGGGATTTTTTATTAGTCCATTCTTACATTGCTATAAAGAACTACCAGAGACTGGGTAATTTGTAAAGAAAGAGGTTTAATTGGCTTATGGTTCTGCAGGCAGTACAGGAAGCATTGCTGGGGAGGCCTCAGGAAACTAACAATCATGATGGAAGTCAAAGAGGGAGGAGGCACATATTACATGCCCAAAGCAGTAAGAAAAGAGTAAAGAGGGAGGTGCTACAAACTTTTAAACAACCAGACCTCATGAAAACTCACTCACTATCATGAGAACAGCAAGGATAAATCTACCCCCATGATCCAATCACCTCCCACCAGGCCCCTCATTCAACATTGCAATTCAACATGAGATTTGAGTGTGAACACAAATCCAAACCATATCATTCTAACCCTGGCCCCTCCCAAATCTCTTGGTCTTCTCACATTGCAAAATACAATAATCCCTTGTCAACAGTCGCCCATTCGTAACTCATTTCAGCACTAACTCAGAAGTCGACAGTCCAAAATCTCATCTGAGAAAACTCCTTTCCACCTATGGTCTGTAAAATCAAAAACAAGTTAGTTATGTCCAAGGTACAATCGGGATACCAGCATTGGGTAAATACACTCATTCCAAAAGGAATAAATCAGACCACACAAAGTGGCTTCAGGTCTCATGCAAATATGAAACCCAGCATAGCAGTCATTAAATCTAAAAGCTCCAAAATAATCTCTTTTGACTCCATGTCTCACATCCAGGTCACACTGAGGCAAGGGACAGACTCCAAGGCCTTGGGCATCTCTTTGCTCACACATGTGAACATATGCCATTAGCAGCAGCCAGAACCATATCTTGAATGCTTTGCTCTTTAGAAATGTATTCCACTAGATGCCATAAATCATCTCTCTCTCAAGTTCAAAGTTCCACAGATCTCTAGGGCAGAGGCACAATGCCTCCAACCTTTTTGCTAATGAATAACAAAAGTGACTTTTGCTCCAGTTTCCAATAAGTTCCTCGTCTCCATCTGAGGCCTCCTCAGCCTGTACTTTATTGTCCATATCACTATCAGCATTTTGGTCACAACCATTCAACAAGTCTCTAGGAAGTTCCAAACTTTCCCTCATCTTCCTGTCTTCTTGTGAGTCCTCCAAATTGTTCCAGTCTCTGCCCATTACCCAGTTCCAAGGTTGCTTCCACATTTTCACGTTATCTTTATAGGAATGCCTTACTTCCCAGTACTAGTTTTCTGTGTTAGTCTACTCTCACACTGCTATAAAGAAATACCTGAAACTGGGTAATTTGTAAAGAAAAGAGTTTTAATTGACTCACAGTTCCACAGGCTGTACAGGAATCATGGCTGGGGAGACCTCAGAAAACTTACAATCATGACAGAAGGTGAAGAGGAAGGAGGCGAGTCTTAAATGGCCAGAACAGGAGGAAAAGAGTGAGGGAGGAGGTGTTACACATTTCTAAACAACCAGACCTTGTGAGAACTCACTCACTATCATGAAAAGAACGAGGGGGAAATCCACCCCCATGATCCTATCACCTCCGGCCAGGCCCCTCATCCAACATTGGGAATTACAATTCAGCATGAAATTTGGGCTGGGACACGAATCCAAACCATATCAAAGACTTTGTATCATAGGAGCAGATCCCTCATGGCTTGGTGCTGTCTTCACAATAGTGAGTGAGTTCTTGTGAGATCTGGTAATTTAAAAGTGTGTGGCAACCCCCACCACCACATTCTCTCTCTTGCTTGTTCCTGCTTTTGCCATGTAACTTGTTTGCTCCCCTCTTCATCCTCTTCCACGATTGTAAGCTTTCTGAGGCATCCCTAGAGAATGAGGAAATGCCAACACCATGTTTCCTGTAAACTCTGCAGAACGACGAGCCAATTAAACCTCTTTTCTATATACATTACCCTGTCTCAGATATTTCTTTATAGTAATGAAAGAAGGGGCTAATATACATGTAAAATAAAGAAACTGTCAGTTAGGATATTCTGTTTACCAAAATATACAATCAATTAACTGGATACAACTTTCATTGTTTACATGAAATAAGGGTGTTATGGTTTAAATATTCAGTCTATTTGTTTTTTGAAAGGGAGACCCTCATTTTTTTTTTTTTTTGTATTTTGCTACTTATGCTTAGCAGACTTCATTTACAATTTTGGATATTAATGAGCAGATTAAATATAATCCTTTAGAAAACATCATGCCCTCCCTAGTCATGTCATAGGTACGGCATTTTCATGATACTTTCAGTAATAAAATCCCTGCAAATCATCAAAAAACAACTCCCTTTGCAGACTATGCTGACATTGTTTGGATATGGGGATGTTCCAATGTAGGTATAAAATATGATAATATTACTACTTCAGTAGCATCTTAGGTTTGTTCAGTAAAAAAGAAGAAAGAAAAACACTTCTGTATGCTTGGAAAGAAATTTCAGCAGCAAAAGGACTCTTTAGAATATTTAAAATAAAACATATGAACCCATCACTCAAATAAAGTGATAGGATGTTCTTCTTTAGGCAATCAGCTCTTCATGAGAAGAACAATTTGTCATTTGCAGCTTTACGGTTTTGTTTTACAATTAAAGGAGTAAACTGTAACCATTAATTGGTAAACTATAGGCTCCTGTGTAATTTTCTAAATATAAAATATGTTATTTTCTGTAAATATTAGAGATGCAGTCTAGTAAAGAGAATTTGATGTGAATTGATCAAGTGAGAGGAGTTGATACATAAAAAAATCATGTAGTCTCATTTTTATTATAAATCTTATTTTTGTAGCCCATGTGTTATTTTCTTAATGACTTTTCTTTACCTATCCATTGAAGATAAATAATTGGAAAATAGCAGCAGAACATCTATTATGGCTTGGTATCAGTTTATTATTGGACTATGTCTATGAACTACTGCTAATATTTTTGTCACTCCACACTTTCATACATTGAAAATCTAACCATTAATTTGATGGTATTAACAGGCGGGGACTGTAAGGGGTGAATAGATGATGAAGGTGAAGGTTTCATGAATGAAATTCATGCCATTATAAATGATGACCCAAAGAGTTGCCTTGCTGCTTCCACCATGTGAGGACCCAGGGAGAAGGTACCATCTATGAGAAGGTAGGCCCTTCCTGGACACCAAATCTGCTGGCATTTAGATCTTATGCTTCTTGGCCTCCAGAACTGTGGGAAATAAACTTCTGTTATTTAGAAGCTACTGAGTCTGTGGTACTTTGTTTTAGTAGACTGAATGGAGGCAGATGACTACAACTGTCCTTAATAAAAATATTTAATTAAAAAGGTGAAGTTTATATAATTATCATTATGAATATACTTTCGTGTAATATATTTTAGAAAATTAACAAAAATATGGATCTTTATTCTTTAATCAGATTATACCACTTGAATGCACTATGTATGACTGGTTCTCTGACTTTTCAAATAATAATGTCTATCATTTTTAACTACTTGATATAAGAAAGTGTTTACGGAGAAGGATGCTTTTGCAATTTGTTTAACTTCTAATAAGATAATACAGTGAATATTAATTCTGTCACTTACGTAAAAGTTTGTTAAAAAATACAAATGCAAAGTGGTTAATATTGGGAGGAGCTTAGTAAAAATAAAGCATTTATCTTAGTTGGTTTGTTTCTTTTCATTAGATGATTAAAATTTTGTAGTCTTTTATATTATTCATTTTCCTTTGCCTGCCATGAAGATAAGGGACATGTGATGGAATGATTAATTGCAGGAATTATTTTATCTTGGCTTTTGACTCTATTTTATCTATTTTATCTGTCTCTAGTATGATTGCTATATTTGTTTTCTAAAATGTAAATTATCTTTTAGTTATCCAAGCATTTACATGTACAAAATCTCCTTTTCATTTTTTAAAAATAGTCCAGGCACAGGGGGTCATGCCTGTAATCCCAGCACTTTGGGAGGCAGAGGTGGGCAGATCACGAGGTTAAGAGATCGAGACCATCCTGGCCAACCTGGTGAAATCCTGTGTCTACTAAAAAAAAAAAAAAAAATTAGCCAGGCATGGTGGTGCACAACTGTAGTCCCAGCTACTTGGGAGGCTAAGGCAGGAGAATCGCTTGAACCCGGGAGGCAGAGGTTGCAGTGAGCTGAGATTGTGCCACTGCACTCCAGCCTGGGTATCAGAGTAAGACTCCATCAAGAAAGAAAAGAAAGAAAGAAAGAAAGAAAAAGAGAAAGAAAGAAGAAAGAAAGAAAGAAGAGATTCCCCATTAAAGCTTACCCTAATCCCAAGTAGTAACCAAAGTTATCCCTTTAGTTATATTTCTAGAAGGTATCTTCTAGTGCCTTTATGATAGTGTTTCTTTATTGTGAATTCTGAGACATGGATTCAAATACTTTAAATGCCAGTATATGCTTCCAAATTGCCTTCAGAGTGACTGTAACATTATATATAAAGCATTCATTTATGCATTAATTTATTCAACCATATATGTGGTGTAATACTGAAGAAGATATATATTCTGGAATATATATATATTTTGTATATATATAGACAGAGAGAGAGAATATATAAGAATATATATCTCAGGAATATTTAACATCAAGACTGTAGTAATAGTGTAGGTATAAACAAATTCATCAAAGCCAAGAAAAGAATGACTAGGAATAGACCTACGTATACATGGTCAGTTGATTTCATTCTCAAGAATATATATCTTCTTGAGTGCTACAATAACATCTTTTTGCCTTCCCAGACATATGCTTCTGTATCCTGTTCTCTGTCCTAGGAGGATCACCTGCTTAACCACAGGAATGGGCACCTTTAACCTCTGGCTTCCAGTTGAGTTCAACCTCAGAGCCCTGACAAAAGAGCAGAGGGAGAAAGGAAACTAAAATTAAGGCTCCTCTTCTGTTTAGTTTCCTTGAGCTAGATGTATCCCAAGAAATACACAGCTCCTCTTTTCTTCCAGGTTCCAGTAATCACCCTACTCCTCTTAATTCTTTGGCTAAGAGCCTCAGTGTTGCTAGTCCCGGGGTACAAAAAAAGCCCCTTGTGATCTCCGTCTCCTGATCCTATTTAGTATGTTTGTCCTTCACTGAGCATTCCTTGCATTATCTTACATTGAGTGTGCCATCGCTTTCCTGCTTGGCCCTAACTGACCTAAGAGCATTTTAATTGCTAAACTCAACTTTAGCTGCTGGGAATACAGGAGGGAAAAATACAATAAAACAGTAACTGCTCCCACAAAGGAAAGCTCAAAGCCAGATGGCTTCCCTGGTGAATTCTAGCAAATATTTTAAAAAGAAAAACAGAAACTATGAATATACTTTTAACAAAAAAGAGCTTTATAAAAAGAGATATTTTAAAACAACAATGATATATTTAGCTTACAAATCTATGAGGAGACAAGTTGTGCTCACCCTGATGGGTGATTTTTTTGGTCTTTGCTAAGCTCATGCAGGCATTTGCAGTCAGGTGCTTGTTGGCTAAAGCTAGGCTGGTACAGGATGCACTCAGCTGGGTAAGACTGTCTTTTCTCCATGTGATCTTTCAATCCCAAGCAGGGTGCCTGGGCTTGTTTGCATGACAACCAGGTAGAAGGAAGAAGCATGCAAGGTTGCCTGGTATGTCAGCTTGGAAATGCATATCATTAATTATGCCATATTCCATTGGTCAAAGAAAGTTGTACCTGCCAGAGGCTCTCAATGGTAGGAATTATAAAGTGCTATTGCAAAGGTGAGGTACGGTTATGTATGAAATCGATTACAATTATCTAAATTCAATCTATACTTAGTTGTAAATCAACAAAGAAATATTTACTCGTGAAAATGGCCCAACACTTTTACTTTTTTCTTAATCTTAAGCTTTTAGGAGTCTTTAAATATGTTTTGCATACAAGTTATTTGTCAGACATATGCCTTGGGGCTATTTTCTCTTAATCTGCAGTTTGCTCATTTAGTTTCTTAATGGTTTCTTTTGATAAGCACACAGTTTTAATTTTGATGAAGTTGTATTTATGATTTTTATATGGTTAGTGCTTTTTTGTAATATCCGAGATATCTTTACATACTTCAAAATTGCAAAAATGATCTTTACACATTCTGCTAAAACATTATTTTATATTTTTTTCATTTAGGTCTATGATGATCTTCAAATTAATTTTTGTTATAGTATGAGGTAGTAGCTGGGGTTCATTTATTTCCCATATAGTTATCTATTTCAGAACCATCTGCTGAAAACTTTCCCATCAAATTGCTTTGAATCTTGTCAAAAATTAATTGACCGTGTACGTGTGGATCTTTTTCTAGTCATTCTTTTTTTGGCATTGATCTATTTGTTTATACCTACACTATTACCACAGTCTTGGTTTTATAGTAATTCTTGAGATCAGATAATATAAATCCTCCAAGTTTGTTCCTCTTTTTCAAGACTGTTTCAGCTATTCTGTGTCCATGGAAATTTCATATACATTTTATAAATTGCTGGTCCATTTATACAAAAAATGATTGCTGAGTTCTGATTAAGGGGGTATTGAATCTAAATAACTACATTAAACAGGCTAACAACTGACTTTAAAAATGAGCAGAATGCTTGAAAAAATACTTCACAAAATTTATACATGAATGGATTTAAGCTTGTGAAATGGGGCTCAATATTATTAGGCATCTGGGGAATTTAAGTTAAAACTATGATGAAGTACTACTTTACACCAAAAAGAACTGCTGAGATCAAAACAAATGACAACAGGAAATAGGGGCAAGCATGGAACAGCTGGGATTCTCTTTTTGGCAGTTTCCTAAAAACTAAACTTTCATCCTTCCTGTGGTACAGCATTGCCACTCTTCAGTAATCCCTCAGGAGAAATGAAGGTATCGGCCTCCAAAAAGAGCTGTATTCGAATGTTTCTGGTAGCTTTATTCACAGTTACCTAAAACTAGAAATAACCCAAATGATCTTAACAGGAGAATGAATGTACAATTTGCAATCTACACATACGATTGAGTACTACTCAACAAAATGAAAAGGATTAATAAATTATTGATCCATTTGACAACATGAGTAAATCTCAAAAAAAGTTGAGTGAAAGATGTGAGACAGAAAAGAGTTTATGTATACCCTATGATTTTTATGTATATGAAGTTCAATAGCAGGAAAAACTAACCAATGGTGATAGATATATGACTAGTGATCGCAGTTAGGTTGGGAAAGTTTGGTGGAAAAGTGTATGAAGAAATTCTCTGGAGTGAAGGAAATATGATATATCTTAATTTGGGTGGTAGTCACACAAGCGTATACATTTGTCGAAACTCTTTGAACTGTGTACAGACAATCTATAATTTCACTAATATAAGTTATAATTCAATAATAATAATGATAAAATATGACAAAACAAAAACAAATTATTCTTGAAGAATGTAAAGACTGCAGTTGTGCCTATATGTACTGCTTTAGTCCTCCTTTAACTTTACTGCAGGACAAGGCAGAATAGGAGGAGTCTAGGGGACTCCCTCCTTTGCCAGTGTTTGGAAAAATTTCTTCCTTTTGCTAAGGCGTAATGACAAATAATTTCACTTCAACAATCAGGATTAAACATCAAGCCACATTATCCGAACCACCTCCCAACACTTCTGCTTATTTTTACAATGTCTTTCAGTTCTGACAATAGCCTGTGGTATTTCTAACCTTTCATTCCTTGAAAACTCTTTGTTCAATGGTGCAAATTTTGCTCCCGTATATAGTAATAACTCTAAACCAACATGACTCAGAATCATGAGAACATAAGGCAACAATCAGTGTGAAATCACTACAGTTAAATAGGAGAGATGTAACTCCTACTTCCACACTTGGTTAAACTGATCCATGAACTTTGATTTGTTTAAGAGAAGCAGCACCATATATTTATCGGTACTCCTAATAGGTAGTGTATATTGCAGGACAGTGCTCTAATATCACAAGGTGTTATTTCCTGTAAAGCAATATTTATCCATTCCATAATGTTAGTTACTTCTGGATGATGGTATACATGGCAAAAGACCAATAAATCTTCAGCCAATTGCCTTATTTTTTTTTAAACAGGGAGTGTTTTGGCCAGAGTAATGTTCTATGGAGCTCTATACTAGAATGTAAGATAGTAAGAATCCCATAGATAATTCAGTTGACAAGAAGAGTAAACAGAGGGGGAGAATCTAAGTTCAGACTAAAAACTTAACTCTGTTGATAAGAAATTGTTGCCTCTGAAGATGAAAGGCATCTGTATAATCTTCGTATCACCAGTTGGCTTGCTGCTTGCTCTGGGTATGGTACTGCATTTGAACTGCAGAGGTGGTTGCTAATGTGAAAGTGCTGGATGCTTGGTCGTAGAGGTTCCCAATTAAATCTTGCTGAGGATTCTATGTTAAAATGAAAGTACAAATGATTAACTCTGTTACCATGGCTATTTGTTCAAAAACTTATTAACACTGGTGTGTCTGAAAAAAAAAATGGCAAATTGACATAAATTGGGCTATTTTGTCCATGTGATTACTGACTGACTCATTCAGAAAACAATTTGGTGATTTTTATATGAGGCATACATTTCTTGCAATGTGGGTCTATTACTAGATGATATACCCCACAGCCCTGGATCTTCTAGAAAATCCACTGAAATGACAGAAACCTATCATTTTGTTATGGAGCAAAAGGGGCTTGCTGCCTGATGTGCTAGAAGCCAATACAATGACACCAGGTTTTTGGGAAAAAAAAAAAAACTTTATATTGAAAGTCGACTCCCAAGGAGACAGAAATCAAGCTCAACTCTGTCTCCCTATGCTGGTTTTAAGGTAGTATTTTTATCAGAGAAGATTAAGTGGGTGGATTCTGAGATTAGTAGGTAATTGGTAGAAGGAAAGGGGAGGTCTGGCAAGTCCTTGGACATGGCAGTTCATGGTAACTCTTGGGTTGCATGTGCAAATTCAAGGGGAGTTAGTGTGAAACACGTGGTGGAAATTCAGACCGTGACGTCAGTAAGCTCCTTCTGTGCAAACTCCAGTCAGCCATCTTAGTTCCTACCAATTTTAGCCAGTTGTTTTTTATCTCACAAGCAGAGGGCATTTCAGCATTGCAGCAAGTTGTTTCTTTTCTTATGTGCTATCCTGCAAACTCAAGAATTTTTGTTAGTTACCAGGTTCTTACTCTTTGAGATAGTTTCAGTTGTAGCTTTTCAGCAACTGGCTTCTTTTCTTATATGCTATCTTATAAATCCAAGAATGTAGTCATTGGTTTCTTTAACTCTTTAGGCCACAGTTTCAATTTCATAAGATTTATCTCCCATAACTGACATCCATGTGCCATACTAAGGCATTTTAATGTCTTCTGTGTCTTACTTATGAGAACATATTACCATTACTTCATCCATATAGTGTGTAATTTTGATGTTCAGTGGCTATGCTAATATGATTAAGACCTCTTTGGATTTTGGATTACTACATGGTAAATAGCAGAAGCATTTATATAAATTCTAGATAAGTCGGAGATGGCTTCTTGTTGTCACTGCTTGGTAAAAGCCAACTGTTTCTAGTATTCTCTTTTTATTGGAATACAAATAATTTTCTAGATCAGTGGATTCATAACAGGGTCCAACAGTCATATAATTTACTCAAGTTAGAAGGCCACATTTACATCAGCAGCTCTCTTTAGTATGAGCCAAACAGTCAATCTAAAGGGGTATGTGATAGCATCACCCTAGAATTTTCCACTAGGATGAAATGTTCTTTTAGATTTACTATTTTGAGCTGTGGTGGGAGAGCCAAGACTTCTACTTGCCTCCTCATACAAACCTAGCTCCAGATATTCAGAGTTGTTGAGTGAATTTATTCCAAATACACACTGAAGAATTGGAGAACTAATCAAAATACTAAGGGCCAGCTGAATCATGTATGAGCAGCAATCTAGCCAAAATTCAGTTGATCAATGATGTTCCCTCCCACCTTGGTTAGGAGATGGATAAGAAGTTCTCACATGATGGATCAACTCCAAATGTCCTTATCCTTTATGTATTTGGGTTCCTTTAGGTAAATTTGTACTCAGGTAGGGTCCAACCAAGGAAACAAAAGGTAGACTTACAACAGTATTTAAAACATACATAATGTAATACATGGGATTTGTTAAATAGGTGGTGGAATATCTGAGAATCCACATACTGTAATGAATGATGAGAAAAAGCCATATTCTTGCTAATGCTGTTACCATCCATCAGCATGTACGGACAAAGGAAGGAGGCAGATTTGCTAGAATCCAAGCATCACAGAGTCAACTAGAAGAAGCTGAAACCACAGCAGATCTGTCTTGTGAAAGCTGGGGATGTGGACAAGATGACAATCATTGAAGTACTCTGTGTGAAAAACAGAGAATGTGTAAGCTAAATATTCTGGCTTGTCCCTCCCACCTTCCAAACTGCCTCTAGTTCCTCTTGTTAACTGAGCTAAATGGTAAGCCAACTTGTAGAGCCTGGAAATACAGCTTGTAGGACTCAGCTGAAATGCAGTACAGAGCAGGAAATAGGTGAGAAATAGATCTAAGCTCAAATAGGCCGAAGAATGGCACATTATACCAAAGGTTCTGATGATCTGCTGCTAAGAAATAAGCCATACCAAAACTAAGTATCTTAAAGCAATGACAATTTATATTTTGTTCCTGAATAGGCAAAAATATACAGGGTTCTGCTATACTCAGTGTTTGCTACAGTGATCTGGAATCATCTGACATTTTGTTTACTCACTTGTCTGGTGCTCAATGCTGGTCATCTCCTGGGACCTCAGATGAGGCTGTGCCTGGAACAACTCTATCTGGCCTTTCCATGTGGCTGCTTGGCATACTCGCAGTATGGTGGCTTGATTCCAAGGGTGAATATCCTGTGAGGGATAGATTGTGAATTGTTACTTTTGACATAGTCACAGGCCTGTCTGAATTTCAAGGAGAGAGACCATAGACCTACACCTCTTGGTGGAAGAGTGTCAATTTCATATTATAAGAGGACATGTGAGGTGGAATATATTGATTTGGACATCCTCAGAAAGTATATCTGACATATCAAGAAATTTGGAGAATTCCACTTCTTTTAGTTTAGGCAACTGATTGAGTATATTATTGGCCAACTAACAAACTCCAAAATTATATCACACAGCTTTTTGAATTCTGAATCCCTTATATGTGTGTCCAAATTGTTGAACTTAGCCTCCTGCTCTATCATCTTAGAATCTATCCCCACATATCCCTCAAGTTGTTCCCAGTATAAATTCTCAACATTTTTGAGATTTGAGTTTGTACTTTTATGGGTTTAAATCTATGTTATTTATTTATTTATGAGACACAGCCTTACTCTGTCTCCCAGAGTGAAGTGCAATGGCACAATCATGGCTTACTGCAGCCTCTACTTCCCAGGCTCAAGCAATTCTCCCAACTCAGCCTCCTGAGTAGCTTGGGACCACAGTCATGCACTACCATGCCTGGCTAATTTATTTTTATTTTTTTATTTTATTTATTTTGTGGAAACGGGGTCTCCCTATATTACCCAGGCCAGTCTCAAACTCCTGGGCTCAAGTGATCCTCCTGACTTGAATTCTCAAAGTGTTGGGATTACAGGCATAAGCCACCATGCCCAGACTGGGTTTAAATTTATTTTGTTCCTTTGAGGCATCCTAGACTTTACAAGACTTGAGGGTGTTTTGAAGTAAGTAATGAAAAAATTTGATTTCCTTTGCCAATAAAGTGCCTTAGTGACATCATCACAAGAACTTCAAGGAAGCTATCAAGAGTCTCAAAAAATAGGAGATATTTTTATCTTTCCAAGGATGGTCTTGATTCCTCTATTATGTCTTCCATTAAATGAACAGGCCCCCCTTGTTTCAAACATGAGTCTAGTCAAGGCTGTGAATTCAGCTATTGTTATAGTTGTGTAATTGTAGATTAAATATTATGGCTATAATTGATAACTTTACTGTAGTAAGATAAATTTCTCATATCCTGGTTAGATATTGTGCTGGAAATTGTTGAATTCAAGTTTATAGTTCATTCTCTAAAATTTTGACCTGTTTAGACACAATCCTCCAAGACTTTCTCATATTACTCATTACATATATTTGATTATGATGTCTTACTGGTCCTTCAAAGTCTTGCCTTCAGTAAACTCTTCAACCTAGGTGATCAAACATTATTACTGCCTATAATCTAAAGATGTAATAGAGATCAGATTATAGAAAGCACTGAAAATCATTATTGTTATTATTAATTTTATTGTTATTTATCCCTTCCTATAAGACAGGCAGGGATACCTTAGCGAGTTTTTAACAAAAGAATGAATAATCTGAATTAATTGTTAATAGTCTTATTCTAGATGCTCTGCCAAGAGTACATTGTAGGAACAAACACAAAAGCAGGGAGGCCAGTATGTAGTCTATTGAAATGACACATTTGTACCAAACTACAGTGGAAATGGACATATTTTGAAGGTGAAGCCAATAGGATTAGCTGAGTAATTGCAGATGAGATATGAGAGAAAGGAGCTAAGAGGGAAAAGAATGTTACTATTTACCAATATTGGGAAGACGAGATGCTTAGCAGGTCAATAAATGGTGGGGATGGGGCTGGGTATCAAGAGTTCCACTTTAGATATAAATTTGGGGTATTTATCAGACATTAAAATTTAGATGTCAAGGAAGTTGTTAGATATTTGAACTAGAGTTCAGGGAGATGCTAGATGTAAAGTTTAGGAATTGACATCATATAAGTGCTATCATCAATTCATTTCATGTATCGAAGAAATTACATGTGATCACCAAAGAAGTCAGTACAGACAGAGAAATCTGGAACATAAATGTAGGAGCACTACAACATTTATAGCTGCTAGCATGAGAACGATTAATTGAAATATTAAAAGGGTGCAAGCCATGGTATCAAAGGAAAATTGGGATATATTTTATGAAGTCCTAAACAAGGAAAGTAGGTCTTGCCAGGAGAAGGGAATACTCAAAATGACAAATGGGACAGATAGAGGAAATATGCAGATGTAGGCTGAGAAATGACCATTGGCTGTGACAGCATGACATTCATTAGTCATATTAAAAAGAGCAGTTTCCATGGAGTAGAAGCAGTGAAGAATCGATTGTATCAGGTTCAAGAGCGAAATACAGAAAGTGAGCACAGACAACACAGTCAGAGTTTCAGTAGGTATTGGAAATGTTAAAGTCATTTGTTTATTTGAAATTCAATTTCTATCTTGTAGTAACTAATATATTATTATCAAATTGCTGCAAAAGTAATTGTGGTTTTTGCCATTTGTGTCTATTTTATAATAATTAATTTATGATTAATTAACTACCATCTATGAAAGATAAAGTTGTTGGCACTATAAACCTCTGTCCAATTTGTTCCTCCCTAAATATTTAGAAAATATTTTTATCTGGTTACTTTGTAACACTTACATTTCTGCAACTACATTTACTGTAGTCTGCAACTGCAATTCTCCTGGTTTCAAAATCTTAGTGTCATATTTATATGACTTCAGTAAATACCACCAGCCCTTCTAAATGGCTTCTCCATTTCTCAATTATATGTTTTAACTCTCTGTTGGTTAGCAAAATTTAAATAAGCAGTTTTTTATTAAAAAAAGAAAAAGGCTCATGAAGGTGTCTTTGAGCTTTTTCATATTTGAAAACATCTTTCTTTTTTTATATTTGAGTGAAAATTAGGTTGAATATCATTTTCTTGGTAACAATATTGCCTCAATACTTTTAATATTTTACTGTACTGTTTCTGATTTTGTGAATGTCTTAGTCCAGCCCCATTTTCTCTTTTCAGGTGACTTTCTTTTTCTACCTAGATGAAGTACACTTTAAAAATATCTGACCTTTTTAACAGTCAGCGTGTAACTCAAAGTTGATTTTATCTTTTAACTCATTTTGCTATAATTGGGATATTTTAATCTACTGATGCAAGTTTTCATCACAGGAAATTTTGCTGTGTCATTTCTCTGAATACATTTTTCAGGTTCAGTTGATGCATTCTCCATTTTAGGAAGCTTCTGTTGGATCATCAGTCTCTTTGTACCTATTATCTCATTCTTATCACTTTAATCTCTTTGTCCTTTACCCCAGTGTTTAAAGTAACAGTACAGATTTCATCAATCACTAATCTTCCTTGCTATTTATAATTTATTTTATTAGATAAGCTGTAGTATTGTTTCAGTCTGTAATATACTTTCTTTCCTCTGCAATCTTTTTCTCCATCATTATTAAACCAGCAGCATATGCATGTGTATGCGTGTTCATGAAATTTTTAATACTGAAGTAGTTTTCTGAGTGTTTGTATTAGAGGAGATTTTTTTCACTTTTCTACCAATTTGATTTCCTAGTGTTTTCTTCATTAAGATTTTTCATTTCTTTCTTTGATAAAAAGAAAAATCTCGGCAAAAACAGTTAAGTTTTTTGTCTAAGAAAATCAGTACATAGATGAACATTAGATCCCAAGTCTTTTCTTTTTTCCTAGTCTAGGTAGGTATTATTCTATTTAATTATGTTCTTATCTGAGCTTGGGTCATTCAAAGTGTAGAAACTTCCTCAAGTTGCCTGGTGTGGTGGCTCATGCCAGTAATCCCAGCAGTTTGGGAGGCCGAGGTGGGCGGATCACCTGAGGTCAGGAGTTTGAAACCAGCCTGGTCAGCATGGTGAAACCCCGTCTCTACTAAAAATGCAAAAATTAGCTGGCCATGGTGGTACTTGCCTGTAGTCCCAGCTACTCTGGAGGCTGAGGTAGGAGAATCACTTGAACATAGGAGGTGAAGGTTGCAGTGAGCCGAGATCATGCCACTGCACTTCAGCCTGGGCGCCAGAGTGGGACTCTGCTTCAAAAAAAAAAAAAGAAAAGAAAGAAAAAAAGAAAGAAGGAAAGAAAGAAAGAAAGAAAGAAAGAAAGAGAGAGGAAGGAAGGAAGGAAGGAAAGGAAGGAAGGCAGGAAAGAAAGAAAGAAAAGAAAGAAAGAAAGAAAGAAAGAAAGAAAGAAAGAAAGAAAGAAAGAAAGAAAGAAGAAAGAGAGAGAGAGAAAGAAAGAAACTTCCTCACGTTTTGCCATTGTAGACTGTGAAAAATAACTACATAGGGGGCTATTGGCCTTATATTCAGTAGGTGGCCATCCCTATTTGAGATGCATTTGTGATGCATCTCTATTTGAGTTAGTTTCTTCCTTCTTTCTGGCCTGGTCTTGCTATTTTGTTTCAGAAGTCAAAGTAGTTATAAGTCATAGACAATAAATTAAAACAGGCATCATCTACACTATGGTCATTTCTTACACATTTTGACAAATGAATAGTTAATGTGCCTGGTATCCTTTCAGTGCCATTGCTACGCTGCTTCTCTTAGGGCTACTTCAAGGGTATATGGATGGAAGGTAGATGTGGAGAGTAGGAATGAGGACAGGGCATGGAGGGAGAGAAACTTACTCTTTAGAGCCCCTAACTTGGCTGGGCCTCTGCAGAAATATATATATATATATATATATATATCTTTTCTGTAAACAACAGTTCCAGCAATTTTTTTTTTTTTTTTTTTTTTTTTTCTTGAGACAGAGTCTCGTTGAGTCACCTGGCCTGGAGTGCAGTGGCACGATCTCAGCTCACTGCAACCTCCGTTTCCCGGGTTTCAGCAATTCTCCTGTCTCAACCTCCAGTACAGCTGGGACTACAGGTGCTCACCACCACGTCCAGCTAATTTTTGTATTTTCAGTAGAGACAGAGATTCACCATGTTGGCCTGGCTGGTCTTGAACTCTTGACCTCAAGTGGTCTGCCTGCCTTGGCCTCCCAAAGTGCTGGGATTACAGGAGTGAGCCACCATGCCCGGCCCATAGTTTCAGTTTTGAGTTTAGATGAGATGACTTTATTTATGTTTGCTTTTGCCAGGAGGCAAAGTTACTACTTATCTGGAACCACTGTAGCCTCTTTAAAATTTCCACTCTCATATGCTCACACCTTGGTGTGGACTAAAGTCTTAGTTTCCAGAACTTAAGACCCCTGTTGACTTTTGCCCCAGGTAAAACAATTAATGGCATTTATTAAACAGATCTTGTTTTAGTTGACGTTTGTTTGTTTTCCTCTTTTTGGTGATTTTCTTCTATGAGCCAAGTAATACTTTTAAATGTATGTTCATGGTGGTAATTCAAGACTATTTGTGCTGTAGTAGGGGAGACCTTCTCCTGTCTCCTGATAGCCTTCAGGAATTAGAAGTCACTTAGCATTCAATATTTATTGCTCATACTTAAACTTGTTTTCCAAATGTGTGTAAAATTAATCAGCATCTATATGTCTGAGAAAAACAAACATCTAATGATACTTCTGATTCCCTTAGCTATCTTCTGTCAAATTGGTCAAAAAGAGAGTCTGTCACTTTCTTACCACCAGTCTTTACTTCTCCCATTGATTTTGTCTGGCAACTTATTTCTAGATTTGTTACATTTTCCCATTTATACATACCTACACTTAACATTTAGCTTTACGGATTCATTTGTTCTTTTTTTTTTTTTTCCTGCAGCCTTATTCTCTCTCTTGAATTAAATTTTCTTCTCATTGAAGTGTATACTCTAGGAATTTTTTCATTAAACTTTTAGATGATATACTCTGAGAATTTTCATGTTTGAATTAGTTGTGCTTCAGCCTTGTACTTGCTTAGCTACAGAATCTGTTGTTTTTCCTTTGAAAATGTTCATTGTTTCTTGTATTCTATTGTTGATGAGAAATCTGAAATAAGTTTCATTGTGGTTTATTCTAAATCTATTTTTTTTGTCTGAAAGTTTTGTTATTTTTGTTTGTTGATCCTCTAATTTTAATACACATATTTATTTTTAAATAATTGTTTTATCTTTTCCTGCTTACCACTTAGAGACTCTTTCAGTTTGTATATGCACATCTTTTCTTGGCTTTGGAGTATTCTCTTTTCTTTCTTCTTCTTCTTCTTTTTTTTTTTTTTTTTAGACGGAGTTTTGCTCTTGTTGTCAGGGCTGGAGTGCAATGGCTCAATCTCGGCTCATTGCAACCTCCACCTCCCAGGTTCAAGCGGTTCTCCTGCCTCAGCCTCCGGAGTTGCTGGGATTACAGGTGCCTGCCACCATGCCTGGCTAATTTTTCTGTGTTTTTAGTAGAGACGAGGGTTTGTCATGTTGGCCATGCTGGTCTCGAACTCCTGACCTCAGGTGATCCACCCACCTTGGCCTCCCAAAGTGCTGGGATTACAGGCATGAGCCACCGCATCCAGCCTCTCTTGTCTTTCTTTAAAGACAACCTTTCTCCCATTTTCTTTTCTCCTTCCTTTTCCATTAGAAGGACTTGGAAAATCTGCCTTCATTTTCTATGTCCCTTATCTTTCTTAGTCACATTTTTCACAATTAATCCCTTTGTGATACATCCTGGAAAGATTTCATGGCTACATTTTCTAGAAAAGTAATATGCTATTTAGCTCTATTCTTTCAAGAAAATAAATCCAACATAACTACCATTTTATACAATATTTCAACAACCATTACAAAAAATTTACCTATGTCTATGTATTTTTTTCTTTTATGGATTTTTTATGAACTTTAATCTTGATGATTATATTGTTTATACTTAATTTAAAATTGAATTCCACAGGTTACTTTTATATCAGATTTTAAAATTCGGAGCACTTATTCATTAAAAACAAAATTTATGTAAGTACCTGGAGAGGTGAAGTAAATGCATGCAAACTTTCTGCCTTTGCTCAGGAAGATAGAAGCAACCATGTAATGAAGAAAATAATGAAAAGCAGTGCAGGGAAGTTATGACACAGAGTTAGCATAAAAACTCCAAATTGAAACTTCGGGATTATAATATGGAGGAGTGGATTTAGGTCTTCGTTCATGTTAGACCTTTATATTTCATGCAATTATAATTACTTTGGTTTATTACTATAAGTTTTTTATGTTACTGGCTTTCCTCATATCCTTGTTGAATTTTGGATATGCCTTCTGTTTTGTATTTGACATTTTCTGTTAGACATTCTTCTGTGTCTGTTTGCATAGTTTGTTTAGAAGGTGGTGCAGGTTACTAATGGTTATACTCGTCCTATCATTTGTGGAGGAAGGAGGTGGCCAGAGGGCTGGAGGGGAAAGACTTGCAGGTAACTTCTGTCTGGGGGTCTTCCTAATCCTCTTGGAAATAACTAGCCACTTGAGACACTGCTTTGGTAAGTTATTTGTAGGTACATCTGTGCAGAAGAAAAACGATCCCAAATGGAAGGTTGATGATGCAGAAAGGAATGAAGAGCGGCATAATGAAAAATACCTGAGGAGAGTTAAAAAAAAAAAAAAAAAACAAGCACTTTTTATATTTGAAAGCAAAAAATAATTAGCTATGATGTGTGTTTGAAAACAAGTGAAGTAATAACATTTATACTAACAATAGCGTGAAGTTGAGAAAGGAGGTAAGTGGAAATAAACTTTGGCAAGGTCCTCATGTTGTTTAAGAAGTGGTAAAATTACTTATTTGAGGCTATAAGGCTATAAGTAGTTAGAGCTGCATATTTTCATGTCTGCATTAAAAACTAAGCACTAAAAGAATAATGTAGAAAGGTATGAATAATGCATGAACAAAGGAGGTCAAACAAAATAGTAAATGATATTTCATTATTCAAGGGTATAGTAGAAAAGAAGATTAAAGCAATAATACATGGAACAATTTGAAAATAAATAGATAAATGGTAGATTTAAATCTATATATAGGTGATTAAATTAAACATAAAAGAAATAAATGGTTAAATGACAAAGGTCATCAGAAAGGATAAGATAATGAAAGGCCAGTCATTTTCTCTCTACAAAAGTCATACTTTAGATGAGAACATAGATAGATTGAAAGAAGGCAATTTAAAAAAATCTTATGCCATGAAAATATAAAAATACTAACCAAAAGAAATTTGATGTAACTATGGTAATATTAAAACTCCAAGCTTTAATGTAGAAAATATTATTAGAAGCAAGAAAAGACATTTTGTTCGTTTGTTTGCTTCTTTTTTGGTTTTTGTTATTTTTTTTTGAGATGGAGTCTTGCTGTGTTACCCAGGTTGGAGTGCAGTGGTGTGATCTCAGCTCACTGCAACCTTTGCCTCCTGGGTTCAAGCAATTCTCCTGCCTTAAACTCCAGAGCAGCTGGGACTACAGGCACACACCACGATGCCCAGCTAATTTTTTTATTTTTAGTAGAGATGGGGTTTCACCATATTGGCCAGGCTGGTCTCAAACTCCTGACCTCGTGATCCACCCACCTTGGCCTCCCAGAAAAGAAATTTTTAAGTAGATAAAACTGTCCTTATAAACCCTAAGCCTCTGACTTGACCGGCATGAAATCTATGCATCTAACACAATTGCACTTGTACCCCATAAATTTATACATATAAAAATAAATAAAATAAGTAAAAAAAAAAAAGGATGCATACACATATTAAATTTATATGTAGCTACTAACATTGCTTCAAAATGCAAAAAGTCAAAATTTAAAGACATAAGATGGAAAATAGAAAAATTTAAAATCATATTTGAAATTTGAACAGAAATCTTAGCAACAGTTAAACAAAGCTGACACAAAACCATAAAGGATATATAATATTTAAATAACACAATTAACCAGCTTTTCCTTTTTGACATTTATAGAATGCTATGCCAAGAATGGCAGAATGCATATCATTCGTGAGTAAAAAAGGGACACTTCTCAAAATGAACTCTATGCTAACCACTTAAGCAAGTGTAAACAAATTTTAAAGTATTGAAATAATAATTAAGATTTTTCTGATCAAAGTGGAATTAAACTGTAAAGCAACACTAAAATATATTTTTTAATCCCTGAATGCTTGGAAATTAAGCACACACTTCAAAACAACCCATGGGTTGAACAAAACTCACAATAAAATTATAATACACTTTGAATTGAGTAAAAATAATACAACTTATCAAAACTTATCAGATGCAGCAAAAACAGAGGATATAGAGACATTTATAGCATTAAATGCCTATATTGGAAAAGGGGAAGGATGAAGCATGTCAAGAAGCTACAGGTTAAAGTATTATTAAATATCTTATGTTTGAGAGTCTCATTCTGCATACAGGAAGGTAATTCTCTTAGCAAGAATCATAATTTCATTGACAATTTGTAAAATATCCATTGTCACAGTGATTTTAAAATTCTTAAAATGAAAACATATACACAGAAATTAGTCACTTTAATAATAAGCACATAATAAGTACTGCATATAAGTATATAAAAGGATTAATTTTCTCAGTGAAGATTATTTAACTATTACTTTTCAGCACCAAATTAAGCTTTTTATACTCTGCTCTGATTCTGTTGTTCGGATTCTGCAAATTGCATTGACTACACTTCGCTGTGGGCTGACTTCGCAGTATGTCAGACAGTAGGCATTAGAGAAAGCATGGAAAGTAGGAGATATGGAGCAGTGATTCATTAAAGCTGGTGTAATACAGTCGTGTGTTTTATTCAATAGGAGTAACGCATTAATTATAATTAAATATTTTTAAAAGATTATTTCTTTTTGATATGATATAACTTCTTATAGAAAACCAGAAATAAAATACAATAAATATAATAAAGTCAATGACCTTCAGATTAGAAACCTGTAAAATGATGCCTAGCAGAGGAACGTATTCTGTTATAATATTATGAAAAAGAGTAAAGATAATACTGTGTATCCAAAGTAAGGGGAAATGTACTACAATGATTAATAGGCATCAGATCACACACACACACACACACACACACACACACACACACACACACACACCCTGAAACAAGGATTTAGGAAAAAGCAAAACTGCAGGCTGGGTTTTTGTTGTAGCTTTGGCATCCTTGAATATGTAAAAATGACTTCATTGCTCCATGACTGTCTTTCCATCCTATTACCAACTGTACCAACTGGTTTATTCTCTGCTCTAATATCTTTTCTTTTCAGTTTTATAGCAGTACATATATTTTCTGATTTTTTTTTCAAAACTTAATTGAAAGATAGTACATTATGCCTCTCTAGCCTTTATCAATATTATGACTTTTTGGCTTTTGAATATATTGGTAAGTACTCTTTATGTTTTCTATATTCAAATTATTAAGAGAATACTATTACTATTTCCTTTTACCCTTATTTTATTATTTCAATCCATAAAAGAAGCAACAATCAGTTTGGGACCAGGTATTAACATTGTATTAACATTGTTTAAGTTCATGGTGGCTGGGGTATTGGTTATTTTTGGCATAGCTTTTGAGGAATACAATTTTAGACTCCAGGATGCATAACATTTAACAAATACTTGATTGGGATATTGCTATTTTGCTTCCATACTGATAATAGTGTCTCTTAAAGAAGATACATGAATATCTGGATCAAAATATTTTGTTGTTCTTGTAAAAGATACACATTACTGGATTCCCCCCTGGATCTGTTTGATTTGGGTTGCTGTGATTAGAATTGGGAAACATGCATTTCGAATATTTTTCCAGGAATATCTAAATACCATAATTGAGAAACTCACCAAAATGCAAGTCTAGACCTTCTTGAGTGTCATGTATTTCATCTATTCTTCTATGTATTCCAAAGTTTATCCCAATAAGAGACTGTGTGTGAGTTGGGGGTAAAACTGTATGCTTGCTACTACAGACTCTCTAAGGCTTGAAATATAGACACAAATTCTCGATTGATTTCAAAATACTAGTTTTTCTTTCTCAGAAAACTAGATTTTAAAATATTGTATTTATAGCAAAAATAAACATTTCTGCTACTTTTTAGAAAATCCACATCAGAGATTGATGCACAGAGATTTGGTCTGCAGTTTGGACATTTTCTCAAGCAGCCCAAGAAAAAGCACTGCTTTATATTCATCTTGTCCTCAAAGTGCTGATAAAGTAGACTTTCATTCAAACTTGATTCTAAAAGGCAGACCCTGGCCTGGACACAGATGTGTTTATTTTACGGTACCTAGAATCAGTGAAGGCTGATATGTTCCTGTGAGCTTAGCCTTAAAGTGAAAAAGAGAAAACTAGACTGAAACAGTCACCTTCAGCACCTCCAAATTTAATAACGGAGGAAAGAGTATCAATAGCTGTGAGATCCTTGTCATTCTACTGATCAGAAAAATCACTCCTTGCAATAGTGAAAGGAGAGTGAGAAATAGTTTTCCCAGTAATCCCCAAAGGGAAGAAGTTTCCATGATAATAACTCAAACAATTTGAGAAGAAAGTTATCCAGAGCTCAACTCTCCAAGATGTCTACTTGGATGACATACTTCCTTTAAACTTCCTTTCACTTATCCATAGTTAAATAGTATTTTTTGACCATGTAAAATAATGTACAAGAAAGGACCCTTATTTATTATAAAAATGTTATTCAATATATTGTTCACTGTGTTTCATCATCTTCTATTAACACACAGAGAGAAAAGTTCACGCTGATCTTAGTTCCAGAAATAGCTATATTTCTTCTAAGCAGCTTCTAACTCAATTATTTGTTTAAAGTGTAACTCAATTATTTGTTTAAAGTGTAACTCACTTCCTTGAAACACAGTTTTTTTTTGTTTGTTTTTTTTTGAGATGAAGTCTCACTCTGTCACCCAGGCTGTGGTGCAGTGGTGCAATCTCAGCTCACTGCAACCTCCACCTCCCGGGTTCAGGTGATTCTCCTCCCTCAACCTCCTGAGTAGCTGGGATTACAGGTTCCCACCACCATGCCCATCTGATTTTTGTGTTTTTAGTAGAGAGGGTGTTTCACCATGGTGACCAGACTGATCTTGAACTCCTGACCTCAGATGATGCACCCGCCTGGGCTTCCCAACGTGCTGGGATTATAGGTATAAACCACCGTGGCCGGCCCCTCTTCCTGTTTCTTAATCTTGGAGAATGGTGTAAGCAACAAAAACTGTGGTATTATTTTTCTTTGCTTCCTTTTCATCTGCCATGTTCCATGTACAATCTATCACTATACTTTATAAATTCCACTTCTTTAATACCTTTCTATACCCACTATGACTACCTTAGTTGCCTGGATTACTACAACAGCATCTCAATGTAGGTCATTGCATCCTATTTTGTTGGATCTACTCCAGGCTGCATGTTTTGAATAATTTATCATAATATTTGGATAGTAGATTGAAATTGGGTATATATATATCTGTCTCACAGATTGGACCACAAACTCTGAGAAAGTAGGTTCTGTCTCAAGAGCAATATGATTAACATAATTATTTTTCTGTCTGCATGTTAGACATTTGCAAACTCATTGTAATTTTTATGCCAATTCTGATAGTGGTAGAAAACCTCAATGATTATTTCAAGTCATAGCATCTCCATGGATGTATTCCATTTTGCATATTTTGGATCTTAGCTCTAATTTTCTCATGTACTCAATTATTCCTCTTGTAGGTATTTTAAGTACAAATCACTTTTGGAATTAGGCAAGATAGAAACAAATTAAATAATATAAAGTAATTCAATAGAGAAACCTGGACTGGCAGACAACTTGCGATGTCCTTGGGGACAATCAGTTTCCTGTAAATTACATTTGAAGAAATATTAATTTTGCTTAGTGCATGTCTGTGAGGTTTGGTGTCTTTTTATACCTGTAACCTCAGACATAACATGCTTCAGTCCACCTCCACTATGAATACCAAAGTGTTAATACGTCTACCTATAGAATGCTGTTTTATCTCATGCTTCACATAGTCTACGGATGTGGCCTTTTAAATAGTATTAGTAAATGTCATAACTGTCTTTGACCTCATCCTCTTTAAGAGACATTTATTAAAGTACTGCTGAGAGGCATAATATTAAAAACAATATTAGAAAAAACTACTGCAGATCAGCTTACAGAATCTTAAAAATATGTGAAGCTTTTCAATTCTCTTACCCACTGAATTATCTGGAGATATTTCTGAGGCTGCTGTGAGGGGGAAGGAGCAGACGATTGGTTGGATGGATATTTCCCACCATTCTTGGGTTTCTGCTTCAGCCATAGCACCCTGCTCTGGGGATTTGTGGATGGCAGACCTATATAATCGTTAGCAGAATTTTCATCTAATCAAATATTTCTCCCACTCTGCTTCCCAACAGAAATGTCATTGACTATAGCGTTTATTATTTTCATCTCTTTCCCCAAGCCCTTATTCAAAGTATGCTAGTGTTTTAGTTATCATGATTAGGCCGCAGTTTGTATCTAGATTTTAGCAGGATTAATCACTCTATTCAAAGATAGGTTAGTCACCTACCTGCAGAAGAGCCAGAACCTCAATATATAGTAATTATTTTTGAAAGTTACAGATTATTCCTGTTTCACCAGTTTATACATGCTGATTGTAATTGATTAAATTAAAACAAAGTTACAGAGAGGGAACATTACATATGTAAGTATTTGAAAAAGAAAACATGAAAATGAAAATTTGTAATAGTCAACTCTAATTTAATCTGTGTAGCAGATCAATCTGGAACCGAGAGAAGTATAAATTGTATCCTAAGTACTTCTGATTCACTTAATCAGGAAAACTTTAAGAAGCAAATATCTCAGTATAAACTGCACTAGAGGACAGTCGTTACCAAACAGCTGGCACAATATCTAAAAAGAGTTATTAATAAGATTTTTAATATCTACATTTTAAAACAAATGTACTTTATCTTACTCTGCATGTTCACTGCTACTCCATTAACTAATTTAGAAGATAAAATGTAAGAACTAGTGTTTCCTAGATGAAGCAGAACACTTCCAGAATGATGGAAAATATTCCAGTTCACTGAGTATAAAATTAGATTGCTGAATGACTGTGGCTGGATCAGATTCTGAGGTCATGATGACTCTTCCTTATGCTAAGCAGATGAAATGTCAGAATAAAATCATAGCCTGGCTTTAGTTATGAATCTTAAATTAGGTGAGATTAAAAAACCTTTTGAAGTGTCATGTAGTATGATTTAAGTTTGTAGCTCCTTATTCTTATCCAGGGTACTGGAAATCTTATTATATACCACGAAGACAAGTTGCTAGCTAAGCTGACTTTAAATGAGCTTGTATTCACCCTTTGGGACCAGTGAAGTATCTTCTGAATACAGTTAGTTTACAATCATAAACTTGCCACTGGATTCATACCTTGTTTTACTTTCATTGTTAATATTGTCATTGGTAGGCAGGAAACCACACAAAGCCCAATACATCATTTTGCACATAATTAAACAATATATTTCCTCTCCTCTATTTCACTCAATGGTAAAACACATTTAATTTTTGAGAAGGAATTCAAGGATTGATGAGGAGTGAATTCAAATTTGCTAATTATTTAGTAAATTTAAAATAAAAATTTTAAACTGTGTTATCTTTGTATTTTTTTTCCTCTTTTTTTTTTTCTTTGTATTTTTGATACTTGATTGTATCGTATTCTAACTCCCTAATTTCAGAAATGCTGGCTTGGAAGGGGTTCAATGTGTCGACATTAGTACACTCTGTTTACATTTAGGCACTCTATATAAGGCAAGAGTCCATAAATTTTTACTCAAGGTTACCACCATTACATCCTTAGCATGTTTGAATTATTACTATTATTATTATCACAGATTCTTTGGTATGCTATTTCCTAGATTATAGCCCAGTAACATCAAGTGTTGTTCAATAAAACTTGGAATATTGGTACTTTTAGTAACATGGAACTTGGATCTATTTTCCCTTTTCCATGTCAAAATTTTGAGATGGATATTTCCTGCAGGACTAATAACTTCAGAACTCAAATTATGCACAGCACCTTTTGCATTTTTCTCTTCTATAAACTGCTAGAATATAAAAACCAGGAGTCTTCACTCACATAACTTTATATGTTATGCTCATCATTATCTCATTTCTCTGTCTCTGTCTCCCTCTCATAATATTCTATCCTTTTAAGCTGATGGAAACATATATATTTCAACATATAAATACACATACACACACATGTACACGTGCACACACATAAGCATTTTGTTTATAATCATTAACAAAACTTGCACCAAAATCGTGAGGCTCTGCTACTGCCCAGTTCTGAGTAATGAATTTATTTCATCACTCTTCGGTTCTATTTATACTGTTAACTTTGTATTACATATAGAGAGGTCAAGTCTGTTCTGGTCTTTGAATTAATTTTCAAGGTAATAGAATATTAAGCATGATCTCCAACTTCACTTTTACACGTCCAATTTTCCAACCCCCTCATATCTGACTAATTAATTTTAACCATTTTCTCCTATAGAAATTTAAATGTGTCTTTAGGTATTCCCTTCATGCCAATACTTTAAATTGATTGCTTCTATCATTTTTTAAGGAACCTGATTAATGCTTCCATGTGACATCTTTTGAAGGTCTTTCCAGAATTTTAATGGATACCTTGATTCCAGTCAAATGTGATCCAACATTCTATCTTAGGCTTAAGAAAGATTGATGATATTTGATTACAATATTCTGTGGGACCAAATTCTTGAAGGAATATAAAACTAGAATACTTAAGATCATAGTAACTGTTTTAAAATAACTTCGGTTTATGTCAGATGTGAAAAGAAGTAGAAAATAAAAATCAATAACTGTTATTAATGTTAATGTTTGTGTCTTTTCAAGAGTCATACATTAAAATTCAGTGACTAATGTGATGGCATTATGGGGACAGATTAGTGCCCTTATAGAAGAGGCCCCAGAGAGCTATCTTGCCAGTTCTTCCATGTGTGTACACAGTGAGAGGGTGCCATCTATGAACCAAGAAGAAGGCCCTCAGCAGACTCCAAATTTGCCAGTGCCTTGATTGTGGACTTCTCAACCTCCAGAACTGTGAGAAATAAATTTCTGTTGTTTATAATCCACCCAGATTATGGTATTTAGCTATAGCAACCTTACTGAACTGAGACAATAACTCTAAGAAAATTACCTTTATTTTCTAGGCCATTAGTTTCTACAACCTGATTGTACAAAAAAAAAAAAAAAAAAAATTACCAAGGTTAGTTCTTAATAATAATGGTGTCTGGATCACAACATTTCTGAAACAGAATCTCTAGGGGTCTATTTTCTAAGAAGATTTCTAGATGATACTTACCTAACTATTTTTTTAAGGTGACGAGGTATCACAGGTTAAGAATTTTATACTTAAAAGCATTTAGTTACACTTCAGGATTTATTTATTACATGTAAAGAGCTTGGAAATAATTACACCATCTTTACAACAGTAAAAGCTGGAAAAATTGAAAACCAATAATTTCTGGGTCCTGTCAGAGAACTGAAGTTACAGAACCCCAAATCTGTAGAGAGAATGCATACAGAGAGATAGCAATGAAGAATGGCTTGCTTGGAATAGGTGGCCCTGGGGCTATAACTTATTATTTAAAGGGCAATTTTGATGAATTGTTGAGTCTGGACTTTTGATGAACTGTCGAGCATGAGAGTGAGAAAGACCTCCAAACCACAGCATGGGCACTGCAAGATTTTCATGGATATTACCTCCAAGAATACCACCAGTTTCTCACAGTGAAGATCCAACGACGACCTCATGGCTCTGTTAGGGAGAGAAGAGTAATCATTATGAAATATTCCCAGAACGCTGATCATAATAAAGGCAAGGTCCCCAGGGGAAAGGACTTCAACAGAACACAGTTCTAAATCTAATACTAGTTTTATTTCAACTAAGAAGGAAGAAAGATAAAACAACATTCTGGAACTCCGTGGCTGGAAAAAGAAGTAGACAGCAGAAGAAAATAAAAAGTTAAACCATTGGAGAAAAACTTGTGAAAGTCACAACTCTGAAAAGCAAGCCACTAAAATAATCAGATTTAATTAGAAGATTAGAGAATGTTCACCCTCCACAAACATTACTAACATACAGAAATGAAAAACAAAGAGAAAAAATAACAAAATTGAAGTAGAAAAGAATATACAAGACCTTTGAGATTATTTCAAAAGTGTAAAAATGTGTAATTAGAATAAGAGAAGATAAATAGAAAGGAACTGAGGAAATATTTGAAATTATAACAACTGAGGAAGAGACCAAAACACAGATTCAAGAAACTAGACAAATCCAAACAGAAGAACTACTGAGAAAAAACAAGCTGCAGCTACACATTTTATATTTAAACTGCAGAAAACCAAAGACAAAGAGAAATCTTAAAACAAGCCAGAGGGAAAGAATGTCACCTTACCTACTGATGAACAAATACGAGACTTACAGTAGATGAGTCATCAGAAACCATGGAAGAAAGAATAGAGCGGTGAAAAATATTTAAATATACTGTAAGTATATTTAGAGTATTTTTAAAAAATTTACATCCATTAAAATTTTCCTTCAAATGTAAAAAAAGACATAATTTTTTATGTATTGAGTGTTCGTTTTCAACCAAATCTTCCCTGCAAAAAAATTTAGTAGATATTCTACAGGCAGAAAGAAAGGAATGTAAGCCACAAACTTGGATCAAGCTGAGAGAAAGATCAATTATATTTATTTATTTATTTATTTATTTATTTATTTATTTATTTATTTATTTTTTGAGACGGAGTCTTGCTCTGTCGCCCAGGCTGGAGTGCAGTGGCTGGATCTCAGCTCACTGCAACCTCCGCCTCCCGGGTTCACGCCATTCTCCTGCCTCAGCCTCCCGAGTAGCTGGGACCACAGGCGCCGGCCACCTCGCCCGGCTAATTTTTTGTATTTTTAGTAGAGACGGGGTTTCACCGTGTTAGCCAGGATGGTCTCGATCTCCTGACCTCGTGATCCGCCTGTCTCGGCCTCCCAAAGTGCTGGGATTACAGGCTTGAGCCACCGCGCCCGGCCCAATTATATTTATTGATCTTAAAAGTAACTGCTTTCTTAAAGTAATAATATTAACAACATTTTGGGAATTATATGGATAAGTAAAATGAATAAAATTGATATAGTTTGGATCTTTGTTCCCTCCAACTCTCAGGTTGAAATGTTATTTCCACTGTTGGAAGTGGGGCCTGGTGGAAGGTGTTCTTATGAATGACTTGGTACCCTCTTCGTGGCGATGAGTGAATTGTTACTCCATGAGTTCATGCAGGATTTGGTTGTTTAAAAGTTTGTGGCACCTCCTCCCCTCTCTCTTGATCTCTTTCTTACCATGTGAAGCACCTGCTCCCTCTTTACTTTCTACCATGAGTGGAAGCCTCCTGAGGTCCTCTCAAAGGCAGATGCTGTTGCCATGCTTCTTGTATAGCCCATGGAACTATGAACCAATTAAACTTCTTTTCTTTTGTAAATTACCCAGTCTCAGGTATTCCTCTATGGCAATGGAACAGACTAATAGAAACAGCAATGTTAGAAGGAACAAGAGGAAACAATTGAGAATTAACTGTTACAGTGTATCTGTGCTGCGTTTAAAATGATATGTGATTTGAAGATAGATTTTGAATGTGTGTCAAAACTCTAGAGCAACAAATAATTTTTGAAAGGCAAAATAACTGATGTGCTTAGAGAGATCTTATAAAATGTTAAATTAAAAAAATAAAACAAACAGAAAAGGCAGACAAGGAGAAGGAAAAGGGAAAAAAACAAATGTGACCAATGGACAATAAATACTGTGTATATTAATCCAACTATAATAATCACTCTAAATGTTAGTGGTCTAAATACACCAATTAAAAGATAGATTACTAGAGTTGATTAAAAAAATCAGGATCCAATATGTATTTCCTGAAACTAACTCACTTTAGATTCAAGCACACAGATATGTGGGTAACAAAGGGATAGAGAAAGATACACCATGTTAATACTAGTTAAAATAAAGCTGGTTCAGCTATATTTTTCTCAGTCAAAGCAGACTTATGAACAAGAAAGATTACTGAGCATTTCATAATGATAAATGGTTTAATCATTTAAGTAGATGAACATTTTAAATGTATATGAACCAAATAAAAGAGTGTCAAGGCACATGAGGAAGAAATGATAGAATTACAAGGAAAATACATAAATTTACTATTTGAGTTGGAGGCACTGATAACACTTATTCAGTAACTGATAGATCAAGCAGAAAGAAAATCAGTAGGATATAGTTGACTTTAACAGCACTCTAAGTACAGTTGATATAATTGACATTTATAGACTGCTCCATCCAACAAACGTTCCAGTGCCCTGATTCTGCAGGAGTTCCCAACCTGCAAAACTGTGAAAAATGAATTTTTCTATTGTTTATAAACTACGTACTCTGTGATATGTTGTTACAGCAGCCCAAATAGACCAAGACAGGAATTGGTACCAGATGTGGGGTGTTGCTAAAACAAATACCTAAAAAATGTGGAAGTGACTTCGGAACTGGGTAATGTGTAGAGGCTGGAAGACTTTGGGAATGCATGCTCAAAACAACTGCATTCTGATAAGGGCTCAGAAGAAAATGAGAGCCATAGACAGAGTCTTAATCTTCTTAGAGATGACTTAAGTGGTCATGATCAGATAGATGTTGGTAGAAATAACAGTAAAAGCCGTTCTTAGGAGGTTTAGGATGGAAATGAGGCATATCTTATTGCAAACCAGAAGAAAGGCCATCTTTGTTATAAAATAGCAAAGAACTTGGCTGAATTGGGTCTATGACCCACTTCCTGCCTTGTGGAAGGCAGAACTTGTGAGTGAGAAACTAAGATATTTTGCAGAAGTATCTAAGAGAAGTGTTGAGGGTGATACATAGCTTCTCTCCTTGAAATAAAACCTTTCTTCTACTTGAAATAAAACCAAGAAATAAACAAATTAAAGACAAAATTTACTGATGAACAAATACGAGAATTACAGTAGATGAGTCATCAGAAACCATGGAAGAAAGAATAGAGTGGTGAAAAATATTTAAATATACTGTAAGTATATTTAGAGTATTTTTAAAAATTTTACATCCATTAAAATTATCCTTCAAATATAAAAAAAGACATAATTTTTTATGTATTGAGTGTTCATTTTCAACCAAATCTTCCCAGCAAAAAAATTTAGTAGATATTCTACAAGCAGAAAGAAAGGAATGTAAGCAGAGGAATGTAAACTAAAAGAGGAAAACAGAACTACAAGATTTGGAAAATTCTCAGCCTGGCCATGTAAATAATAAAAATCCTAATTCTGGTAAAAAGAAAAAAAAAATGCCAAGGGTGTGCATAAGTGAAAATTTGATAAGGAGATTATTATGGATAGAAGAAAGCTAGATATTATTCATCAGAACAATGGAAGAATGACCCTGAAGGCATTTTAGAAATATTTGAGGCTGCCACTACCATCATCGGCCCAGAATGCCAGGGCCTTGATAGGAGAGATTTCAGGGGAGGGGCCTAGGGCACACTTTGGATGTTGAGGCTTGCAGCCCAGTTCGGCTTCAAGTTTCTGTCCTTCACATTTCAGCACAGTGCTCCCTGGCCACCTCAGCTGTAGCTCAAATGCATCCAGGTGCAGGTCAGACCACCACACCAGAGGTACAATTTCTAATCCTTGCAGCATCCACATAGCGCTAACTCTGAGGGTGTATAGAGCAACCAAGCTGTGGAAGCATGGTTGCCTCCACCTCGATTTTAAAGGATGCATAGGAGAACGCACATGGGTTGGGGCACTGTAGACAGAATCTGCACTACGACAATGCTCAATAGAACCATGGGGTTGAGGCAACCCCCAAAACCCCAGGATTGCAGAGCCACCAGTGTGCATTGCCAGACTGGGAGAGCTGTAGGCACTGGACTCCAACTTGTTAGCTGCTATGTGAGTTGCATGCAGCAAAGCCATGGACACAGGGCTTCCCAGGGCTTTGAGACCCGAACTCTGACCCCAGTATGTTCAGAAAGCAGGACATCAAGTCAAAGGAGATTTTCAGTCCTCAAGATTTAATGTTTACTTTGTTGGGTTTTGAACTTACTTGTGGCCTGTTACCCATTTCTTTTTGCTTATTTTGGAATATAAATGTCTATCCTATGCCTGGGTCACCATTGTATTTTGGAAACAAGAACTTGTTTGATTTTACACATTCATAGCTTGATAGAAATTTGCTTAATATAAATTGTAGCTTTAGTCTCATCCATACCTGATTTAGATGAGATGCTGGACTTTTGAGTTCATGCTGGAGCAAATGAAGACTTTGGGGGTTATTGAGAGGGAATAAATACGTTTTGCATGTGAGGATACACATTTTGGGGAGCCAAAGGAGAAATGCTATGGTTTTATTGTTTGTGTCCCCTTTGAAACTGAAATCCCAATGCAGCATTATTGAAGAAGTGAGGCCTTGCAGGCAGTTGAGCCATGGATGTGCTGCCCACATGAATGGAATTGGCAGCCTTATAAAAAAGGCTGAATGGAAGCCAGCTAGGCCCTTCTTGCCCTTCTGCTTTTCACCATGTGAGGACACAGCCTTTAAGGCACCATCTTAAAGGGGAGTGCAGCCCTCGCCAGGCACTGAACCTGCTGTGCCTCGATCTTGGACTTCTCAGCTTCCAGAACTGCAAGATAGAAATTTCTGTTATTTATCATATAGGGCAGTTTAGTGTTTTCCCTGAATTTTTGATCATTTGAGTTTATAAAAGAAACAGAACAGGTAAAAAGCATGCACAGTTTTTAATGTGCATACCTGTGCATAGAAGCCATACAAAATATGAAAACTCAGAGAAAGGGCCAGGTGATTGATGCTTTTACACTGTCTTGAGGTTACAGAAAGAATGGGGCTTGGAGCAAGGCAAGACAAGTTACGAAAGAGAGCAAGAAAGAAAGGCAAAGAGCAAAGATGTCTTGTTATGCAGATAAAACCTCACAGGTAGAAACTCTCAGAAAGAATAGAGGTTAGCCTGCGGGGTAAGTTTCTCTGTTAGACCTTCAAAGGTGTCAGACTCTCAGTTAATCTTTCGTAGATCCAAAAAGGATCCTCAGAGAAAGCCAGTTTGCATCTGCTGTTTATCTCACTTTATTTCCTCTACAGATGCAAATCTCCCTTACGAAAGAGTAGCTTTTTAGGGCTGTTTTTGTGTTTGCAGTCCCTCTAAATAGCCATCTCAAAATATGTCAAAAATATATATTTTGGGGTGAAACATTTTTGGTTTCCTTCAATAAATTACCCAGTTTGAGGCATTTTACTATAGCAGCACAAAGGGACCAAGGCAATAGATTTATTCTCCCAAAATATATACAACGGGGTCTTTATGTGGAAATATACATATCTTTGATTAAATGAATCAAAGATATAAATAAATGAAGAGATATTTTATGTTCATAGACTGGAGGCCTGGTGTCAGTTATTCCCAAGTTGATCTGTAGACTCAATGCAATACCAGCCAAAATACCTGCAAAATATATTATAGATATTGACAAATCAATTCTAAAATTTACATTGAAAAGCAAGCATTCTAAAAAGCACTAGAAAAAGAGAAACAGTTCTTCCTAGAAGAACTCAGTTGCACAACTCACAGTAATTGATTCTAAGACTGACCCTTAAGCAGCAGTATTCAACATAGCATGGTATTGACAAAAGAATACTACTATCAAAATAACTCAGTGCTTTTCTTTTTAACGAAGAGTGCTGAAACAATTGGACATTCATTATGAACAACCAAGCAAGCAAACAAACAAACAAAAAATCTAGACACAGACCTCACATCTCTCCTACTTAAATGTAAAATGCTGTATTTAATACTGTAAATATTCTAAAAGAAAATATAGGAGAAAATACAGGTGACCTTGGGTGATGAATTTTTTAAAAGAACCATAAAGACAATCTATTAAAGAAGGAATAGATAAGTTGGATTTTATTAAAATTCAAAACTTTCACTCTTTGAAGGACACTTTCACAAGATACAAAATACAAGTCACAGACTGGGAGATGTATTTGAGAATCATGTATCTCATAAAGGAACTGTATCCAAAATATACAAAGCATCTTAATCTCAAAGTAAGAAAATGAACAACCCAATTTAAAAATGAGCAAAAGATCTGAAAACGTTCTTCACAAGGAAGATATACAAGTGGAAAATAAACATATGAAAAGTTCAAACCCTGTGATATTGTAAAATATATATATTTAGTTTTCAGCCCGATTTACTTGCATATGATGCCTACAATACTGAGAATCTCAAGTATAAGTTTACTGGTGGCTGACAGCTTCTAGGTAGCTTCAGGATAAGGGCTGGTCCCCAGTTTCTCCTCCCAATCTCCAGAGAGGGAAAAGGAGCTGAAGGTTAAGTTATCACCAATGCCTGATGTTTTCGTCAATCATAGCTACGTAATGATGCCTCCATAAAACCCCCAAAGGGTAGAGTTTGGAGATCTTTGCAATAGCTGAATACATGGAGGTTTCTGTAGGATGGCATGCCTGGGGAGAACATGTAAGCATTGTTACCTCTCCCATACTTTATCCTAAGTATTTCTTCAGCTATTTCATCTGTAAAATTCATTATAATAATCCAGTAAGCATAAGTAAGTGCTTCCCTAAGTTCTGTGAGCCACTCTAGTAAACTAACCAAACCCAAGGAGGGGTTTGTAGGATCCCCACTTTATAGCTAGTTAGTCAGAAGCACAGGTAAAACCACCTAGGACTTGTGGTTAGCTCTGTAAGTGGGGGCAGGCTTGAGGACTGAACTCGCACCTTGTGACATTTGACACTATCTCGAGGTAGATAGCATCAGAATTGAAATGAATTAGAAGAGACTCAGATGGTGCTCACTGCAGAATTGATTGTTTGCTTGTTGATGAGGAGAATTCCCCACACATGTGGTCACAGAAGTCTTCTGTGTTGATCGCTGTACTGTGAAAGCACAGGGAAAACAATTTGTGTTTTTTCTACGAACAATCCCATTCATCACTAGGGAGCTGCAAAACAAAACAGCAAGGAAATGCCATTCCATACCTATTAAAATGGCTAAAATAATAAAGCCTCTCGCTACCAATAGTGAGCAAGAATGTTGAACAACAGAGTGCTCCTTGCTGATAGACATGAAAAAAAGCACAGACATATTGGAAGGTGGTTTGACAGTTGTTTATAAAGCTAGGCATTGGGTTACCATGTGATCTTAGCAATTGAATGCCTATGTATTTACCAGACTGAATTAGAAATATAGGTCCCCACAAAAACCTTCACATGGATGTTAATAGCATCCTTGTTCACAATCACCAAACCTAGAAGCAACCAAGATATACTTCAGTAGGTGAACAGGTAACCAAACTGTAGAACAATCATACGATGAAATACTATTTGCCAGTAAAAGAAAATAAGCTAGCTAGATATGCAGAAACATGGAAGAAACTTCAATGAATTTTGCTTAAAGAAATAAGTCAGTCTGAAAAGGCTACATAGTGCAGGCTTTTGTTTATATGATGTCTTAGATCATTCAGTTTCCTATAATAAAATACTGTAAACTGGGTGGTTTATAAACAACTGAAATTTATTTTTCGCCTTTGGGAGGCTGGCATGTTCAAGACCAAGTGCCAGCAGATTCAGTGTCTGCTGATGACCCACATCCTGATTCATTGACAGCTGCCTCTTTTTGCATTGTCCTTATATGGTGGAAGAGGAATGGAATCTCTCTGTGGTCTCTTTTATAAGGCCACTAATCTCATTTATGAGGGTGAATGACCTAATCAGCTTCCAAAGATCCCATCTTTTAACACCATCAGCTTGGGGGCTAGTATTTCAACAATAGAATTTTAAGAAACATAAATATTCAGACCAAATCATATGACATAGTGAAAAAGCAAAAATAAACATGGCAAAAAAGATCACGGCTAGGCCAGGGTTTGCAGGGAGAGGGAGTTAAATATGTAAACCACATGAGATTGTTTAGGGCTATAAAACTGCTGTATATGATACTGTAATTGAGGATACATGGCACTATAATTTGTTGTAACCCATGCATTATATAGCATAGAGTGGACCTTAATGTATGAAAAAGACAAATGAATATTTATGTAGATGGGAGATCCCAGGATAGAATGCAGACAATGAAAAAAGTCTATTATTGCGTATGCATAGAATAATCTTACCTAATGGAGTCAGGGGAAAATGGTGCTGACCTAAGTCACTTTGGAAATGAGTGGAGATAGTCAGATTAAAAGGTACAATATATAAGCATTACAGTCTAGTTAACAAAGTTGTTTCCAGTAAGACTACTGGCTAACAAGTCTGAAACCGCTAGATCTGTATACTAGAATTGAAAAACGGACGCTGAATGAGAACAGTTTTCTCAATGTTAGAGCGGAAGGTTACAATGAACGGTAAGCCTGGTATGACCCATGTGGTAAGTGATTTGACTTAGGGACGTCATTATGAACTCATATCTAACTTAATGCAGGCACAGATCCATAAATAGAGTATTATTGTTATTATTATTATTGTTATTATTATCTTGAGGCAGAGTCTCACTCTGTCGCCCAGGCTGGAGTGCAGGGGCGCGATCTCGGCTCAGTGAAACCTCCGCCTTCTGGGTTCAAGCGATTTTCCTGCCTCAGCCTCCCTAGTAGCTGGGACTTCAGGCATGTGCCATCACGCCTGGTTAATTTGTTGTATTTTTAGTAGAGATGGGGCTTCACTGTGTTAGCTAGGATGGTCTAGATCTCCTGACCTCGTGATCCGCCCGCCTCGGCCTCCCAAAGTGCTGGCATTACAGGCGTGAGCCACAGTGCCCGTCCCAAATAGAGTACTATGTATAGATACATGCATGTACACAGGTTAGTGTATATATGTCCCTATATCTTCTTGTCTGTAAGCTAAGAGCGTATACAAGTAATGGCATCTCAGCACTAATGCACTATGGTGACACACACTAATTAGAAACGAAGTTTCAAGATCTTCGTTTCTAATGGCATCTGCAATTAAAAAGTATTAAACAGGTCTCTTTGGAGAAACATTACTTTTAATAGCAAAAACCGCAATTACTTTTACAGCAATGTAATAGCTGGTTCTAGGACTAGGGCAGGAAGTATGCAAGATAGTCTTGGTGTATCTTATAGTGACTGAACGTAATAAGGTACAAAAAAATGTACAGTTCTGTAGGTATGTTGAAGAGATGCCATAGTCAAACATAAGAGATTTTATTGGCCAAAACTGAAAAATTCAATCAACAAAATAAAATTGTATTGGATCAAAACTTAGAGTATAAGATAAATTTCCATGAGTCCATACTGATGTAAATAAATAAATAAATAAAGGGAGACAAAAAACAAATCTCCCTTGCAGAAGAACTTAATGTAGACAGTGTCCTAAATGAGGTGAATCTTCACTTTGCTCTCCTGAAATGTGGTCTGTACACTGTGACTTTCTTCAGAAGAGCACAGGTATGAAAAGAGAAAAATAGTACCTTGGAGAAACCTGAATTCTGCAAAACACCTGACCAGTATACCTAAAATTGTGAGGATCATCAAAAACTAGGCAAGTCTGCGAAAGTGTCACTGCCAAGAAGAGCCATGGGGACATGCCAACAAAACAAATGTGATAATCTGGATGGAAACCAGGAACAGAAAAACAACATAGGTAAAAACTAAAAACATCTTAATAAAGAATGAACTTTAGTTCATAAGAATGGATCAATACTGTTTCATTAATTGTGATAAATGTATGATACCAGTTTAAGATGTTATTAATATAGGAAACGGGATAGAGCATATGAAAACTATCTTCACTACACAACTTTTCTGTAAATCTAAATATTTTGAATTATTTTAAATAAAAAACTAACAAAAGTAGTTTGGAATTATGTAATTGTTCTACTTCTCAATTCAATGTTAACCTGATTTTTGATTAACAAATTTATTATTTTTAATTATCTTGAAATGTATAATTATTTTGATGTTTTCTCTCTACCATTTAGGTCCTTCTTTGAGACTTTACTGGTAGATTTAGAAATGTTAAGCACCCTCATATTTATTTTGTTTATTAAAAATTACATCTAAATTTGAAATTCAATTTTTTTTAAAGTGGACATTCATAACTGAGAACTTGATTTATCTCAGAGATTGTCCTTAGAAATTACACTTTAATATCTTTCTTCTAGAGAAAACCAGACTGAAGATAGAATAAGTAAGGTACCTTGCCTGGATAACACAGCTAGTTAGTAACAGAGCTTAGATTACAATAAAGATCTCTGAATTTACAGTTTTGTGTTTCTTTCACTTCATAACATTGCTAATTTTCTTTCTTTATCTTTGGTCCTGTTCCTCCAGTTATAGGTATAAATTAAGATAATTCTTCCAATCCTATTCTGGCATAACTGGAAATAAATTAGAATGAAATCTGAATAATCTAAATACATGTCATTCTAAAATATTTAAAGATACGGAATATTTCTTGAACTATAATGCCTTTTAAAATGTTTAGAAATTAAGTTTTTCAGACATCTCACACCTTTCTGAAAGGAAAATATGTATGCATTTCATTTTTATGGCATCTTCTTTTTACAGTAAATCATTGCGGTACAGGCTTGATATTTTTATCTGTGAAATATTATAGGCGATTTTAACCAAAAGATGGCCCATATGTAGCACCTGTACTGACCTAATCGACAGTTATGGCTCATTTGTAAGTTTTATAACCTAAGGGTTTAATATTTCACTGCAAGGACTGTAATATACTTTGGCATAAAAAAAATCTATGGAGGAGTCAGATGACTTTTTATAGATTATTAAGTAAATAACACTCATTTAAAATAATATGCATTTCAGTACCAGGAGATTATATAAATGTTAGAGATCTCTTTTTTTAAAAAAGTGCTTAAATTGCTGTCATGTTTATCATTTTTGGTAAGAGTTCTGTTTTGTAAGAAGTTAAAAATTGCATACTGTAAATGGTTGTTGAGCACATTTGCTTAATAGAAAGAATATTGAGACCATTTAACCTCTATTGCCTCATCAGGGTCTCCATTTCTTTTAAATTACATTCATTATTATAGTAAGCATTTCATACAAAATATTCAATGGGTGACAAATTATTGCTTTTTTAATTAGCATAATATAACAAAGCATTTAATTTTGTATGTTGTTTTTCTAGTTACTTATACTGCCTCCAGCAATTTCATCAACACATTCTACCTTTTATTATGTATATCATGTACATAATGCTATTTATTAGAAATAGAACTTTTTTCAAGTATATTCACTTTAGGGCACGATTTAGAATACTCCTATTAGGGTAACGCAAGCAACTCTCATGTTATTAAGTGGCCCTTCCTGACAAAACTTTAAAAAATATTTCTCTGCCTAACCACAGCACATTGACCTACTTGGCACTGTGGGTCACAAATTATTTTGTTGAAGCAATTGCTCCAAATTGATGCAGATTTGTTTTTCAGACAATCTTTATATTTTCTTTGAAACAGTATCTACATCAGTGCATAGTCTGGAAATAATTCCATTTGATTTTTTAAAAATCCAAGGACATGCAAAAGATATGATGTTTTTGTGATGTATGTAAAAGATATGATGTTTTCTGAGAAATTAGAAGACAAATTTTGGAAGGAATTCTTTCTCAGTGAGGCAGGAAGACAGGGATGATGAAAGAGACTACAGGATAAGCAGTCTTACAGTTGCTGGTCCCGGTTGTCTAGAAGAAAGCAAAGAATATGGAAACTCACTTGTAAAGAAAGTTGCTGTTACTTGGAACATGGCATTTATGGAAAGTTCCATCCTACAGTGGCAGACCACTCATTATTCTCAAGTTCACATGAAACATTCACCATGACTGACCACATTCCAGGCCATAAAACGCAGCTTAATAAATTTTAAATAATATGAATTATACAAGGGATGTTCTCATAACACAATGAAATTAAATTAGAAGTCAATAACAGAAAAGTAGCTGGGAAATTCCCACATATTTCATGATTAAACAATCCTAATTAAAGGAGGCGATCTTGTCATTTTCATGAAACTGGAGGACATTATGAAATAAGCCTGACATAGAGATAAGCTAGACACAGAAAAATATTACATTATCTTGCTTATATGTGGAATCAAAAAGTCAAATGTATAGAGATAGAGAATAAGACATTTAAATACAGATTGTTACATGTAGAAATATATATAAATATTTGTATGCACCTGGGTAATCATAGGCAGGTACATTTTTTGCCCTGTGAGTCTAGAGAGCCTAGAAGCAGTGACCCTTGACATCAACAGGCATACATCGCAGCCAGATTTGGGGTTTTGATACCATTCTGCAGTAAAGGGACCCAGATTTCTTTGGAGAAATGGCTAATTCTAGGATTGTGACAGGAAATACACAAAATTAACCTGGAATATCTTGTAGTGACAGAAAATAAGAAAGTGCAATTTATTTTATTATTATTATTATTATTTTAGTTTACTTCTTAAAAAAAAAGTGAGATATGTGTACAGAACGTGCAGGTTTGTTACACAGGTATACGTGTGCCATGGTGGTTTGCTGCACCTATTGACCCATCCTGTAAGTTCCCTCCCCTCACCCTCCCACTTTCCAACAGGCTCTGGTGTGTGTTGTTCCCCTGTCTGTGTCCATGCATTCCCAATATTCAACTCCCACTAATGAGTGAGAACATGCAGTGTCTGGTTTTCTGCTCCTGTGTTAGTTTGCTGAGGATGATGGCTTCAAACTTCATTCATGTCCCCTGCAAAGGACATGATCTCATTCTTTTTTATGACTGCATAGTATTCCATGGTGTGTATCTGCCACATTTTCTTTCTTTCTTTTTTTTTTTTTTTTGAAACAGAGTCTTGCTCTGTCGCCCAAGCTGGAGTGCAGTGGCCGGATCTCAGCTCACTGCAAGCTCCGCCTCCCGGGTTCACGCCATTCTCCTGCCTCAGCCTCCCGAGTAGCTGGGACCACAGGTGCCCGCCACGTCGCCCAGCTAGTTTTTTGTACTTTTTAGTAGAGACGGGGTTTCACCGTGTTAGCCAGGATGGTCTTCATCTCCTGACCTTGTGATCCGCCCGCCTCGGCCTCCCAAAGTGCTGGGATTACAGGCTTGAGCCACCGCGCCCGGCCTGCCACATTTTCTTTATCTAGTCTATCATTGATGGGCAATTGGGCTTGTTCCATGTCTTTGCTATTGTAAATAGTGCTGCAGTAGACATATAAGTGCATGTGCCTTTATAGTAGAATGATTTATATTCCTTTGGGTATATACCCAGTAATGGGACTGCTAAAGCAAATGATATTTCTGGTTCTAGATCCTTGAGGATTCACCATACTGTCTTCCACAATGGTTGAATTTAACTTACATCTCACCAACTGTATGAAAGCATTCCTATTTCTCCACAGTCTTGCCAGCATCTGTTGTTTTCTGACATTTTAATAATTGCCATTCTGACTGGCATGAGATGGTATCTCATTTTGGTTTTGATTTGCATTTCTTTAATTCCAGTGATGTTAAGACCTAGAAGAAGACCTAGGAAAAATCATTCAGGACATAGGCATGGACAAAGACTTCATGACAAAAATGCCAAAAGCAATTGCAACAAAAGCCAAAATTGACAAATGGGATCTAATTAAACTAAAGAGCTTCTGCACAGCAAAAGAAACTATCATCAGAGTGAACAGGTCACCTACAGAATGGGAGAAAATTTTTGCAATCTACCCATCTGACAAAGGTCTAATATCCAGAATCTACAAGGAAATTAAACATATTTACAAGAAAAAAACAACCCTTCAAAAAGTGGGCAAAGGAACAGACACTTCTCAAAAAAAGACATTTACGTGGCCAGCAAACATATGAAAAAAAGCTAAACATTGTTATTGCTGGTGGTCAAAGGGAAATAGGAGGCACCTGAAAGCCCCTCCAATGGCTGAAAGGCTCCCCCAATCTGAAACCATGTGAACCACAAAATAAATGTATTAGTATTGGATTATAAACTCAAGCTTTAAAGTATCTATGAGTCTATACTGATATAGATATCAGTGATTTTGATATAAATAAATCAGTGCTATCTATAGCTAAAGGTAAATAATACTATAATATTTCAATGTAAATTATTATAGCAATATAACATTATTTATATTTAGGTATAGATACCACTGATTTATAATATTGTATTATAAGTATAATATAGATATATCAGTGATTTATCTAGATCAGTATGGACTCATGAATATTTATACATTGAGATAATATGTATACTTGATATAGTTATCAGTGATTTAGATATAGACATCATTTATATAGATAAATCATGGATATTTACTTTATACCTTGAGTATATGAAACAAGGAGAGTAAATGAATGAATCATTTATCTATATCAATGAGATGGAAGAGACACCCTCCTCTGCAGAACAATTTCAAATAATTTATATAAATGAGCCATCTTCAAGTGGGATACGAGGGCTTAAAACTCTACTCCTTAGGTGTAGTCTGCACACAATGGCTTCCATACAGAAAGTATATTATGGAAAGTAAATTAAAAAAACTTTATAAGAGATAAACTTGACAAATACTACCTCAGCTAGATGATCATGGTCATTGTCAGCAGTAGATAAATCATGTTGTCAGTATGTACTCTTGATATGATGAGATGATAATGAACTTTGTTTCTGTAATCTTCCTCCCCCAAACCCATAACCCTATGCCAACCATGAGAAAACATGAAATAAATTTCAATAGAGGGACTTACCTAGTAATCCTTCAAATATTTAAGGTAGCAAAAATAAGGAGAGTAAAAAGCTATCACAAAAAGGAGAAGGAGTCATGACAACTAAATGTAGTGTGTTATCCTATATGGGATCCTGAAGCAGAAAATTAAATTAGATTAAAAAAAATATTGACTAAGGCACAGACCTTAGTTAATAATAATGTATCAGCATTAGTTCATTAACCATAAACAATCACTATACTAATGTAAGAGGTCAATAATAGGGAAAACTTGGTGAGAAGGTACATGCAAATTTTATGGATAACTTTTTAAATTTTTCATTAAATCTAAAATAATTTAAAACTCAAGGCTGTTTAAAAAATATAATCTGAAGATATTCAGGTAGATATACAGAAATAAATAAGTGAAAAAGTGCCTTCCTTATACTCAAATTAGAAGTTAATAGACAAGGTCTAGGATTAGAAAGTTATGTGTATTGTGAATATTAAATTAAAGATATAAAAGGAATGAAAGAATAAAAAATGCAAACCTCCCAAAATCTCAGATAAAATACATACACAAAATTATTAGAAAAGCAGAGTAGATTTTAATATTTATAAATAGAATAAGAACAAAGCAGAGCATAACAATGATAGTAAGACCAAATATATCTGTTGTATCAATAAATACAACTGTAATTTCATAATTGCATTTTTAATGAGTAAAAGCTGCTTATTTCAATTTTATGGTTTTTAAAAAGTGATATAACTATAAAATGGTCTGAATAATTTGAAAATAAAATTAATGGCAAAAATACCAAAAAGATGAAGAACTTTGGTCACAATGTCACAGTCAGACAGTTCTGAATTAAATTTAAATGGCATTAAATACCCAAAAGACAGATAGTTTATAATGATAAAATTTCAATCTACAATCAAATAGGCAACAATTTAGGCTATTCATACACCAAATAATAGCTTCAGTATTTATAAGGCAAGAATTTTATAAATTTTGGAGTATTAAAAAATCTTATTAATTGAATATTTCCATAACATTGTAACTAATATCTTATTTTAGATAAACATCTTAAATATACTTTATCATATTTTGGTTATTTGTATTTCACTTTTGGATTGCAAATTCAACATATAGAATTATGAATTATATATATCCTGAAAACACGTATTTTCTTTTAGGTGCTAGGAATGCATATTCTCCAAAGGAAAAAACAAAAACAACAGAGAAAAACTCTCATGTTGCATCTCTTCAAAAAAACTTACTGTATTCCAAATATTTGCAGACAAATGTTGCATATGAAAAAGAATGATAAATACTTTGAAATCTCTTTTAAATTATATGTTAAATACAAAAACAAAGTGTAAAACTGCATGTTAAATTTGAGTGGAATAGATAAACTTTGAAGAAAATAAAAATTCCCAAACCGACCCCAGAGAAGATAGAAAAGTTTAAAGATACTTGTTTCACAGAAGAAATAAATATGACAATGATAGACTACTCATAAATGACTGGGTCTGAACATTTTAATTGATATTTTATGAATATAAAAGTATATAAATGTAAAGAAAATATACAAGAAATGTCGTGCAGTCATAAAGCAGCTTAAGAAATAAAATATCAGTGGTAAAGACTCATAGAAAGTGTGGGAAGATGAGAGTAAAAGGTTTCAGACTCTGGTAAAATAGCAATACTCTCTGGGATTTCTATGACCACATATAAAGAAATCATAGACATATTTAGTTTTTGAGACCAAACTGGTGGAATATCCCAGCTTGGGAACATGTGTGATAGTGGCTTTACCTTGGTAATTTAAATGTATGAATGGCTCCCAGGGAAGAATGTGTTGTTGAGTTGGCCTTGAAGTACAGGTGAAGTACCATAGGATGGAGGGCCTCATATGAGTGAGTTGAAAGTCAGTGAGATAGGAGATAATTAGTGGGAAGGTCATAGAGGGCAGAATGGCAAGCCCAACAATTAACTTGTAAATGTCAAGGAATTTGTTTACATCTTCTAAGTTGTCAAATGTATGAGTATAATGCATTTATAGCAATTCCTTACTCTCTTTCTAATGGCCGCAGGATTTACAGTAATATCCCCTTTTTCATTCCTGATATTAGTGATATGTCTTCTTTTTTCTTAGTCTTTCTAGAGTTTGTCAATTTTAGCAATATTTTGAAGAACAAGAATCTGTTTAGCTGATTTTCTATATTGCTTTATCTTTTTAATTACATTAATTTTGTTTTTTCATGTTTATTATTTCCTTTCTTCTGCTTGCTTTCTTCTTCTAGTATTTTGAGGTAGAAATTTAGGTTATTGATTTGAAACTTTTTCTTATTTAGTTTTTGTAAAATAAATTTTAATTTGGATATTTAAGATAAAGAACATAATGTTATGATATATATATAATAAATGGTTACAATAGTAAAACAAATTAACATATTCATCACCTGAAATAGTTACCCATTTTTCCCCTATGGAAAGAACAACCATAATCTACTAATTTAGCAAAAGTCCTGAATACAATACACTATTATTAACTATAATTCTTGTGTTGTACATTAAGTCTTTAGACATACTCATCATAAATATGTTCTACTTTGAATTCTTCGAACTGCATCACCACATCTGCTTCCTCCTAAGCCATCCCTGCTAACCACTGTTTTATTCTCTATCACTGTATATTCAATTTTTAAAAAAAATTATTTCACATGTTGGTGAGATCATGCAATACTTTTCTTTCTGTGTCTGGCTTATTTCATTTACTGTAATGTCGTCCAGTTTTATCCATGCAGTGGCAAATGATAGTATCTGCTTCTTTTTACAGGCTAAATAATATTCCATTGTGTGTGTACATGTATATGTATACATATGTTTGTATATATAATATTTCATCATATATGTACATATATGAATATTATTTAGCCTTTAAAATGAAGGCATATATATCACAGTCTTATTCATTTATCTGTTGATGGACACTTAGGTTGTTTTCATACTTTGGCTATTGTGAATACAGTTGCAGTGAACATGGGAATATAAATGTCTTTACAAGGTGATGATTTCATTTCCCTTGTATATATACCCAGAAGAGGAATTGCTGGCTCATTTCTAATGTAGTCATTTAGTGCTATAAATTTTCCTCTCAGAACTGCCTAAGCAGTGTCTCACAGATTTGGATGTGTTTCAGTTGAATTTTTATTCATTTATTTATTTAATAAAACTTTCTAGAGATTTCCTTTTTTAAAAATGTGTTGTTTAATTTCACTGTGTTTAGAAATTTTCTTCTTGACTTTTGATTATTGAGTCCTAGTTAAATTCTATTTTGATAAGAGAACATACTGTGTATGATTTCAATTACTTTTAATATAGTATTTTTTGTATAGGTATGAATACACAGAAACCAAAATAAAAAACACAGTATCGGTTATAATTGCTCCAAAAAAGTAAATATTTAAGTAGATACAACAAAATCTGTGCAGGGTCTATGTGACTAAAATTAAAAAATGCTGATGAAAGAAATCAAAGACATGAATATATGGTTCCAAAAAAATAAATATTTAAGTAGATACAACAAAATCTGTGCAGGGTCTATGTGACTAAAATTACAATATGCTAATGAAAGAAATCAAAGACGTGAATAAATGGAGTAATGTAATCTTCGTGGATTCAAAGATTCGACATGATAAAGATATACCTTTTCACCAAATTGGTCTTTAGGTTTAATGCAATTTCTATGTAAACCCCTGCAGTCTCTTTTCAATATACAGAGCTGCTTCTTCTAACACACATATAAAAAGGGCATAGGCCCTAGAGTAGACCAAACAATCATGACAAGGAAGAATAAAATGGAAGAAATTATTACATCTTAAATTAACTTTTACTATATAGCTACAGTCATCAAGATTATTGCCAGGGAGAAGACACATAGATCAATGGAACAGAAAATGGAACCAGAGTCCAGTGCAGTGGCTCACGCCTGTAATCCCTGCACTTTGGGAGGCCCAAGCAGGTGGATCATGAGGTCAAGAGATCAAGATCATCCTGGCCAACATAGTGCAACCTAGTCTCTACTAAAAATACAAAAATTAGCTGAGCGTGGTGGCGCATACCTGAAGTCCCAGCTACTTGGAAGGCTAAGGCAGGAGAATTGCTTGAACCTGAGAAGTGGAGGTTTCAGTGAACCGAGATCACACCATTGCACTCCAGCCTGGGCAACAGAGCGAGACTCCATCTCAAAAAAAAGAAAAAGAAGAAGAAAATAGAACCAGAAATAGATCCACACCCATATGCCCAATTGATTATTGACAAAGGAGCAAAAGTATTTCAATGGAGGAAGAATGTTCTTTCTAAAAATGGTGCTCAAGGAATTGGACATCAATAGGGAAAATGACAATAAAATAAAATGACCTGAATTTAAATTTCACACCTTATGCAAAAGTTAACTCAAATGGGATTACAGACTAAATGTAAAAAGTAAAGCTGTCAAATTAACAGGAATAAAATCTTTGTGATTTTATTCCCAAATAAAGATTTAGAGAAAATGTTATTTCTAAATAAAGATTTAGAGAAAATCTTTAGGACTGAGGTCTAGAAAAAAGTCCTTGGACTTGAAACCGAAAGCATAATTCATAAAAATTAAATTTATTAAATTAGACATATTCCAAATTTAAATGGCTTGCTTTGTGAAAGGCCATGTGAAGATGACAAAAAGAAAAGATGCAGACTAAGAGAAAATGTTTTCAAGCCTCATACCGGACAAAGTATTGGTATCTAGGCTAGATAAAGAATTTTCAAAATACAACAAATCACAATTTAATTCAAAAATGAACAAAAATATTAGCAGAAGTTTCACCAAAGAAGATACGCAGATCCAAATAAATACACGAAAAGATGTTCGATATCATTATCCATTAAGAAAATTCAAATTAAAATCAAAATAAGACATCACATACACCTTTCGGAATGACTAAAATATAAAATAGTGGCAATGCCAAATGCTGGTGAGAATACAGAGAAACTGGCTCACTCATACATTTGTAGTGGGCATGAAGAGTAATGTAGCTACTCTGGAAAACTGTTTCATGGTTTCTATTAATACACTAAACTAAACATAGCACTACTACATAACCCAGTAATTTCAGTTTTGGGCATTTATCCCAGATAAATGAAAACTTATGTTCACATAACAGTCTGTACCTGAATGTTCATAAGAGGTTTACTTGCAACAATCAAAAGTTTAACCACCTCAGATTTCCTACAATGGATAAATGTGGCATATGCATATCATGGAACACTACTCAGCCTCAAAAAGGAACGAATTATTGATACGCAAAACAACATGGGTGAATTTCCAGGAAATAATGATAAGTAAAAATTAAGAAAAAACATCTCCAAATGTATTACAGGCATACTTCATTTAATATCACCTTAGTTGTGTTTCACAGATATTGCATTTTACAATTTTGACGGTTTGTGGTAACCCTGCATTGAATAAGTCTATCAGTACCCTTTTTTCCAATTGCATTTGCTCACTTCCTGTCTGTATGTTACAGTTTGGTAATTCTCCAAATATTTCAGACTTTTTCATTATTGTATCTGTTACAGTGATCTGTGATTAGTGACCTTTGATGTTACTATTATAATTGTTTGGTGGTGCCATAAACTACACCAATATAAGATGTCAAACTTTACTGATAAATGTAGTGTGCATTCTGACTCCTCTGCCTATCAGCTATTCTCCCATCTCTTTCCCTTTACTCAGGCCTTCTTATCCTCTGAGACACAATAATGATATAATTAGACCAACTAATAACACCACAATGGCCTCTATGTGTTCAAATGAAAGGAAGAGTTGAACATCTCTCACTTGAAAACAGAAGCTAGAAATGATTAAACTTAATGAGGAAAGCTTGTTGGCAGCCAAGATAGGCCAAAAGCCCTACTTTTTGTGCTAAACAGTTAATATAAATACAAAGGAAATGTTCTTGAATGAGATTAGAAGTGCTATTCAAAAGTGAACAAATGTATGATAAGAAAGTGAAACAGCCTTACTGCTGATATGAAAGATTAGGTAGTCTAGATATATCAAACCTGCTACAATATTCCCTTAAGCCAAAACAATGCAAGTGCAGGGCTCTAACACTCTTTCATTCTGCAAAGACTATGAGAGGAGAAGAAGCTGCAGAAGAAGAGTAGGAAGTTACGAGAGGTTGGTTCATGAGGTTTAAGGAAAGAATTATCTCCATAACATAAAAGTCCAAAGTGAAACAGCAAGTGTTGATGGAATAGCTGAAGCAACTTATTTAGAAGATATAGCCAAGATCATTAATGATGGTAGCTACACTAAACAACAGATTTCCCATGTAAATGAAACAGAATACTGTTGGAAGAATATAACATCCAGGACTATCATAGCTGCAGAGGAGAAGTCAATGCCTGGCTTTAAAGCTTCAAAGCACAGCTGAATCTCTTGTTAAGGGCTAACATCGTTGATGACTTTAAGCTAAAGCCAATGCTCGTACATGATTCTGAAAATCCCAAGGCCTTTAAGAATTATGCTAAATCTACTCTGCCTGTGCTCTATAAATGTAACAAAAAAGCCTAGAAGACAGCACATCTGTTTACAGCATGGGTTTACTGAATATGATAAGCTCACTGTTGAGACCTACTGCTCAGAAAAAAAGATTCTTTCTAAAATATTACTGCTCATTGACAATGTACCTGGTCACCCAAGAACTTTGATGATGATGTACAAGAATAATAATATTGTTTTCATGCCTGCTAAAGTATCTATTTTTCAGACCATGAATCAAGGAATAATTTCAACTTTCAAGTGCTATTATTTAAGAAACACATTTTGTATGACTATAGCTGCCATAAATAGTGACTCCTCTGATGGAACTTGGCAAAATTTTTTGGACAAGTTTTACCACATTAGATGTCATCAAGACCATTCATGATCCATGAAAGAAGGTTAACAAATCAAATTTAACAGGAATTTGGAAGAAGTTGATTTTAACTTTCATGGGTGACTTTGTGTGGTTCATTATTTCAGTGGAGGAAGCAACTACAGCTATCATGGAAATAGCAACAGAGGTAGAATTGGAAGTGGAGGTTGAAGATGTGACTGAATTGCTGCAATATCACAATAAAACTTGAATAGATGAGGAGTTGTTTTTTATAGATGAGCAATGTGAGTGGTTCCTTGAGATGGAATCTACTCCTGGTGAAGGTGCTGTGAAGATTTTTGAAATGACAACAAACAGTTTAGAACATTACACTGGTTTATAATGATATATACATAGTTGATAAAACAGTGGCAAAGTTTGAGAATATTGACTCCAATTTTGAAAGACGTTCTACTGTGAGTAAAAGGCTGGCAGGCAGAATCACATGCTAAAGAGAAATTTTCTTGAAAGGAAGGGCCAATTGATAAAGCAAACTTCATTGCTGTCTTAAGAAATTGTTACTGCCACACAAACCTTCGGTAAGCACCAACCTGATCAGTCAGCAACCATCAATATAAAGACAAAACTCCCCACTACCGAAGAGACTACATCTTGCTGAAGGCTCAGATAATGGTTAGCATTATGTAGCAACAAAATATTTTCAATTAAGGTGTATACATTGTTTTTTAGACATAATGCTATTACACATATAATAGAGTACAGTGTTATATAAATATAACTTTTATAGGCATTAAGAAATCAAGAATTTCATGTGACTTGGTTGATAATGATATCTGCTTTATTGTAGTAGTCTGAAACCAAACCCCACAATGTCTCTGAGATATGCCTGTACAACATGACTGTATTTTTATAACATTTTTGATATGACAGAATTTTAAAAATGAGGACAGATTAGTGGTTACTGTGAATTAGAGACGGAAAATGTGGCAGGAGCAAGGTAGGTAACAGATAAAAGCAGAAGGAATGTTAATGTTAAAACTGTTCATTATTTTGACTGTAGCAGCGGACTCAGGTGAAAAGCTTGCATAGAACTTAATATATGTACACATACTCCAGTTGAAACTGGAGAAATCTGAAAAAGTGGATTTTATCAATATCAATATCCTGGTTGTCATATCACACTATAGTTTTCCAATTTACCATCAGGGAAACGGAGGAATTGTGCAAGATATTCTGTATATTATTACCTGCAATTGGCATGTAAAGGTACAATGACTCAACTAAAAAAAAAAATGAAAAACGTAGAAAAATGATATCCTGGTAAGGGAGGAGACCACCCCTCATATCTTCTTATGCCCAGTTTCTGCCTCCAAAGAAAGAAGAAGTAAAAACTAAAAGGCAGAAATGAAATCCACAGGCATACAGCCTGGCGCCACACCCTGGGCCCAGTAGTTAAAGATCGACCCCTGACCTAATTGGTTCTGTTATCTATAGATTACAGACATTGTATAGAAATGCACTGTGAAAATCCCTATCTTGTTTTGTTCCGATCTAATTACCGGTGCACACAGCTCCCAGTCACGTAACCCCTGCTTGCTCAATCAATCTCGACCCTCTCACATGCACCCCCTGAGAGTTGTGAGCCCTTAAAAGGGACAGGAATTGCTTACTCAGGGAGCTGGGCTCTTGAGACAGAAGTCTTGCCCATGCCCCCGGCCGTATAAACCCCTTCCTTCTTTATTTCGGTGTCGGAGGAGTTTTGTCTGCTGCTAGTCCTGCTACACTGGGACACAAGTTATGTAAAAAATATAACAACATAATCCCAGCACTTTGGGAGGCCGAGACGGGTGGATCACGAGGTCAGGAGATGGAGATCATCCTGGCTAATACGGTGAAACCCCATCTCTACTAAAAAATACAAAAAACTAGCCGGGCGAGGTGGCCGGCGCCTGTAGTCCCAGTTACTGGGGAGGCTAAGGCAGGAGAATGGGTAAACCCGGGAGGCGGAGCTTGCAGTGAGCTGAGATCCGGCCACTGCACTCCAGCCTGGG
>NW_012114744.1:5728936-5729417 GCF_000951035.1 Colobus angolensis palliatus | reverse complement strand
AATGATGTTGGGAGAACAGGATTATGAGTGCAAAAAAGCAAAGTTGAGACCTCTTCTACTATTTTATCTACCTCAAATTTCTGAATTGATCTAAAATTAAGAATGATAAATTAAATTATAAAAGTTCCACAAGAATGGGATGATTTTCTAATAATGTTGGAATGAATAAACATGACACAATATTTAGGTATCATAAAAGTAAAAATAAGGTTAAATAAATTTAAAATACTTGCATGAATACAAAAATATGTAAACATAAATGACAAAGAGAGAAGTGGGAAAATATTTGCAATTCATATCACATAAATAGGGCTAGATTCTCTACTTGTTAGATAAATATGAAAAATGTACCCTGGCCCGCTGGCTCACGTCTGTAATCCCAGCACTTTGGGAGGCTGAGAGGGGTAGATCACAAGGTCAGGAAATCGAGACCATCCTGGCTAAAACGGGGAAACCCCGTCTCTACTAAAAATACAAAAAA
>NW_012114744.1:5560787-5728836 GCF_000951035.1 Colobus angolensis palliatus | reverse complement strand
AAAAAAAAAAAAAAAAAATGCATATCATATATACATTAGCTCAATACAAATGCACAAAGAATATGAACAATTTAATTAAAAGTCAATTTTAATAGTTTCAAACATATAAAACTGATCTCACTCATAATTTTAAAAATTATATTAAAATTATGTGATGCCATTTTTCATAGCTTGGTTAGGCACTAACCAAATTTAGATGTGAAAATCTTAGAGGAAGTGGAAAGATAGGCAATGTCTAACCTGATGTTTGGAGTTCAACTATAATGCAGTTAGAAATATTTGTCAAAATTAGTATTTCACTTACCCTTTGATACAGCAATTGTGTTACTGGAAATAATAGATGAGATTTGACAATATCTAAATATGACACAGTCGTACATAGTTGTGTATATGTATGTCTACAACTGTTGTTAAAAAGAATAAACTGCACATATATTTATACATAAATTTCAAAATATGGTGCTAATTAAATAAATCAATGTACAGAATATTGTATATAGTGAACTCTTTTTGGCTATATTAACATATATATGTGCATAAATGTAATACATATTATATGCTTATATGTGTCTCCAATATCTTGAAGAGTATCTTCAAAAGCACTGCTAAGAACTGCCAATAATAGTTGTCCCTGGGAGAAAAAGGAGAAGATGGGGCAGGGGTTAGGTAGGGTTTGTTTTTCCATATTGCATGTAGTGCCAATGGAAAAATAAATAAAGTGTAATTCAAATATAAAAAAGAATTATAAATATTAATTGCTATCATTTGTACTTATATATTATTTACTTTCAGATAAAGTATTAGCGCTTTACTTTGCTTGTCTCTTAGTAAATGCAAAATATATTTCTTAAATGTTCCTTATGTTCTATGAGAAATAATGTCTTTGAACTACCTTTGACCTGCTTGTTCTTTTCCTATTTTCATACTAGCAGATTTAAAGAAATGTCACATGATTATGTAACTCTGAGTTTAGATGGTCTCTTTTTGTTCTTTTTAAAATTCTCTATAAACATTTAGAAAATATAGCTAGAATTATTTCCAAAAGTAGCATTGTAATTTCCTGGACTCGTTTGCCTTTTGAACTTGCTTTCCAGAGAACATTCCTATTCATTATCATTAGTAAAAATCAATTTATTGAATTCATTTCTTTAACAAAATAATTTCCCTTTTTACCCTGTTTATATTTAGAAAATCTTTTCTCAAACGTGCCTCTCTCTCCACCCTTAAATAATGCCTTGGGTATCTTTAATTACTTTTTTGTCATATATGTATATATGTAACTTTGACTGCAAAGTTATTTTTTTAATCCTATTTTGATCCTTACCGGATTCAGAGGGAATGGTATCACATGCCATTTCTAAACAACTTCTGTATAACTTGTAAGTCATCTAAAAGTTCAAGATTATATGAAGATATCAGTTCAAAAGTAAGAAAACAATTTCTTTGTTCTATTTGAAGGTTTTCTGTTTCCCTTTATACCTGAAGGAAGATTTAGTTGTGTAGGACATAATTATCACCAATTCACATTTTTTTTTTAATGCAAGGAAATGCCAAAGGCATAAAATACTTGATAAAGTAGACTTTATGGAAATTATGATAAAGTAGACCTTGCTGAAATTAAAAATTTCTGTTCTGCAAAAGACAATGTCAAGAGAATGAGAAGACAAGTCTCAGAATAAGAAAAAACATTTAAAAGATATATATAATAAAGCAGTTTTATCCAAAATATATAATACAAAGAGCTCTTGAAACTCAACATCAGGGAAGCAAACAACCAGAATAAAAAATGAGTTCTAGATACTAACAGCCACCTCATCAAAAACAATGGAAATTCAAATTAAAACCACAATGAGACACCACTACACACCTGTGAGAATAGCTAAACTCCAGAATACAGACAATGCCATATGCTAATGAGGATTAGGAGCAACAGGAACTCTTATTCATGCTGGTGGGAATTTAGCAAGGTAAGTTTCTTTGGAAAACAGTATAGCAGTTTCTTACAAAACTAGAAATATTCTTACCATGCGACCAATTAATCATAGTTCTTGGCAACTACCCACAGGAGTTAACACAGGTCCTGAATGCATACAGGTCTTTGTGCGAGGCTTATGTCCATTCAAAAATCTGTACACACAGGTTTATAGCAGCATTATTCATAATTTGCCAAAACTTGGAAGCAACCCAGATTTCCTTCAGGAGGTGAATGAATAAATTGTAGTATATCCAGACAATGGAATATTATTCAGCACTAAAAAGAAATAAGCTATCAAGATATGAAAAGAATCTTAAATGCATATTACCAAGTGAAATAAGCCAATCTGAAAATGTTACATACTGTATTATTTCAAATACATAACATTTTGGAAAAGGCAAAACTATGGAGTGAGTAAAAAGACTGATGGTTGCCAACGGTTGGGTGAATGAGGAGAGAGATGAATAGAGGGAGCACAGAGTATATTCAGGGCAATGAGGATATACTGTATGGTACTATAATGGTGGATACATGTCATTCATTTTTCCAAACCCTTAAAATGTACAATGAGAATGAACCCTATGTATGATGAACTACAGGTAATTATGGTATGTCAACATAGTTTCATCAATTGTAACAAATGTATTACTCTGTTGGAGGATGTTAATAATGAGGGAGACTATGCATGTGTAAAAGTGAGGGTTGTATGGGACATCTCTGTATCTTCCCCTCAATTTTTCTGTAAACCCAAAACTGCTCCAAAAAACAAACTTATAAAAGTTCATAGGAGGCATTTTCAAAAAGCTGTTTGATCTTTTCTTCTCTTTTTCAAATGGGCTGTCACCCTCATTGTATTTACATTCCATCACTTCTATTGCCTTTTCTATGTATTTACCATAAAGTAAGTGATGTCTTGAATATTCTTTTTGACTTCATTGAAATACTAGCATGGTGGCTATTTGATGATTACTTTATCTTTCTCATTAAGTGTAGTCTTTTCCTTTGTAATATAGTTCCTTTTTAAGTTAATAATTTCAATGATATTGGTTGGGGACATACAGTTATATTTATGTATAAATGTGAGTATTAAAATTTAATTTTTGAATTCTAGTGTTCTTTCAAAGGCATCAATTGCTAGTCTTGAATTTTTGAAGGTATTATAATTAAGATAATGTGCAGAGCTTTATTCCAAAAAACATATTTTGGATATGGTCTAAAATATTGATTCTATAAGAAAATAAACTTAAGAAGGTGAACTTAAGGACCCTGTCAGAGTTGATGCAGTGTACTGTTTGCAGACAGACCATTTTCTCTTCCTTGGAAAGTAGTATAGACCTATTTTCCAATATCCCTTGTAGTTCAGTTAGAAGCCATATGACTTTCTGGATAATGGAATGTGAACTGCAGTGACATAAGCCAAATTCAGCCTTGAAATCTAAAATCATTTTACACAATGTTTTATCTATTTCTTCCTCTCGTAGGAACATTTCCCTCCCTGGATACATGTGTTTCAGATCACAAAGTCATAGATGAGTGGCGTCTGTGTTTCTAAATCACGTTTTGAAGAACACCTACGCAAGAGAGTCACCCGACCCCATTGGAATATACCATGTATGGGAAATCAACCTTATTGCATTAAACTACTCGGATTTTTGTGTGATTGGTTAAATAGTATTAATAACCATAACTAAGGCAAGGAAAAAATAAACATCTATCTACTTTTCCTTGAACAATATAAATTATATATATATATATATGTGTGTGTGTATATATATATATTCTTAAATTTTAAAACATTAAGCACTTCTCCCAAGATGCCCTTTGCTGCCGTCTCCTTGTGTTTTGAAAACTGTGTTTCAGAAGTGAAGAAATAATGGAGAAATAATTTATTTGTTAGAAGAATCATTTCAATATATCTTGGATTATTCCTACTCTCATGAGAAAAGTGGTATATCTGCACCAGTATGGCCAGTATTAGCATCAACACTGGACTTTCTGGGAGCAACTTGAAAGGTAGGTCAGAACTGAATATGTGACAGCACAACAAGACACGATGTGTTGAGGAAACTGCAGGAGTAAAAGAAGAAAGATCAAATAGTTTAAAGTTTAAAGGAAGTATACTTTATGAACACCTAGGTCCCGGAAAGACAATTTAGATAGCAGATTATAGCCATTTTATGCATAGCCTTGAATGTTTGAATATGGAGTCAAAATTAATAGGCAGTGGGAAACCAGTATGCTTTTGAATAAGTTAGTTGGTTGCACAATCAGAGTTGGACTTGGAAAAATCAATGTATCAATAAGATATAGAATTGTAGCAGGAGAGAGTAGAAACGTGTAGATAAGTGGGGGTGTTATTGAAACGGCTTATGAGTTAATAAGGGAGCTGGAAATTAAGGAATATTTTGGTGTAATATTGTGGAGGTAAAATGCATAGTGTTGGGCAACTGAGTGGCTATGAAAGGCATTAAATGTAGGAAAGTCAAAGATTATTTGGTTTTTGAGTCTAAAATGGACAGAGATTAATGAATTTATCTTAAAAAGATTAGAAAGAAAATGACAAATTCATTTGTAAATAATGACTTCCATAAAGATGAATTAAAATGAAGTTTGAATCCAATGTAAGAACAATTTTCCAATATTATTCATGCATCAAATATTTTTAAATGATGATTATTATGACAATAAAATACCTAAAATATTTATGTACTATATTATTTGGACTATATCATGTGAAATATATGAATCATAAGGTATATGAGATATTTTGATATAGGCATACAATGCATAATAATGACATCAAGTTAAATATAGTATCCATCACTGCAAGCATTTATCTTTTCTTTATGTTATAAACAGTCCAATTATATTCTTTTAGTTATTCTAAAATGTAAAGTAAATTTTTGTTGACTGTACTCACTCTTGTGCCATAAAATAATAGATATTATTCATTGTATCTAACTATAGTTTTGAATGCACTAGCCATCCTTACTTTCTTCCCATCTCCACTACCCTTCCCAGCCTCTGGTAATTATGATTCTACTCTCTATCTTCATGAGTTCAATTGTTTTAATTTTTTTAGCTCTCACAAATAAGGTAGAACATGCAAAGTTTGTCTTTCTGGGCCTGGCTTATTTCACTTAAAATAATAACCTCCAGTTACATCCATGGTGTTGCAAATGACAAGATTTCATTCTTTTTTATGGCTGGATAGTTCTCTATTGTGTGTATATACACATTTTCTTTATCAGTTCATCTGTTAATGGACACTTAGGTTGATTCTGAATCTTGGCTATTGTGCTATTGCTAGTAGTGCTTCAGTAAACATGCGAATGCAGCTGTCTCTTCAACATAGTGATTTCCTTTCTTTACCTAACAATGAGATTGCTGGATCATATGGTAGCTCTATTTTTAGTTTATTGAGGAACTTCCAAACGGTTCTGCATAATGGTTGTACTAATTTACATTTCCACCAATAATGTACAAGGGTTCCCTTTCCTCCACATCCTTCCCAGCATTCATTTCATTACTGCCTGTCTCTTGTATAAAGGTTATTTAAAACGGGGTGTGATATCAAAACTTTTGCAATGATGTTATACCTTTTTTATATACATGTTTGCCATTTACATGTCTTCTTTTGAGAAATGTCTATTCAGATCCTTTGCCCATTCTAAAATAGGATTATTAGATTTTTTCCCTATTGAGTTGTTTGAGCTCTTTATACATTCTGGTTATTAATCCCATGTCAGATACATAGATTTCAAATATCTTCTCCCATTCTGTGAATTGTTTCTTCGTTGTGCTGATGGTTTCTTTTGCTGTGCAGAAGCTTTTTGACTTCATATGATCCTGTTTGTTAGTTTTTGCGTTGATTGCCTGAGCTTATGTGGTATTACTCAAGAAATCGTTGCTCAGTCCAACGTCCTGGGGAATTAACCAATGTTTCCTTGTTGTAGTTTCATAGGTTGAGGCCTTAGATTTACGTTCTTAATACATTTTGATTTGGTATTTGTATACGGTGTGAGATAGCAGTCTTGTTTCATTCTTTTGTATATGGATATTCAGTTTTCACAGCACCATTTATTGAAGAGACTCTCTTTCCCTCAATGCATGTTTTTGCAACCTTTGTAGAAAATAAGTTTACTGTAGATGTTTGGATTTATTTCTGGGTTCTGCATTCTGTTCTATTGATATCTGTCTGATTTTATGCCAGTATCATGCTGTTTTGGTTGCTATATCTTTGGAATATAATTTGAAGTCAAATAATGCAGTTTCTCATTTTGTTATTTTTGCTCAGGATGACTTTGGCTATTACGGTCTTTTGTAGTTCTATATAAATTTTAGGATTGATTTTGCTATTTCTGTGAAAAATATCATTGGTATCTTGATAAGGGTTGCATTGAATCTATAGATTGCTTTAGGTAGTATGGACATTTTAACAATATTCATTCTTCCAACCCATAAACGTAGAATATCTTCCCATTTTTTGTGTCCTCTTCATTTTATTTCATCAGTATTTTATTATTTCCATGGTAGAGATTTTTCACTTCTTTGATTAACTCCTAGATATTTAATTTTCTTCATAGGTATCATAAATGGGATTACATTTTTAAGTTTTTTTTTCAAATTGTTTGTTGTTGGCATATAGAAATTCTATTGATTGTTTAATGTTGATTTTGTACCCTGTGACTTTCCTGAATTTATTGATCAGTTCTCATAGTTTTTTGGTGGAGTGTTATGGCTTTTCCAAATATAAGATTATATAATCTGCAAACAATAATTTGACTTTTTTTTCTATCCAATTTGGATGCCCTTTATTTCTTCCTCTTGGCTGGTTGCTCTAGCTAGGACTTTCAGCACTATGTTAAATAACAGTGGTGAGAATGGGCATCATTGTCTTTTTCAAGATCTTAGAGGAAAGGCTTTCAGTTTTTTTCTGTTCAGCATGGTACTAGCTGTGAGTCTGTCATATATGGCTTTTGTTGTGTTAAGGTATGTTCTTTCTAGTTTTTTTTTGAAGGTTTTTAAAACTCATCAACTGATGTTGAATTTTATCAAATGCTTTTTTAGCATCAACTGAAATGATCATATGGTTTTTGATCTTAATTCTGTTGATATAATGTATGACATTGATTGAGCTGGATGTGTTCAACCATCCTTGCATCCCTGGGATAAGACCCACTTGGTCATGTTGACTTATCCTTTTAAAGTATTATTAAATTTGGTTTGTTAGTATTTATTGAGGATAGTCATCAGGGACCTTTGCCTGTAGTTTTCTATTTTTTTGATGTGTCTTTATTTGGTTTGGTATTAGTATAATACTGGCCTTGTAGAATTAGTTTGGAAGTATTGCCTCCTCCTCTGTTTTATTCAGAATAGTTTGAGTAGGATTGCTGGGGTTTTTCTTACTATTATTGTTTGGTAAAATACAGCAGTGATGCCATTGAGTCTTGAATTTATCTTCACTGGGAGGCTTTTTATTACAACTTTTATCTCATTATTTGTAAGTGATCTGTTCAGGTTTTGCTTTCTTCATGGCTCAGTCTTACTAGGCTGTATGTGCTTAGGAATTTATTCACTTCTTGTAGGTTTTCCAATTTATTTGGGCATATGCTTGCTCATAGTAGCCTATAATAATCTTTTGAATTTTTGCAGTACACAGTTGTAATGTCTCCTTTTTCATCTCTGATTTTATTTATTTGGGTGGTCTCTCTTTTTTTCTTAGTCTAGCTAAATTTCATTAATTTTATTTATCTTTTCAAAAATCATTGTTTCGTTTCATTTACATTTTGTAATTTTTTTTCATTTGAATTTCATGTATCCCTGCTCTGGCTTTTATTATTTCTTTTCCTCTAATTTGGAGTTCGGTTTGATCTTTCTTTTCTAGTTCTTGAATATAGATTGTAAGGTTACTTATTTGAAGTTTTTCTACTTTTAATGTAGGTGCTTATTGGTATAAACTTTGATTTTAGTATTGCCTTTGCTGTATGCCATAGGTTTTGGTATGTTGTGATTCCATTTTCATTTGTTTCAAGAATTTTAAAAATTTTCTTGTTAATTTCTTCATTGACCCACTGGTCTTCCAGGAGCATATTCTTTAATTTCCATACATTTGACTAATTTTCAAAATTCCTCTTGCTATTGATTTCCAGTTTTATTCTTTAGTGGTAAGAGAAGACACTCGGTATAATTTAAATTTTTGAATGTTTTAAGAATTTTGAATGTTTTGTGGCCTAATATATGGTCTATCCTTGAGAATAATCCATGTGCTGAGAAAAAGAATGCATATTCTTCAACCATTAGATAAAATATTCTGTAAATATCTATTAGGTCAATTTGATCTATAGTGTGATTAAGTCTAATGCTTATTTGTTGTTTTTCTGTCTGGAAGACCTGTCCAAAGGTGAAAATGGGTGTTAAAGTCTCCAACTACTACTCTATTGAGGTCTGTCTCTCTCTCTTCAGCTTTATTAATATTTGCTTTATATGTCTGGTTTCTCCAGTGTTGGGTGAATATATATTTACTGGTCTCTCTAGTGTTGGGTGGATATATATTTACAATAGTCTTATTCTCTTGCTGAATTGATCTTTTTAATTATGTAATAAGCTTTTTTTGTCATTTCTAACAGTTTTTGCCTTGAAATCTATTTTGTCTGATATACGTATGACTACTCCTGTTCTTTTTTCATTTCCTCTTACATGGTGTCTCTTTTTCCATCCCTTTATTTTCAGTCTATTTGTGTCTATAGTTTAATTGTATTTCCTATAAATGACAGATTTAGGGTCTCATTTTTAAATCTATTAAGCTACTCTATGTCTTTTGATTGGAAAGTTTAGTCCATTGACATTCAATGTTATTATTGATAAATAAGGAAGTACTCTTTACTCTTGCCATTTTGTTATTTGTATTCTGTGTGTGTGTCTGTGTGTGTGTGTGTGTGTGTGTCTGTGGTATTCTCTGCCTTCTTTCCTTCCTTCCTTCCTGTATTTTTTTTTAGTGAGGGTAATTTTCTCTGGTGTATCTTTTAACTTCTTGCTCTTTATCTTCTGTGTGTTTTTTTCATTTGAATTTACCATGATGCTTGCAAATACTATCTTAGAACCCATTATTTAAACTGATTACAATTTAATACTGACAGCAAAAACCAACAAACAAGCAAAGAGAAAACTAATAAAACTCTACACTTTAACTTCTTCCCTCTGCTTTTTAACTTTTTGTTGTTTCTATTTACATCTTATTATACTATGTCTTGAAAAAGTGTAATTATTTTTTATTGGTTTGTCTGTTAGTCTTTATGAATAGTTTATATACTACAAGTACACTGTTATAATATTTTTTCTTTACTTACATTTACTAGTAAGCTTTGAACCTTCAGATAACTTTTTTATTGCTAATTAATGTGCTTTACTTTCAGATTGAAAATCTCCCTTTAGCATTTCTTGTGGGACAGATCTGGTGTTAATGAAATTGAAAGAGATAAAATATATCTCTCAACTTCCTGAGCCCAGTACAAACACATCCCACCATATATCTCAACTTTAGAAAAACACCACCTGGAGAGCCCCCGATAAGGTCACAGCCATGTGGTTTTACTGAAAGCATGGGAACCAATAGAAAACTGCTAAATGTGTAACTTAAAATGTTAACCAATTGTGATGCTGTAACCAAAAGAATTCCCTTGTTCCTCTGTAACTTTACCTATCTTATTTACACCGGGCTATAAAAAGCGAGCACACGCATTGTTCGGGGCCCTCTTGTAAGCTGTGGTGCGGAGGGACCAAGTTCGAACTTGCAGTAAAGATCCTTGCCGCTTGGCTTTGACTCTGGACTCTGGTGGTCTTCTTTGGGGAATAAACGGTCTGGGCATAACAAAATCTCTCAGTTTTTGTTTAGAAATGTCTTCATTTCTCCTTCACTTTGAAGGATATTTTCACTACAGACACTATTCTACGATAAGTTTCTTTCTTTTTTCTTCAGCACTTTAAATATATCATGCCATTCTCTCCTGGTCTGTAATGTTTCCACTGAGAAGTCTGCTGCCAGATGTATTGCAGCTCCTTTATATGTTTGTATGGGATGAAAACAAAAACAAACAAAAGAACAACCCTGGAAAATTGATAAAGGCCACATTACTCAAGTTCATACATCAAGCAGGTACAAAAGTGGCTTATTTATGTAAATAGGTTGCCATTATATTCTTCTAAAGTTTAAGCTGTCTAGAGTCAGTTGGCAGGGCTTTAAGAAAGCAAAGCTGCCAGATGCGGTGGCTCATGCCTGTAATCCCAGCACTTTGGGAGGCCGAGGCAGGTGGATCATGAGGTCAGGGGATTGAGACCATCCTGGCTAACACAGTGAAACCCCATCTTTACTAAAAATACAAAAAATTAGCCGGGCGTGGTGGCGGGTGCCTGTAGTCCCAGTTACTCGGGAGGCTGAGGCAGAAGAATGGCACGAACACGGGAGGCAGAGCTTGCGGTGAGCTGAGATCATGCCACTGTACTGCAGCCTGGGTGACAGAGCAAGACTCTGTCTCAAAAAAAGAAAAGAAAGAAAGAAAGAAAGCAAAGCTTACTTTTCAGTGATTTTTACTTAGGAAAAATGGTCAGGGGAAGGAAAAGAAAGAAGACAAAAATTGGAAACATTATTTTGGAGACTTGTAGTGAGGAAAAATTATCATTCAGTCCAATAATAAAATAATAAAAATTGAAGAACATTAGGCAAGACTAGAATCTAACAACAGGTGTACTATGGTTTTTGAAACATAATTTTTCTCTCTTTAGTTTCCCATTTTTACTAAATACAAATCATGGTAGGATCAATGTGTTCTCTTATACTTGGTCAGTTTATTTGTATAAAATGCGTAAAAATAAGTATTTTTCACATAAGTTTTTAAATTACTTTGATGGAACTTTGTTCCACAGATGGAATTTCAGAGAAGACTTTTTTAAAGCTGAGCCAAGCCATGGATTTGTACCATCAAATACCTGTAAGTTGGGTGAATTCTTCTCCTCTTGAGGTCCCAGGATAACTTAGTGCTCCTGGGGCCTTTCAGAAAGTGACAGTCTTTACTTGCCACAGGTCAGGAACCTTGTACAGGGACTGTATAGACAAGGTATGAACTAGTTTTCCCAAAGGGTTTTTATTGGATCTATAAGTCAAGTTTGATTCCTTAAAGGAAAGCACACCATTCTGGTCAAAACATTGGTAAAATAACCAGTTTTAACCAATTGTGTCCTGTTACAAATGAAAACAGATTTTTATTGCACCTATGCAAATAACAATATTGTCATAAGTTAGGAATACTTACAGTTTCCAAATTCTGGAGAAATCAGGTAGAGAGAAACAGATATGCTCTAGGAGTATACTTAATTGTTAAAAGTTGTCAATAGCTCAAAAGAAAAATTTCCTTGACTCTGAACAACAAAACAAAGGATCAGCAATGTTTTAACCAAAAAGTTAAAAAGATTACTTCAGTTTTCTGTAGTTGAATCCATACAGTTAACTCCTGTCCTGTCTGATATTCATGAACATTTCAGCTTTCCATGCATCCTGAAAGTTTTTCTTCTATTCTGATTTTACACTCTGCAAAGTTATCAGAAACCTGCATTCAAGAGCAACTGTTAGAGTTTTATAGCTGATTATAAAACCCCATTCTAAAGAGGATCTAAACAAGACAACAAATGTCTGTGGATAACAAAAAGTTTTAGGGCAGTCATAGTCAAAGACACAATTGACAAGGAAATTTGTTACCTCTGTGCACACAATAAATAACAATTATAATTATTACTGATAATGTACACCAAGTCATATCAGAATTATAGGAGTTTTCCATAAATTTGGAACACATACCAATAACATATGTATACAAATGCAGCCCAAAGGAAACCAAACACCATTTTATATTTAACAGTGCTTTGTGTATAATTTGTATACTAAATAAGCCAAATATATCATTTTCGGGCTTTAGGAAAACTAATATCTTAAAAGATTAATTAGGTCAGAAAAAGACATAATTTATAATTTGATTTTGGAAAGTTTGTCAAATATCAAAAGTTTAAAACACTTGATATTACAAAATAGGATCACGGATTATTGTAGAATAAGTCATTCATTAAACCAAAGTGATAACTCAAGGATTTCAAAAAAAGGGGAAAACTTTCATTTTTTGTGAGAGGAGACTTAATTTTTTAAATAAACCCTAATAAAAACAGCATGACACCAATTAAATTTTTTTCCAAAGTTTTATAAATGATCTATAAAATATTAATCTTGACCATAATATGTAACTTCCATAAGCCTTTTATAATCTTTAGAACTTTTGTGCAGGAGTCAGTTAATGCTTCAAGGAAACCTTGTTAATCTGACACAGGGGCCCTTATGTTGGTCTCGCATCAGTTTGCCTTTGACATTAATGATTAATTTATAGAGAAACCAAAATTGTTTTATCGCTAAAAATCAGCACTTACAATCTCCCATGCCCACCTCTTCCACAGTAGTACCTGGGCCATGAGGAGTTGAATAGCCTTAATTCCTTGCCCTCTGTCTCAGAAATGCAGTTTATTGTGATTGGCATCTTCTACCAGACCTGAAGATGAGGTTTTAAACACTCTCAGTGGTTAAGATTTAGCAGGACTTGGTGTCCTTTTCAGACCCAGAAGTCAATGCCCTGTAGCTCAATGTCATAAGTACCTTAAAAACACATAAAGATACATGAATGTAATAATACTACCTAAATTATTTTTAATCTCCGTTTTTTTTCTAAGTAAACCAAAAGTTAATAATAATGACAGAAATTATTTCAATAAATGTAAAATCTGTTAGGCCAGCTACCAAAAGGCAAAATAAAAGATCTTCTGCTGTGCACAAAATTTTAGGTTTGATGAAAACATTTCCTTTAGATCTTTAAGAAAACATTGTTAGTATCAGGCCACAACAAACAGAACTCTAGGCAAAAACAAACAAACAAACAAACAAAAATGAACTTATATGAGCTGAAAATTACTTGAAGGAAAGCATTACTATTTTGTGCCTTTTAAAACAAAAGAGAAAACCAAAAATGGTGAGATGCAATAAAAGTTGAACTTTGGGTTAAAAAAAAACAAATTTAAATCTCTTAAATCTCCTAAACTTAAATCCCTTGCAAGTTATTAAGAGTAAATCAATCCCTTAAGAAAATTTTATGGTTCTAACCAATTCTTCAGTGTATAAGCGTTTTTTTTTTTTTTTTTCTACATCAAACCCAATCTCTTGAAAGACCATGATAATTTCCCTTTATTTATAGACAGCTTGATCATGTAATGACATGCTTGGACTTTCTGAATTACAACACCTGTCTTTCTTAAACAGCCAGTCATTTTGTCATTGGACTAAATTTACCATACAAAACCAGTCATTTTATTATTGGAGTAAATTTACTATACAAGATTCTTTCTCATATAAAATTATTTCTTTTTAAACTTTTTTTTTTTTTTGAGACGGACTGCAGTGGCCAGATCTCAGCTCGCTGTAAGCTCCGCCTCCCGGGTTCACGCCATTCTCCTGCCTCAGCCTCCCCAGTAGCTGGGACTACAGGCGCCCGCCACCTCACCCAGCTATTTTTTTGTATTTTTTAGGAGAGACGGGGTTTCACCGTGTTAGCCAGGATGGTCTGGATCTCCTGACCTCGTGATCCGCCCGTCTCGGCCTCCCAAAGTGCTGGGATTACAGGCTTGAGCCACCGCGCCCGGCCTCTTTTTAAACTTTTTTACCAAAAAATACATTTTATTTCTATAACTTTCTTTACATTTCTCTTATTTCCTGGTTCGTTTTACCTTGTTTTATATATAACATTTACATAATCTTTGAATTGGACAAAAATTGTTTCCTTTTTAAAAACGACAATGTTTTCCTACAAAATATTTTTATTAGAAAATACTCAAATAATGAAATATCTATTATTTAATTTAATACAATTTAGATTCTAAATTATGACAAGTTTGCCCACAAGTATTTATCCCATACATTTACCTACTAAAATAGTTAAAATAAACTATTTACCTAGATTATTTATGAAAACTGTGATAGTCATCAAAGTTATGAAACTCACCATTGCAAAATTATAACTGAGACAATGAAAAATATATGGCCTAAATGACTCCATCTTGCTTCTAACCTCCAAGCTGTTCTTGTTCATTCCTGGGCATAGGCCAAAATAACTTCGGGAAGATCTTAGTTTATAGTTTAACTTTAAATCAAAGATGATAACAGTCCTTTCCCAAAACAAACCTCCTTACTGCCTGTAGACTAGGCTGTCTAAAGCCACGAGATAGTAAGTTATAATAATTTTACTAAATACTTCAAGATGTGGCTTTTTTTATTAAACCAAAATCAATGTCTTATCTATTAAAATTTACACAAGCAAAGATAATTCCATTTTGGACTGGGTTTATAGTTTTGTAACCCCATGACCAATTTTGACACCTTATAATATTTGGCAGGATGGAATTGCTTGATCAATAAATGCAAACAAAAATGTACTGGCAATTATTAATACATTTTTAATATTACTTTACCAATAATGTTTTAAAATTTTATTTTGCATTCTGGGATACATGTGCAGAACATGCAAGTTTGTCACACAGGTATACATGTGCCATGGTGGTTTGCTGCACCTATCAATCCATAATCTAGATTTTAAGTCCCACATGAATTAGGAATTTTACTTTAACAATAATTTTAAAGTTAGCTTATTTATTAAAGATTTTACTTCAGTCATATAAACTTGAAAAAGCATTTGACTAGTCTTTCTTTTCTCTGATCAAGTAAAAGCATTTGATTTAAATTCTTTTATTTTTTCTTTTAGCCAATTAATTAGAGCTCTTGTGTATATTTTCAGTAGTGAAATGTCACGTACACATAATACGCAATAAATACACAGATGTATTAGGCATACCGATAGAAGTACGTCTTATGGATTCCTAAGACCTCCTTTTTTTTTTCCCTTAGACTTGCAAACTGTTGATAACCTGTTTCATTACTATTGCAGTTGTCAGTTAAATAACTGTAAGTCTGCATATTGAAGGAAACAACTCTCAGATAAAAAATCTGATAGTAAAATTTATATCTCAAAACACAGAGAGAAAAAGTCTGGTGGTGCTACAGGGAGATTAAAGACGAATGTCAAATCAAACTTAAAATTAGAGAAATGTATCGTAACACTGTATGTGGAGACCAATTTTATTTAGATAGGGACTATCTATCTTTTAGTTGGATCTTTGAGGTTAATTCTGTGTCTCCTAAAAAGGAGAATTATTATGAGACTAGACCCTGTGATGTTTTCACAGTGCACTTAAAAATTTTTTTAAACAGAGAAACTTCTAAGTGTCTAAACTATACTCTTCCTTAAAAACTCAAGAGTAGCCTCTGCTGCAATAACTATTTTAGCCAAAAAATCAGGTAACACAATTCAAAGGTAAGCAGTTTAAGAGCTGACATGAACTTGTCTGTTTACATTCTTGGAGTTCCATGAGGAAAAACAGATTTCTCCCTGAAAGGCAGTCTGGTGCCCTCTCCATTTTCTTTAAGGAAGCCCAGGTTATTATAAACTATTATGGGTCCCTCATGCAGCAGAGGGTGCAAGAGAAAGAAGAGATAGTGTAAGTAAATGAAAAAAACAGAATTCAATCAACCGAGAAGAAAAAAATACTTTTGTCCCCCTCCCCGCACCCCGCCAAAAAAAAAAAAAAGTCCTATGGGAAAAGAATCTGAAAACATGAAGGCCTTTAAATACACACACACACACACACACACACACACACACACACACACATCTTGGATGTTAGCTTTTAATTAACCTAACTTTAAACCATTGAACTCCTTTAAAAAAACTCTTTAAATCTCATTATGAAATTTCAGCTAAGACAAATTGCTGCTATTTCAGAAGTATCAAGTATCAAACCAGAAAGAACTTGATTTAGGAATGAAACCCAGGCTGTCGTAGTGGAAAAAAAGAAGGTAGAACCTTTAGCTTTGGAAGTGCTCTTTCAGATGGGTTTGGCTAGCAAAAAAGATGGCCTTGTTACATAAACAAAGCCCCTTAAGTAGTCAAAATGAGAAATCTTTCCTCTTCCTTTTTACCAAGGGAATTTAGCTACTTCAGAGGACTTGTTCTTGGTAAGTTGGAACTTTCTTTCAGATTTGATCAAGTAGGAGACGGTTGATCAAACCCAATGGGAAAAAGACCAAAACAACAATAAAAACAGAAACAAATGACAACAACAACAACAAAACAGTTAAGCTAAACAAACGATGGCACAATTTATACAATTACTGAGCGCTCTAATGGTAAGGAGAAATTAAAACCAGTTGGTTGTTAATCTTAACTTTAGCCAAGACAAACCCCAAACATTAGTATAATAAATACTTACCTGTGATATATGATAGAGTGGATCCCTATCTATTACTTACTTAGGGATGAGTCTCAGGGTGAAGACTGCTCTACCATCCTAGAAGCAGGAAAAGACTCAAATTCATCTTTCTTGTTGGAAGCAAGTCAAAATTCATAAAAGAGTTACCTGCCTTCCATCATCATGGAAGCAGGAAAATTTGCCTTCCTTGTGTTGGAAGCAAGTACAATTCCAAAATAAGGAGTTGTACAGCAAAATACACTTTAGATCTTGACCAAATGTTGGGAGATAAGGGATTCTCTGGAGAGGGTACTTCCAGGCCTCAGCAAATTGTCCTATTGGTTTGAGTCATAAAGATAGCTCCAGCTGGTACTAAGCACAGGTAGGAGATTTGTCAAAGGTCAGTGGCACCTCCACTCAAAATCCTTTTGTGGTTAGTGAGACGTGAACCTTGAATATCTGAGACAGGTCTCAGTTAATTTAGAAAGTTTGTTTTGCCAAGGCTGAGGACAGGTGCCTGTGACACAGCCTCAGGAGGTTCTGACCACATGTACCCAAGGTGATCAGGGCACAGCTTAGTTTTACACATTTTAGGGAGACATCAATCAACATATGTAAGACGTGCATTGGTTCCATCGGGGAAAGGCCGGACAACTCAAAGCAGGGAGGGGGCTTCCAGGTCACAGGTAGGTGAGAGACAAGTTTGCATTCTTTTGAGTTTCTGATTATCCTTTCCAAAGGAGGCAATTAGATATGCATTTATCTCAGTGAGCAGAGGAATGACTTTGAATAAAATGGGAGGCAGATTTGCCCTAAGCAGTTGCAAGCTTGACTTTGCCTTTTAGCTTAGTGATTTTGGGGCTCCAAGATTTATTTTTCTTTCACAAAGCCAAGGCATAGTAATTTTTATATTGCATTCCTAAACAGCACATGCATAGAGATTAGAACAGAATCCTGTCGTCCAATGTGGAATCTCTGTTTATTCGCTTTTTCATCACATGGGTTAGTCAGTAATACCTTGTTGATCATGGGAAGGATAGATCTCATCTTACATTATTTTGCACAACTCATACCTCCCTTCCCCCACCCCAGGTACCAACATGAAAAAGATCACTGCTAAGTTATGCATATGTGAAAACATAAGTCAGTTTTGAAATACTTCATTTAAAGACAACATGCATTATTCCAGTCTTCATCTTCATTATTACTTTCTCTTTTTATGAGGAGATCCTTCAAAAATAAAATGTAGTTGAAAACATACTGGAAAACAAATGATATTTAACATATTTGAGAGTTTTATACACAAAGCTTGAAAATTCATTTTGCTAGAAATTATAAAAGATTAAAGATTTCACTTTTCTATGTCTGACATGTTTATCTTGAGATGTAATAAGATACTGTATCATTTTTCAAAACTATAGTGACTATTTAAGCTACAGAGAAGACCATTATCAAATATGAAATAATCTATGTAATATATTATACATATAGTGAATTCTGTTTTCCAATTTAAGCCCTGAAGGACAACTATGAGTAGCAGAGTCATAGGCATTTACATAAAATCATAAGAATAAATACATATTTCTGTACAAAATGAATTTGAAGTTTATTTTCACTTTCATTTAAATATAGATCAAATAAAGTCCTTTTAGTGTATAATTTTGCTGACTCCAATTTTTGTTTTCTCATTCAGGCATATAACAATATAAAAGCAAAGTTAATTCTTAATCAAATGCTCATTAACTTCAGCTTGATGTACTAATAAGCATTCCCCAGAGGAACTATCATCACTGATGACTTACGTGTCCATCGTTTGGCTTCCCCCAAGTGTTGTACTGAGAAGCACAAGTAAGCAAGTGGGAAAAGTGGGACAAAGAAAAGCTAATAAATAATGTATGAATGAACCGGTTGCTCCTGAAGTCAACTGAAGCTAAATCCTGCTGGGATCTTGGTGACCTCTGGAAAGATCATGGAACAGACCCCAGGATAGTTTTATCAGAGGGCAGGTTTTTCTACTTATTCTCTTAGTGCATTGTTGAGGGTCACACCCAGTGGTTGGCAACGCCATGGCACTACAGCCATTGCATCTGGCAATAGGGAGTAAGCTCACTTGGCAATGGGCAAACATCTTATGCAGAAAAGGGACCGGGCACAGTGGCTCATGCCTGTAATCCTAGCACTTTGGGAGGCCGAGGCAGGCAGATTACCAGAGGTCGGTAGTTCAAGACCACCCTGTCCAACATGGTAAAACCCCATGTCTGCTAAAAATACAAAAAAAAAAGAAAAAAGAAAAAAAATCAACCATATGCAGTGACAGGCACCTGTAATCCCAGCTACTCTGGAGGCTGAGGCAGGAGAATCGCTTGAACCCAGGAGGTGGAGGTTGCAGTGAGCTGAGATCACACCATTGCACTCCAGCCTGGGTGATAAAGAGAGCCTCTGTCTCATATATATATATATATAGAGAGAGACTATATAATACATCTAATATATATAATATATAATACATGTAATATATATTATATGTAATGTATATTATATATGTTATATATGTAATATATATTTTATATATGTAAGGCAGAAATAATATATATAACATATATATCTTAGGCAGAAAAGGGAGACAGATGCAGACCTTTGAGTTAAGAATGTTGGAAACTGTTTGTTGGTACCCAAAACTCAGGTGGCCCAAGCAAATGTTCTGGTTCATCAATAGCATCTGACACACTCTATTATATATCTATTATATTTTAATTGTTCATTCAGTCATCCCATATTTCTGAAACACTTTTTATTAGGGAAGATAAGTTCTAAATGCTTTGAAAATAGCTGTCCCTAAAATTTCCACAAGAGTGGGACAGAGATTAAAATAAATCAAAGAATTATGTAAATAATAGAGATAATAAAATTATCTACATCCTACCACCCGAACCCCAAGCACTGAAGAGTGACAAGCAGCAGGTTTTGGTTTATGATAAGTCGGTACTTATAGATACCTGTAAGAAGTGAAATGGACTGCCTCTTGAATTAATAATTGGACTCCTATGCATCAACTTTGTGTTCAAGTCCGTTTGAGTGAAGCTTTTAATACAGTGATATTCAATCTCTTTGGTAACTAGTGGTTGGTAGTGGTAAGTATGCCCAAAATATATGGTTTCTAAAATTTTCTATATGAAATTTATGTATTGTATACTAATACCAGGGAATTTATGGGAAGATGTATGTGCGATATTTAAAAAGTTGCTTTCTTCTTTTGATTATTTTTCTTTGAACTAGAAAAAATATTTAAAAGTCAGAAGCTACTAAACAAATAGTGAAGTAGAAGACTGCCTTCCAAGAATAGGAAGAATTCTTTTATAGAACCAAAGTGTTACGTAAATACAGTCTCTCTTGGCTTGTTTCTTCTTCTTTGCAATATATGATGCATATTGCTTTAGATAATATTTTGAATGACTGATAGCATGTAATGAGATGGTACTAATAAAGCTGTAGCCACCCCACAGAAATTTTGAAAATTACCACACATGTAAATATATACGGGTACACACACACATACACACACACGCACACTCACACTCACACACAGGAAATTGATTGCAGGACACCTCCCACCTATACCAAAATCTATGCATGCTCAAGTCCCACAGTGGGCCCTGCAGAACCAACATATATGAAAAGTCAGCCTTCCATATAAGCAGGTTTCACATCCTGCCAATAGTGTATTTTCTATCGGCCTTGGATTCTAGATATGTACCCTACACATAGAAAGAGTTGACTGTATTTATTGAAAAAATTGCCATATAACTGGGCCCATGTACATCAAGCCTGTGTTGTTCAACTGTGAATTGTGTGTGCGTGTGTATATATATACCTACATATATATTATTTGAGATAATATAATAATGAGATTATATTGTGTCATGCAATCTCATATGTAATATTATATGAGAATATATAACATAAAACTACATTATCTCATGTTATATATTCTCATATGAGAATAATATAATAATATATGGGAATATGTAATATGTATGAGTATTCTCATATAATATGAGATATTATCTCATATGTTAATATAATATGAGATTATATTATCTCATAATTATGAATCTCATATATGAGATATTATTTAATAGCATTTTATAATACATATGATCATAATTATCTCACATTATATGAAGTAATATGTACACATAACATATAACATATATAGTATAATATATTTATATATCATATTATCTCATATAATATATAATCAATACATAGTATATAACCTCATATATGAGATATTTTATATTTATATTATTTATAAACTATCATATATACACATACATATAAAGTAGAGGTTCTAATTAAATTCTACAGTAATTAATAAACTTTGTATAAGTGAATATAACTTGACACTTTCAAATAAGATTTAAAATGTTTATTTTAAAATTATAATTGATTCTAGAAACTGACTTAAAACAGGCACAAAATCCGGTTCATGAGAACTTGATCACTACTTTCCAGAAATAATTTATATTAGTCATTTTTTAAAAAAATAATCTTGATCAAGCTGCATTTGTGGATTCATGAAATTTTGATATATATGTTCTTAAAATTTTTCTACACATATCTACATTATACAATATATTTTAAAAGAGAAATAGTATATAATTTAAAAAAGTTGTTACCTTTTAATTTACACTCACACTTAGGTTTTCTTCATAGTGTGCAATTGAGGATACTATTGGCATATGCAGATTTGTTTTTAAGGACTTGAGATGGTGAAAATAGCCTTTTCAATGATGACATTCTCACTCTAGATTCCTAAAATACAGGTGTGAAAGCACATCACAATTGATGCTACACAAATGAGTAGTGTCATGCTGAAGGACAATGGCGTGTGGTTTGTTTTATACACATAGTGATGTATATGAAAAACTGTACATTGTAGCAAAATGACTAATTCTAAATATATGTGATAACCATTGGTTCTATATTAATACTTACCTTCCTGTCTTAGATATATCCTCAACAAAGTTTGCAATTACTTCTCAAGATAGTTGAAAGGACCTATATGCCTTTCCCAAATATCTAATTATTTCAATATTCATATGTTTACTTAGATGATATCTACAAAGGTGACTTAAAACTGTTTGTGTAACAGTAAAGTCCATATGTGTTATCAATTCATTGTATCTCAACCTGGTCAAATACTTAGATTGGATTATATTTTCATTCACTTAATCTCAGTTTAATAAGTGCACAGTTCCCAGCATTAAGTACTAAAAAGCCATTAAAAAAACCACCCCACCCTAACATACTTTCTTTTTAGTAGTTAATGACAGCCTTTTTCTTTTTTTTTTTTTTTTTTTGAGGCGGAGTCTCGCTCTGCCGCCCAGGCTGGAGTGCAGTGGCCGGATCTCAGCTCACTGCAAGCTCCGCCTCCTGGGTTCACGCCATTCTCCTGCCTCAGCCTCCCGAGTAGCTGGGACTACAGGCGCCCGCCACCTCGCCCGGCTAGTTTTTTGTATTTTTTAGTAGAGACGGGGTTTCACCGTGTTAGCCAGGATGGTCTCGATCTCCTGACCCTGTGATCCGCCCGTCTCGGCCTCCCAAAGTGCTGGGATTACAGGCTTGAGCCACCGACAGCCTTTTTCTTAACACAAGTTTCTCTCCTCCACCTCTTCTTTGTTTCTCATTTTCTTTGCTTTTTTCCTTTCTCTTTTATTTCTTCTTTCTTCTTTGGCCTTTTTTTCCTGCATCCCTTCCACCCTCCCACCTTCTTTTGTATAATTTTATGTTATTACAGTGAAGTATAAACAAATAAGAATACCATACTATTTTTCTTCTCTCATCATGACCTGCCCCTTTCAAATTCACTATGTTTTGGTTTGCCTTCTTTCCCCTTGAATGACTTCTGCTGAGGATAAATTAGGTTTTGGGTTAGTTCTCAGTTTTTCATTCATTGTGCCAATTATGTTTCTCACTTATAGGTCTAAAGTAACACTTGATTAACTCCCTGATGAATATATGGGTGCTTATGCTTTATTATTTCTTAGAGAAAAGTTATTTTCTTCAACTCACGTTTGTCTTCAACTCTTCATATACCACTTTAACATACTTTGGGAGCTCAGGTTAGCTGCCTCAAATACATTATTTAACATACATGATATGATATAAAGATCAATTATAAATGATTGGTAGATAAATAAATAAAGATAGATACTTGCAAAAATAGGAAATAAATGGTGACTATATTAAAGTGTGAATAATTCCCTGCCACATATGGCATTGCAATAAGTACTATTGAGGTGAATGCACAAACAGAAACTAAAATGAGGAACATTAGATAGTCTACAAAGTGTTATTAAGCACTGAAAATATATTCTTTTATTGTGAGTTTGAGTATATTCATATTCCCCCAGAATATAGGCTGGCTCAAGACTGCTTCAGTTAATAAAAACAACACTCTGCTTAAACTCTAAGAAATCTAGCAACTTCTATCTTAGCCTCTTGAAACCTTCAGTTGCCATGTAAGTTATCCAACTACACTGTCAGAAAGAACATTTGGACAGGCCCTGAAACTAGAGTGCTACAGTTGAGTTCAACCTTTAGTCTTTACTACCTAAGGTGCCAGTCATAATGAGCAAAGCCATTTTGGACCATCCAGATAAGTCCACTGGACACCTAAATACTACTGCTGGAGAATTGATGGTGCATGAAATAGAAGAATCACCCAATAGAACCCTGCTCAAATGTATAATTTACAAAACAATGAGACATATTAAAATGGATGTTGTGTAATGCTCTAGGTACTTAGTATTTTGTTGCTTATCGATAGATTTAAAAAAATCTTGCTATGGGCATGAGAAAATTTACTTCATCTTCTAATTATTTCTATAATGCACATGTTCCATATTATTAATAAAATTTTCATATTTATATATAAAATTTCAACTGTGGTATTAGCTTTAACTGTGTATGAGCTGAGGTAAGAGAAATGGATAGTACTGAATAGTTTCTATCACCAAAACCTCTGATATACTCTCTGTTTTTCCTCTTTTTTTTTTTTTTTGAGATGGAGTCTCACTCTGTTGCCCAAGCTGGAGTGCAATGGCATGGTCCCGGCTCACTGCAACCTCCACCTCCCGGGTTCAAGCACTTTTGCCTCTTCAGCCTCTCAAGTAGCTGGGACTAAAGGCGTGCACCACCACACCCAGCTAATTTTTGTATTTTTTAGTAGAGACTGGGTTTCACCATATTGGACAGGCTGGTCTTGAACTCCTGACCTCATGATCCACCCACTTCGACCTCCCAAAGTGCTGGGATTACAGGTGTGAGCCACCGCGCCCTGCCTCTCCTCTTTTGTTTTTGATTTCAGAGAAGGAAGAATGCTAAGACAAGAGTGAAACTATATAAAAAGAAGGTCTTAAAGAAGGGGGTCAAAGGCTAACCAAATTGATGTCCAATACCTTCAGCTCTGTACTAAACAAGAGACACTTTTTTTTATCTGGGATGCAAGCTGTGATTAGTGAATGAATGCACTGCTGCTTACAACTCCCTAAGGCAGTCCCTGGAGAAGCCATGCTCCATTCCATGTTGCTATCTAGAAGTCCTAGCATACGTTCTATTTTTCAGCAGCTTCCAGCTCTGTGAAAGAGTTTGAAATTGTGCTTCAGTTTCCCTTTGAGGCTTTTTTCCCCCAGTCTGCTTCTTTTAAAGGCTCTCTTTGAGGTTTTAAAAAGATGAAAGGATGCATGAAAGTCAATTATTTTCAGAAGAATAAGAGAAAAACAACAACAAGCACTGAGAAGTTGAGTGGCTGGTATCTTTGTGAATTGCTTAAAATAGGTCAAAACATTTGAGACTTCTTGATGCAAGCTGTTCAAAATGAGTTTAATAACATGTAGATTTCTAGTCTGCATACGTACAGAATTCTACTGATGTGTTTGCATTGCACTGGAAAAAATTACCAAAGAAAGACACAGTCTGTAGATATTCACATTGTGATCTGTCCAGATATAGTGGTATTACCACCGTATTACTAAAAATGACTTCTCCCGGCAAAAGTATAGCTGCATATACTAGTATTTTAAAAATATCTTCTCTCTGTGACCAAGTAATCTAAAATGTATGGAAATATTAGTTGGCACACCTGATGATCGTAAAAAATAAAAATGTGAAAATCAGAATTTAAGATGTCATCAGATTATTGCCCAGTTGTCCCAAAATAATTCAAATACTTGTGGAAAATACAAACAGTACTGAAACTTTCAGCTTCAAATGGCCAACAGTCTATCTATTGCCAAAATGTTAGATGATATTTTTTGGTACCAATTGGTTTGATGAACTAGATAACAAAATTAAAGAAATTTGACTACAACTTGAAACAGTAACTGCTAGTTACAGCTACTCACTTCCATTTGAAATAACCCTGAAAACACAGCAACACAAGGTTATAAAACAACAGAAAACTGGGAACACTGGTCAAGGATTTGTGAGGAGTCTGAAAAACTGTCACCAACCACAGCAGAGATAGAACTTCAAAGCATAAAATGAAAGGTGTTAACAAGATGATGGTAGATATCTATGCATTCCCAGAGAAAACCCATCTTCTTAGACTAGTAAATGGAAATATCTATTCTTTTCTCCACCCAAAGAATACATGCACACATCATACAGGGCCGATTTTCTTTCTTTTCTTTTCTTTTTTTTTTTTCTCTCTGTCTTTCTTGCTTCTTTCTTTCTTTCTCCTTCCTTCCTTTCTTCCTTCCTTCCTTCCTTCCTCCCTTCCTCCCTTCCTCCCTCCCTCTCTCCCTTTCTCTCTCTCTCTCTCTTTCTCTCTTTCTCTCTCTCTTTCTTTCCTTTCTTTCTTTCTTCTCTCTTTCTCAGGAATATGACAACATGGGTGCTCTAGCTCCTATTCATTTCTGATTCAGGCCTTATGTGGGCATCCAGTGACCTGTTGCATATTAGGATGTGAAGCTCATTATAGGGAAAAGAAGAGACAGAAAAAGTTGGAGGAGTGGTATGCTAGGGGTTACAGGGGCTCATGCAGTGTTTCTGCAAAGGAGAGAACTGCAAACTGCTTCAAATATTCCAACAATAAATTTCTATCTTGAAAAAAAAGGAAGTCCTTTAATTTCGGTAAAATTAAGTTTGATAAATGAACCTTGAACAACAGAGACCTGGGAGCATATATTTTATGATCCAGGTTCATTTTTGCCTCAAAGAATTACAAAAGCAGAAATAACTTACCCATACTGTTTATGTCAAAACCTAAGCCAACCCATACCGCTCTGCATTGTAGGATTAGCAAACAAAGAGCAACTGAATTTTATCATAAAATCAACAAAAAATAATCAACATAAAGATGAAATAGCCATGAAGATAAATAAGAAAAATATAATTATGCTTTCTCAAAAATTCAAGAAAATACTGACCTTAAAAATAGAGGAAAAATGATATTATAACACAATACATTTAAATAGAAAGGTATTTGATAAATAGTAAAAAGAAAAGCATAAAGAGAAAGAGAGAGAGGAAAACAAAGAGGAAAAAAATCTCTTCAGGATATGATAATACTATAAGGACAATTTTAAAAGTTCCTAAAATTTTATACCTATTTTTTAATGAAAACTACATAAAATAGAATCAGTGATATAGATGACAACTGTAAAAATGCCTCATAATTTAGAGAATAAACACAAATAATTAGAATAATATAACATTAGCATAATAAATAAATATGGGCTGGGCACGGTGGCTCACGCCTGCAATCCCAGCACATTGGGAGGCTGAGACAGGCAGAGCACTGGAGCTTAGGAGTTCAAGACCAGCCTGGCCAACATGGTGAAACCCATCTCTACTAAAAATGGAAAAATTAGCTTGGCACATGCCTGTAATCCCAGCTGCTAGGGAGACTGAGGCAGAAGAATCGCTTGTACCCAGGAAGCAGAGGTTGCAGTGAGCCAAGATCGCACCACTGCATTCCAGTCTGGGTGACAGAGCAAGTACTCCATCTAAAAATAAATAAATAAATAAATAAAATATGAGATATTGAGAGTGTAACAACAATATATAACAAATATTTAGGACAGAGAATGAGATGCAACCACGGATAATATTTATCCTTGAAAATAAAATCAAAGCATATGGAATAGTTGTAATAGTCTATAGTATTACGAATATGTATTGAGTAAGAGAAACAGCAAAAATAATTCTTGGAAGGGCACAAACATAGAAATATTTAATAATAAACCTAGTTACAGGAACTATGTTTTTTCATTAATGGAATTTGAAAGGACAATCAAATGCATACGTTTTAAGTTATTTCTAATAAAATTTCCAGTTTTGACAGGGTGAGAAGGAGAAATGAGTGAGTATAACCAAAAACACATTGAAAAGAATATGAGAGTGCCTTTTATAGCAGACATTAATATGTACAATAAAACTGTAATAAAGAAGTTCTGATTTGGGTGAATGAAATAATAGAGGGATTAGCCTAATAATAACATGGTTTATTTATCCCTTAATACCTGCTTGGTAGTATTCATAGTGTTTGACATAAATGAACTCGGTTAATGTGCAAAACCATGCTTCGATGAATGCTCTTGTCTTAGTTTTATGTTGCTACCCCAACAAATTACCTTAACAGTATTGGCTTAGAAGAAAACAAATTTATTATTTTGCAGCTTCTGTAGGTGATATGTCCCACAAAGGTGTATGTTGTTGTTCTTTGCCTAAAATCTAGGTGTCCCAGGGCCATGGTCCTTACTGGAGACTCTGGGGAAGAACTGACTTCCAAGTTCAATCATGTCATAGGTTGAATTCACTTTCTCGTTGTAAGCCTGAAGTCACCATTTCCTTGCTGGCTGTCAGCCAGGCATCCTTCTCAGCTTCTTGAGGCTGTCTATAGTCCTTGATATGTGTCCTCTTTCTCCATCTTCAAAGCCAAAATGAGTATACAAGGCACTAAGTGATTACATATTCACCAAGGGCACATAGCCAAAGGTAGAGAAGTTGCATTTTGAAACTCAGTATTCTGGCACAAGAGTCCATGATAATCATTACTATATTATAAAAAATAGTGCTAAGAAGCACATCCTAGCACAACACTGAATATTATAGACATTTCAAATAACAACAAAAACCAGGAAAATTGCTAGATCCCTATGACACAGCATTCACCAACATTAATTCCAGAGGTATGAAATGAAATATGTAAATGTAAAAATAACATTTTAAAGTACTAGCTTTGGCCTGTTGCAGTGGCTCTCGTCTGTATAACCAACATTTTGGGAAGCCAAGGGAGGAGGATCACTTGAGGCCAAGAGTTTGAGACTAGCCTGGGCAACATAAGGACATCCTGTCTCTACAAAAAAAAATAAAAAATAATAGCCTGGTGTGATGATGTGTGCATGTGGTCCCAGCTACTTAGGAGGCTGAGATGGAAGAACTTCTTGGGTCCAGGAGTGCGAAGCTGCGGTGAGCTGTGATTGCACCACTAAAACAAGCTCTGTCTCAAACAAAACAAAACAAACAAACAACAACAACAAAACTGATTTCTATCTCATCTTGGAATAATAAATGCATAAATAGCCAAGAAAAAAATCACAGAACAAAACAGTGTTAACTTTGTGTACATTAAAGTCATAAGGATTTTATTTCCAAACCCATTATAAAGGGGGAAATGAAATCCTTAGGTTGGCCGGGCGCGGTGGCTCAAGCCTGTAATCCCAGCACTTTGGGAGGCCGAGGCGGGCGGATCACAAGGTCAGGAGATCGAGACCACGGTGAAACCCCGTCTCTACTAAAAATACAAAAAATAAGCCGGGCGCGGTGGCGGGTGCCTGTAGTCCCAGCTAGTCAGGAGGCTGAGCCAGGAGAATGGCGTGAACCCGGGAGGTGGAGCTTGCAGTGAGCCGAGATCGTGCCACTGCACTCCAGCCTGGGCAACAGAGCAAGATTCCGTCTAAAAAAAAAAAAAAAAAAAAAAAGAAATCCTTAGGTAAAGTTTCTCAGTAAAATAAGACTATCAACGTATTATCTTTTTCTGACAAACAGAATCCTCCCAAAAACTTAACATTAGATCTCATTCTCAAAGGTGAATTATTCCCTTTGAAGACAGAATGCACAAAAGAATGCTTTCCATCACTGCTTGGGTCAAACATCATAAAAGAGGTCCTAGTGAACCCGGAAAGTAAAAAACGAAGAAAAAAAAGAAGTCAGAAAGAAACAGAACTATCGTAATTTACTGGCAAGATCACTGCTTGCAAACAACACCTAAGACAACATATGATAAATTAATATAACGTAAGGGTTCCACAGGTTTTCTGGTGTAACACAAAAGTCAATATTTACAAATCAATTGCATTCCTAATACCAGCATAAATCATTAGGAAAACTTACAGATGAAAAAGGGGATTTCCTGTTTTCTATCTTTTGGTTAAGATACAAGACAGTAAGAAAGAGATAATCACAGGCCAAGAGGACCTAAATATTTCCCTCCATTTGACTAATCATGAGACAGACTTTTCTTGACTCTTGGCCCCTCATTTCTCTTTGCTTAGAGCATTTAGTTTATAAATCTTGTAATTGTACATTTTGTTCCTATTCCTTAATATGTAGAATTTATTAAAAGCCTCTTGCCAGTTTTACAATCCAAAAATTCCCTTTTTCAGGGACCCAGGGGCCATCCCTTTGAATGTAATCCCAATCTCCCAGCTTCTGTGGGAGAGAAGAAACCCATAGTCAGTGGGAGCCTCACTCTGCATTGAAAAACTACTTCCTGTCATGAAGATAAGAGAAAATTTACTTTTACTTTAGGTAAAGCTAATTAGCAAGCACAGGTGACCTAAGATTCCCCTACTCCAACTCTAAAAAATGTTCTAGTTCTTTATTTCAGCAGTGGTGAGCTCAGACTGAATTCTAACCTCTTTCCTCTGGATCTCAAATAGTCTTCCTTGCCTGTTTAGCTTTGTCTGGTTCAATTTTTGCTTTGACATCACCCACATGTTGGAGAAGAAAGAAAAATCCAGAAGTTGCAGAGAGTTTAGGAAAGTAATGAATGAGGAAGTAACAGTGAAAGAATATTCTCTTGGTACAGGTCTCCAAGGCATAAGTCAGTGTTGAGCTAAGGAAAGACAAAATCCATGAACTAAAAGTGAGATTTAAATTTTAAATTGAAATACACTGTACTCATATTTTAATATCTGAAAACAAGACATAATTCCTGATATAAAATTTGTTTCTGCAGCCGAAAGTGATGGCTTCTGTATTAGGAGTCATTCAGGGAAGAAGAAAAAAGGAAATTAAACAGTTTAAGGGCAGTATATGGATAAAAATATGGATATTTCTTAATTGCACTCTTTCTAGGTTGGTACATTTAATCAGATATTTAAATAGTTTTCAAATAATGTATACCATTTACAGTATTAACAATAAAATATGTACTTAAAATAACTCTAACAAAATATGCACAGGACTTTATTTAAAAAGTAAATCAAAATAACTAGTATTAAATGATATTAAACTTAAAAAACAAATGGAAAGATATACTTAAATTTATTTTTATGGTATAAATTATTAGTATGTTAATTATCCCCGATTAGTTTTTTAATTTTTGCAATTGAAATTAAAATACTGTGTTTCCCCTACCTTTTAAAATTGTTACTCAAAAAACATAATCCAGGTAGATTAAAGGACTAAATGTAAAAAGCAAAACTTATAGAATAAAATAGTACAGCGACACTTTTTAGTCATAACAAGTAAGGGATGATTTTTTAATGAAAGATATAAAAACTACAAAGCCTATAAAAATAAGATTAGTGAAGCTGACGTTAAAATTTAAAATATTTAGTCAAGAAAACATATGAACAAGATGAAATGAAAACAAGATACTGTGAGAACACAATTTTCATATACTCGTATTAAGGGAGGAGACCACCCCTCATATCGTCTTATGCCCAATTTCTGCCTCCAAAGAAAGAAGAAGTAAAAACTAAAAGGCAGAAATGAAATCCACAGGCAGACAGCCCAGCACCACACCCTGGGCCTAGTAGTTAAAGATCGACCCCTGACCTAGTTGGTTCTGTTATCTATAGATTACAGACATTGTATAGAAATACACTGTGAAAATCCCTACCTTGTTTTGTTCTGATCTAATTACTGGTGCATGCAGCCCCCAGTCACATGCCCCCTGCTTGCTCAATCAATCTCGACCCTCTCACACACACCCCCTTAGAGTTGTGAGCCCTTAAAAGGGACAGGAATTGCCCACTCAGGGAGCTCGGCTCTTGAGACAGAAGTCTTGCCGATGCCCCCAGCTGAATAAACCCCTTCCTTCTTTAACTCGGTGTCTGAGGAGTTTTGTCTGCCACTCGTCCTGCTACAGTATCACCATTTGTACACACCTACAGCATCTTCACCTGATTTTATGCCTTAAAGATCAATTTTTTCTTGTCCCTCTGTAAAACCAAACATCCCATTTGTGCACTAGATGTCACCCCTACCTTCCACTAAAGAACTTGCTCTAGTAATTCTTCCCTGTGATTAAAGAAAAACTTCAGCCAAATCAAATTTAAAAGAGTTTAATGGAGCAATAAAAGATTCATGAATTGGGCAGCCCCCAGAATCACAGCAGATTCACAGAGACTCCAGGGGTGCCTCATGGTCAGAAAAAAATTATAGACAAAAAAGGTAAAGTGACGTACAGGAATCGAAAGTGAGTTGTAGAAACAATGAGATTGGCTACAGCTGGGCATTTCCCTTATTTGAATGCAGTTTGAACACTCAGCAATCTATGAGTGGTTGAAGTATGGCCGCTGGGATTGGCTAACACTCAGTTGCTGTTATGGTGCATAGTATTAAGTTAGGTTTTCAATTTTGTCTGACTATTAAGCTAGCTTACAGCTCATCCACAAGGACTCAAATACAAAAGTACAAAGTCCTTCTCAGACCATATATAATTTACTTTAACAATTCCCCCCTTTTGGTCATTTTCTCAAATTTGAGAGATTGACCAAAACCTTAGTCATTAATGTTATTATCACTATCATAAATGTACTTCTATGTTTGTGAAACCCACTGGGAAATAGTAGAGCAGCAGGTTTTGCAAGGAGGGAGTAAGGGCTGAGTAGAGGGTAGTACCTCCCTATGCAGGAACCTCCTGTTTACAGGAGAAAAACAAAACCTTGTCTGTTCTAGGATCTATGTTTCTTCTTAAAGCCTTAGTTTGATTATGTCACATTTAACACGAGTGACTCCATTATAGTTTGGTTTGATTTGTTGGGGCCTAGTGCATGAGCTTAGTCCAAAATAATGGCCTCCCATAATTCTGTTTTTTAAAAAATTCCCCCCTTATGGCCAGCTTCCCACCTAGGTGAGAGTATGAGCAAAACTTAGGTCCTTAATGCCACTCTCAGTTACCATCATTTTGGGTTTCTGGTCTCAGTGTGTCATTCATAGGTTACGGTGTCCTCATGCTCACACATTTCTTTCAGCTTTTGTCATTCGAGTTGAAGAGAGACCATTTGATGTTCCAGATATGGGTGCATGAAACATTTAAAACTTTGAGAGCACATAGTGCACCAGGGAGACTATCATGGCTATGCTTCTTACCCAGGGTCCAGATAAACCAAACCATCTAAAATTAAATAGATTAAAGAATGACTAGATGAAGAGTCTGCTCATGTGACTAAGTGGTTTTTTCATTAATCCCCTACAATTGAATTTTTATAATCTACATTTGATGTATTTATCCATAGGCCACAAGTGCCAGCAGCTGCACAGGTATTTTTCTGTTTAGCCAATTCTACTATTTAATATAACTTTCACAAGAGAATTTAAAGTCTGTTGTGTAACGATAGCCTTTAAAGTACAATTTGTTGTAGAGCCTATTATGAGGGAGACATTTCTAATTAATGCTTCTTTTATTCTAAACCATGGAAAAAGGACCTAACAAATGGTGTCATTCTAAAAAAATGAAGTCCTCCTGGCCATATTCTCTTTAATCTATGATGTGGGTTAAGAGGAGTTTTGACTGATTATGAGGCAATGTATTTACCATTAAAGTTTCTCACCTACATTGGGCCCTTATCTTTTATCTATTAAAGTCTAAGTTCATTCATGTATAAAGCTGGCTGCAAAATTCTTCAGAAATAAAAGTATGCCATATAAGTGCACATAATGGATTCCCTTTTCATTTCTATTGTTCGTAGAGGCATAAAGAAGGAAAAACATATTCAAACATATGAGTCTCATGATAGTAGAAGTATTGATCTCTGATCTTGGGGAAAGCTGTTTACATCAAGGATACCATCTTCTTCTGGGGAGAAATTTTTCTGGTTAGTTTTACCTTAAGGGTTCCAATGGATGTCCAGTTCCAGGAGTGCGGAGGGACCCTTCTCAGTTGTGAGATTATGAACCCAAGTTTCAAGGCTCCAAAGTTTTGCTGCAGTGTGGATGGCCAGGATAGTCTTTGATGTTCTCAGAAGATCCAATCTTCAGGTTCTTGATTGTGAAGGGATTGTCCTCAGTGAACCATAAGAAGCTTTTTATTTACCTGGTGAATATACACTGTAGCATAATAATTTTCTGTTATAACACCAGCCCTCTTGCATGGGAAAGCTTTTATACAACCAGAAAACATGCAATAAAAGTGACAATTGAATGAAATCCCTTTATAAACATTTAAATGGACCATCAGGTAGGCAAATGCACCTGAAGATTTGATTGTCTTTCCGGTAACACATTGGTTTTAAACTATTTCTGCAATTTATAAATCATCACATCAATATATTCAATTTGGATTATTTTATCTTTTCCATGACGAGTCATGGAATGCAGAACGTTTAATAACAAAAGCTTTAAGGACTCATGAAAGATAAGGCAGCTGTCCTGGTTTCTCATGAGTCCGTGCTTAACATTGGACTTAGGTCCTCTTGAATACCAGTTGTTTCTCCAATTTAGGTGCATAGCACTGATGACTAATGAGTTATCACATGTCATTTGACTTAGCCCATGAAGTTCATTCAAATTGTACCCAAATTGTATATTTGTGTACAAATTGTATATTTAAACCATTTTAGTATTGGCTGATTTAGCATGATAGTCCTGTTTTGGCCCGTTTTAGGCAAAATGATAATTCAAACATTTTAAAAGAAAAAACATTATTCTGATAGAGAGAAGACTCAGCTTTCCAAATAAGATCCAGTGAAGACAGCATGAGGTCAACTGACTCTGTCTCCTTTCTTTCCCTTCCCCCTCTTTTTCTTTTGTAGTTTACTTAAAAGGTAAACAAAAACCTTTCATTATCTTTTAATATTACATAAAAATCATTTTTAAAGGAGAAAACTAAATTTTATGTTTCCATTGGTATACTTTTAATGTTAAAGATTGTTTTTAATAGCATTTTATAAATCCATGTAGTTTTAATTAGTTTGACCTTAAGGTAAATTTTTTATTAACCTTTTATAACCCTTTACAATTTTTTTTCTCAGAGAAGAACAATGGTCTAAGAAAACTCTATTGTGCTTTTATTTCAATGTGCAATTTATGGCAAAAACTTAACAACGCTATTTTAACTTTAGTCAATATGTTCACACATAGAATCTCTAACAATTAATTATAAACTTTCCACAACGTGTTCAAATCTTTAGCTTTATTTAATTTAAAACAATTATTTAACCCTCTAACCTGGTGAAGATTTACATTCCTATACTTTCTTATAATCTGTTACAAAAATCACATTTCATTCTACTTACACACCTTGCATGTAAACTTATTTCTTCAGTAGTCTCAATTACATGTTACAATGTTAATTCTTAACGACTTTTATTTTTGGTGAAAACCTTGTTAAGTTAGGGATTTTAGTTATGTACTAGGTGTGGAGCCTAAGATCCAGACAGAAATGCAGATAAGGCCTGACTCTTTCCAGTGTCTAACTCCACATGTCCCAGGCCTTACCTAGCTGGAAAGTAGGCAGGCTGTAGAGTTAAGAGCCATAATGGCATTTTATGAAGCATTTAGGAGGCCTAAGCACCTTTAAATTGTACAACATTTCTGGCATAAATTCCTTTTCATAATTCTTTCATGACTTACACATACCATATAAGACATGTTTAGACTTTATGACTTGACCTAAACATCCCTCTTTTGAAATAACCAGTCATTTTACTTTAGGATAAGACTTTACCATACAATATCCTTTCTTATATAAAATCTCTTTACTTTATCACCTTTTTTCCATAGCTAAGGGGCACAGCTAATTCCTTATATTCCCAGGCCTTATTTAGAATTTAATCTTTCATTTTTTAAAAATTATTATACTTCAAGTTCTAGGGTACATATGCACAATGTGAAGGTTTGATACATAGGTATACATGTGCCATGTTGGTTTGCTGCACCCATCAGCTCATCATTTACATTAGGTATTTCTCCTAATGCTATCCCTCCCCCAACTCCCCATCCCCCGACAGGCCCCAGTGTGTGATGTTCCCCACCCTGTGTCCAAATGTTCTCACTTGCACTGCACATGGGTAGGTCTGCATGGTGCGAATGTAGTATGCTACATCAGAAGTCAGACAACTGAAATTCTAGTTGTAGTTCTGCTGCCAGCACTGAGATCTTGCACAATTTTTTTTCCTTTCCTGAGTCTTAGTTTTTCAGCTTCTTTTTTTTTTTATTATTATACATTAAGTTCTAGGGTACATGTGCACAACATGCAGGTTTGTTACATAGGTATAGATGTGCCATGTTGGTTTGCTGCACCCATCAACTCGTCACTTACATTAGATATTTCTCCTAATGCTATCTCTCCCCCAGCCACACACCTCATGTTGAACTAGTTTACACTCCCACCAACAGTATAAAAGCATTCCTATTTCTCCATCTCCTCTCCAGCATCTGTTGTTTCCTGACTTTTTTTTTTTTTTTTGAGATGGAGTCTCGCTCTGTCGCCCGGACTGGAGTGCAGTGGCCGGATCTCAGCTCACTGCAAGCTCCGCCTCCCGGGTTTACGCCATTCTCCTGCCTCAGCCTCCCGAGTAGCTGGGACTACAGGCGCCCGCCACCTCGCCCGGCTAGTTTTTTTTTTTTGTATTTTTAGTAGAGACGGGGTTTCACCGTGTTAGCCAGGATGGTCTGGTGATCCGCCCGTCTCGGCCTCCCAAAGTGCTGGGATTACAGGCTTTAGCCATCGCGCCCGGCCCTGTTTCCTGACTTTTTAATGATCAACATTCTAACTGGTGTAAGATGGTATCTCATTGTGGTTTTGATTTGCATTTCTCTGATGACCAGTGCTGATGAGCATTTTTTCATGTGTCTGTTGGCTGCATAAATGTCTTCTTTTGAGAAGTGTCTGTTCACATCCTTTGCCCACTTTTTGATGGGGTTGTTTGTTTTTTTCTTGTAAATTTGTTGAAGTTCTTTATGGATTCTGGATATTAGCCCTTTGTCAGATAGGTAGATTGCAAAATTTTTCTCCCATTCTATAGGTTGCCTGTTCATGCTGATGATAGTTTCTTTTGCCGTGCAGAAGCTCTTTAGTTTACTTAGATCCCATTTGTGTATTTTGGCTTGTGCTGCCATTTTGTGTTTTGGTGTTTTAGTCATGAAGTTCTTGCCCGTGCCTAAGTCCTGAGTGGTATTATCTAGGTTTTCTTCTAGGGATTTTATGGTTTTAGGTCTAACATTTAAGTTTTTAATACATCTTGAATTAATTTTTGTACAAGGTGTAAGGAAGGAATCCAGTTTCAGCTTTCTACACCAAAATAAATTGAACAATTTTCAAAAGTCAAAGTAGTTTATGACTTAAAGCATTTAACAAACCTAGTATCTGATCTGCACAATTTTAACAAATGTCTTTATTTCATCAATCATCTATAAAACTGTTTTTATTTTCCAAAGATTACTGGAGCTACATGAACTAAAAGGCTTTTTATTTTGATTTCAAAATATTTGATTTAAGCACTAGTTTTTGTTTAAGCCAATTAATTAGAGCTCTTTTATATAAACATTACACACAACACATATATAATTACACAGACAATCATTACTACAATAGTTTTAAGATTTTTCATTTGTCAGTTTTTAAGTTTCTTAATTGGTTATTTGTTTTATGTTGGAGTTCTTGAAAGAACAGGACCAGGAAAGGGGTTTCTGGTGCCTCCTGTTTTTCCCAGGGAGTCCAGCCTGTGAGAGCTCAAATATCTACTTTTAATTAAACTGATTTTTAACCATAGCACTTTTTAATAAAGTCATTTTGAAACTTTTTTTAACCCAATTTGGCCAGGTCAAATGGCTGATATTTCTAGCTTCTGAACTTTTACCAAAGGTAACTTCCAGGTGTTCAGAGAAAGAAAAATTTAAGATAGCCTGTGGAGGAAAAGAGACTAGACAAGGACATGCAGATATTAAACCAGAAAGGACTTACTTCCTTTTTTGTTGTTGTTGTTGAGATGGAGTCGTCTAGCTCTGTCGCCCGGGCTGGAGGGGTACAGTGGCCTGATCTCAGCTCAATGCAAGCTCCGCCCCCGGGGTTTACGCCATTCTCTGGCCTCAGCCTCCCGAGTAGCTGGGACTACAGGCGCCCGCCACCTTGCCCGGCTCGTTTTTTGTATTTTTTAGTAGAGACGGGGTTTCACCGTGTTAGCCAGGATGGTCTCGATCTCCTGACCTCGTGATCCGCCCGTCTCGGCCTCCCAAAGTGCTGGGATTACAGGCTTGAGCCACCGCGCCCGGCCCAAGGACTTACTTCCTAAGCAGGGAATTGAACCGGACTACCAGTGTGAAAGGGCAAAAACCTTAGCTATTGAGTTACAGCATGGGGCAAGCTCACCCTTCTCAGAAGGAGCCTAAAGTAGTTAATTTTGAGGTTAAAAAGGATTTTAACTACTCAAGATAATTTTTAGAGCTAACTATTACATAAATCCTAAAATTCCTGTTCCCTGAAAGGTGGAGACCGAAAGAACAGCCACGTGGTTACAAGGTCAAGCACCTAAGGACATAAACCAAGATGGAGACTCCATCTAGTTTTTTGTGTTTGTTTGTTTCAGGGACCTGAAGCAAAGTTTGTTATTGACCAGCTTGTTGGGCCGTCTTGAGCAGCAAGCTGATGGGGTCCTAAGTCCATGTTTTATCCTAAAATACCCCTCAACACAGAAAAATGAATTCATAGCACAAATATATCACTTTCATACTGGCCTCAGAATTCCTTTTTGTATTAATCAGAACTTTACAGAAGAAATAAACAGTGATTTTTTACCATTCATTCAACCATTTGCACAGAGAGAGTGAAGCCAGTAATCTGACTGGTAAGAAATTCTTACCCTTTTGCCAGCATGCCAGAATTCTGGGTTCCCTTTCCCCAAGTGACCTCAGCGACTCAGCTTGCCACGCCATCGTGCTGGGGGCCAAGCTGTATTATAAAGGAACGTTACCTTTTTACGTTCTGGCCAGAGCAAAATACATGTGGTAAAGCCTAGACATTAGCCACTCTGCTTAGCACCCAATACCAAGCTGGCAACACTTAAATTTGCCATCACATGGGTCCCATCATCTTTAATCCAACGTTCCACTAGAAGTTTCAGCATGTGGTCTTTAGTCAAGGTGGTTGCCTGGAGTAACAGAAAACATAAAAATGGGAAAGGAGAGAGAAAAGCATGGGAGGCTAGAGAAAGACCTATCCATTGCAGTGACACTGAAAAGTTCAGGTAGCTGTGGCTGCTGTCATGAAGGAATCTTTTCCCAACAGTCCCATTAGCTCCCAAGTTTCCCTTTTTTGAGGGGGAAGGAAAACACTCCCCATGTCCCACAAACCTGTATATGCCTAATTTTGTCACCCACAGCCATCAGCAAAGGGTGCAAGGCATATTATTCCAAAGATAATAGCAGTTGACATCCCATAGTGCCAAACCCATTCTTAGCCAAAAGGGGGTTTACCAACAGCCTTCATTTTTAAATGTACTTCAGTGCATTGTTGTTCATTGGGAACGTTCCACTCTAAGTTATCTTTAGTAAGATTTCACCATTTCTGCAAGACTTAGCTGCCTCCCAGGCCCAATGTATAAGCCAGAAGAAAATCAGTTTTACAGCAATTAAAGATCCCATTTTTACCTAAAACATTGGCTTTACTCTCAGGTTATCTTGATGAACTTAGCCAATGATGTTTCCTACCTAAGTGCACAAGGAAAATGAAACAAAGGGGAAGAACACAAAATCTCTGTGAATTTTAAAAGCCAAATTTTATAACCTCTGCAATATTACTGCTTACTACCAGTTCCTTTCTGACCCAGTCAGATGTAAGAGGCCTCTAACTGGATCCAAGCCAGTTAATACCCAGATCAAATCCATTCCTAGATCCAGTCCAGCTTCTGTCATGACTCCAAACCCAGTTTGGGTCAGAAATTTGCTCAAAGAGACTCCAAGAGCTCAAAACACAAATCCCTAGAGCTCCAAAATCTGAGAGGGAGCTTACCCGTAATCCCCAGCCACTCTGAGAGATCAGTGGACACAAGTGGGTCCTGCAGGTACCTTGCATGTTCACTGAGCACTCCTGGGGATTGCTAGAAGTTCTACTTTGGATCTTACTTCTGAAACCATCTGATAAAAGAAAAATTTTAGCCAATTAAATTTGAATTGAATTTAGCAATGAAGGATTTGCGAATCAGGCAACCCTCAGAATCACAGCAGATTCACAGAGACTATAGGGGTGCCTTGTAGTCAGAACAAATTTATAGACAAAGAAGGTAAAGTGACATACAGGAATCAGAAGTGAGGTATAGAAACAGCAAGATTGATTATACCTTGGTGTTTGCCTTATTTGAACACAGTTCGAACAGTCAGCAGTCTATAAGTAGTCTAAGTATGGACACTGTGATTGGTCAATGCTCAGCTATTGTTACATGCATAATATTAAGTTAGGTTTTCAATTTTGTCTGACTATGAAGCTAAATTACAGTTCATCCACAAGTACTCAAATACAGAAGTATGCAGTCATTCTCAGGCCATATTTAGTTTGCTTTAACACCTGTTTCATCTATGCATCCTATTTTCTCTACTGGATCATTTTCATTAGCTTTCACGTGTGCTGTATTTTTCCTATTCTACATGTAAAATACAACATAAAACCTGTTTCCTGCATTGTCTTGCTCCCATGTTGTAGCGAAAACCTTTGAATGGCTTTTCTATCCTCACCCGCTCTCCTCTCATCCTCTCTTAAGCCCAATCCAATTAGACTTTTGCCCCACAGACACAATGTCCATGACTTCAGTGTTGTTAAATCATCATCATATTTGACCCAATAATACAATTTATCACTGTTGGTTGTGCTCTTTGCCTTCAGTCACGTTCTTTAACATTTCTTGATTATGGTGACTCCTCTCTAAAGCCTCTAAAACTCCCCGTTTTACTCTTAGTTCATATGAATGATCTTACTTTACCTCGAAAGGTATGTCTGTGATGGGGCATTGACAGCATTATGGCCCTTTCGAATACCATCTTCTTCATGTATTAACACACAAGTCATCACTGTTTTGTCTCTCCAACACACCAGGCATGTTTCTGCCTAAAAGCCTTTGTTCCATATGGGAACACATATGATCTTAATCAAATATTGGACAGTTTAATTCAGTTAATTGTTGATTTTTAAATTAATAGTAATAAAAGTCTATTTAGCAGCTCTCCAAATAGTATTTTGAAGAATATTTGATGTTTCATAATATGAATTAAAAACAAAGCATACATGTATGAATGACTATGTGTATGTGCATGTATTTGTGTATGTTTGTATAACACAATAAATAAATATATTTAAAATGCCAATTATTATTATCTTCAAGTAGTGGTATTGGTTAGAGTTTATCTTAAAATATGTTTCTTTAAAGACACTAAACTGTGTCTTTAAAGTAAGCATTTTCTTGTAAATCTAATCTGAAGCTTTATATTTTTCCTTACAGGTTTTCATTTGTCCTTGTATAAAGCAATTGATCCACTTAGCAAAAATAGCTCAGAATTTATATTCTTTGTAAATAATTCAATGAAAACCTAAACTGTGTGAATGAAATATTTCTCTTCTAGGTATCAGTTTGCTGGTGGCCACCTGCTTAGACTGTACCTAGAAAGCTGCCAAATAAATATATTCTTTCTACTTGGTAATAGAAAACACTTTTCAGGCCATCACCTTCCACATTGTGTTTCATCTAGGCATTAATTTTAATGAAATAATAATGTACTTGGCACCAGAATATCATCTACCATCCAAGGATCTCCAAGTATATAACAAACATCAATTAAGTAGCACAATAGTTCTGTAAGAGAGAACATCATTATCACAACACTGGAATTGAATAGAAGGTAGAACAGGGGAAATAATGATGGAAACCCATTTTGAATTAATCAGAAGGGTGTAGATTGGCCAGTTGAATAGATTCAGTTCAATACCTTAGTCAAAGAAGTAGTAAATGTTTTGTGGAATGGATAGGGACTGCTTTGAAAAGAAGAAAACTCAAATCCTGAAACTGAGATGTAACATTTCACCTCCTCACTTAATTTAGTATATAAACACCCTATGATAATTGGTTAAAAATTAGGCTTGGTTGGCAACTGAAGAAAACTGAAATGCCTATGTTTAAAGTAACAAGAAACGCTCTAATGCAAAAATAGATTTGCTCATTTTAAATCTTTTGGAGATCTTATGTCAAAAGGTTTTAGAGTAGCAGTATATTTTATTAACATTTGTGACATATAGCATATTAATATTAGCATTATTACATGGTTTACTCAAAGTCATGAACTCATTTATTTATTTAAAAGTACTTATTGAGCCATTAGTTCATGCTCAATATTGTTTTATATGCCAAGAATACAACAGTGAAAGATGTCTGTACTAAACATAGAGGTTACTAGTTGAAAGACATACACAAATCAATTAATAAAAAGTTATGGCTATTGAAAATGACTCAATATTCATAATAGCCTGAGGTAAATTATGAGATATTTGCTTACAAAACATGACACATTTTGAAATCCGATATATTGAGCAAAGTATACATTGTCACCAAAGAAGTTTACTTACCAATAAATGAAAAAATAAAATTGGGATACTCTAATTCAATAACAACTTTCTGTGTTAAATTCGGCTCTAATTACTGGATTAAAAATCACTTAATCATTTTCAACTTGACATGGTAACATTTGATTCTTTGGTATCGACGTAAATTATATTCCTTATCTCAAATAGAGAGGGTCAAATAAAGAACTTCCGTACATTATCTGCATCCAGTGAATGTATTTATAAGAAAAGATGTCTCCTTTTGTTTATCATGAAGCTTTGCTGTACTTAACTAATTTTAATAGTTGCTGCTTTTTGTATACTTTCACTATTTAAAAGATTTCAAACATTTAACTGATTAGCAGTTGGTAATACTTTTCAAAAGTAAAGCTGTGAAGAGACATGAGAGGTAAGGGGCTTACCTTTTGCTCAGGTAATACATTGCATTTACATTCTGACAGCTCTCATAATTTGGAGAAATATATTGTGTTTGCATGAAAGCTGGTTTTAGAATTACTTCAATCCTTTTAAGCACAAGTAGATGAAAAATGCTGAATGAAGATGAGATTGGTTATTAAGCCATGGAATATGCAGAGGATGTTCTAATGCATTTCTGCATTTGGATTATGTCACCCATAAAAAATAGTTTCACAGTTATTTTGATTGCCTTTTCAAAAATACTTGACAGCTGCATGCTCTGTTAATATATGAGTTCTTGGGGAATGTGCATGTTTGCTCAGTTACAATGTAATAAAGTTAAGATCATCCTATTAAAAATTAATTTAAATAACTGGGACTTCTAAACTGTTTAGTATGTCAACCTAATCTTCCTAAAAGAGAACTGTTAATGTTCTAAAGTGTTGCTAATAAAGCTGGAAAAGCAAGTTGTTTTTTACTTAAAAGTTAAATTTCTTAATATTCGTACAATTACTACCTTTTTGAAATCTTTCTCCTAAAACTTTATCTCACCTATATTCATTCTTAATTATTTTTAATTTACCTGAAACATTTCACATACAGATTTATTATTTTAGGTGATATATGTGAACTCTTCCATGTTCTTTCACCATTCTTGCCTTGAATAACGAGAGCCAGCATGATCTTGGAAGCCCAGTGTTGAAGATGAAGAATTGCTGTTAGTGCGAGACTCCACGTAACTATTTGAATCCAGAACACCTCTCTTCACCCTCACCCCCCAAGCATACATAAATGCATCTTTCTCACTGATCTATTTTTTTTTGTTCTGTGTGTTTTTTTTTTTTTGAGATGGAGTCTTGCTCATCACCCAGGCTGGAGTGCAGTGGCACGATCTTGGCTCACTGCAAGTTCCACCTCCCTGGTTCACGCCATTCTCCTGTCTCAGCCTCCCGAGTAGCTGGGACTACAGGCGCCCGCCACCACGCCCAGCTAATTTTTTGTATTTTTAGCAGAGACCGCACTGATCTATTATATCTTCCCTGGATAGAGGGATTCTCTCTTAACTAAGAAATGTGTGTGTGTGTGTGTGTGTGTGTGTGTGTGTGTATTTAGCTCAAGTCTTGATATTTTGTTAAAAATATAAAAACAATTTGTATGTTATATCTGTATTTTTGTTTCGGCAACTTAGCTCGCCGTAACTCATAAAAAATCTTGCAATCTTCATTTGACACTTATGAAACATTCTTTTACAGGTAAACACAGTTTTGTAGATCATTATTATGATTTACTTACTTATGGATTAAACTGCTTTGCTAAGATCAAAAATTAATTATATGTCGATTTCTGCTTCACAGCTAGAAATATTTTGAATTTGTGCAAGAAAAACTGTAAGTACTAGTGATAGCATTTCTAACTATAAAATCTTTTATTTTCATGAAGAGTTCCTTTAAAGCACCCCTGTTGGTTGAAGTGCCTTACTACACTCAATATTTTAAATATGAAATCAAGTTCTTATAATACTTCTCTATAAACCTTAAAATACTGATTCCAAGTGAAAATAATTTGGAGTTGAAATTTTCTCTTTTGTACTTCAAAATGTTTTACTTAATTATGCTAGACTTTACTGCTTTCTTCTGAAGCAAGTTTTCAAGTTTTTCTCATAAAATTTTAAATATTTTAAAAAATGTAAAGCCTATTAATAAGACACACCATCATATGTTATTAAAATTTCTTTGTACCTAACTGGAAAATTATTAACACTGGTCACAGTTCTAATGTTACACAAATTTCCCAAGATATGAGGAGCTCTGATTTACCAAGCAGTATACATTATGCCGTGGACATTCAAGGCCAAGGTCTCTGGCAGCCTTTGGTCTAGAGCTCTACATATGAAGGAGTCCTAAGTGTTTTCACTATGTAAGCTGAGGCAAATTACTTCCTATTTCACTCTTACTTTTTGTATGGATGAACCAAAAGAAAAAAGTTCACAAAAAATCTTGATAGGGATCTTCTGTCAAAAAGTTACTTTATAAAGGTCCAGTTTCCTGCAAAAAGAGTTTTAACATCATTTACCTTGAGATAAAATGTAAACATTGGAAATAAGCCTTTCTATGAAGTAAATTCTTTTTTTTTTTTTTTTTTTTTTGAGACGGAGTCTTGCTCTGTCACCCAAGCTGGAGTGCAGTGGCCGGATCTCAGCTCACTGCAAGCTCCTCCTCTTGGGTTCACGCCATTCTTCTGCCTCAGCCTCCCGAGTAGCTGGGACTACAGGCGTCTGCCACCTTGCCTGGCTAGTTTTTTGTATTTTTTAGTAGAGACAGGGTTTCACCGTGTTAGCCAGGATGGTCTCGATCTCCTGACCTCGTGATCTGCCCGTCTCGGCCTCCCAAAGTGCTGGGATTACAGGCTTGAGCCACCGCACCCGGCCTCTATGTAGTAAATTCTATTATTTTTCTCTTAATTCAATTATTAGTTTGTTCAGTGTAATGTCTTATAACTCATTTAAGCCTAACTTTCATGGTAATTCAAGTAAGTCAGCAATTTCTTATCTTTGCTTGAGCTGGAATGAGGATCAAAATGTCTTGGTGCCTATTGACATGTCCCAGGATCTGGAAGCTATTTTTTTTATTAAGGAAAGATAGCTACAAACATCTCAGAAGAGGAGTGAAGACAATATGTGTTCTCATAATCAGTTCATGGAATCAACCATCCATTATCAAATACATGTCAAAAACCCTGAGTCAAGTGTTATCTCAACTTGAAACTGCCCCTGAACTCTAAAACATATATCTTCGTATAGCATTCATGCATATACACATACAAATGACTACAAATGCTTAGATGCAAAGTTTAAATCATTAGCAGATATTTTAAATATAATGTTGAGAATTTCTTTAGACTCTTGCCTCTTTTGTGTATAATAAAAGTAAAGAATAAAAAAAAACATAGTGTAATGATTTACTATTAGCTTCGGAAATAGAATAAAAATGTGAGGAGATAGTGCTTACATGTTATGGGTTGCCACAGTCATTGAAACTATATGAACTAAGTTGTATTTTTCAGAAGCAGGTTCGGATTCTACTTCCAAGTGGCAGACTGAGCACACACATTTGTCTCTTCTTCCCATCTAATTTCAACTTAATGTCATTGAATTAGCAGAAAATATATTATTTGAAACTAAATAATAGCAATAAAACAAGAAATTATAAAGTTAACAAATACTGATACAAATGTGTACTTTCTAGAAGATAAAAAACAGACAAGATCATATTTGGGAAAAAAGAAATTGAAACAACAAGCAAAAAAAGGTATAAAGTAAAACTGTTGCATAGGTGAGAACAGACTTCGCCATATAAGCTGCTGAGAAACTCCAAGTTTAGAATCAACAAACACTGAGCTGTAGCAAGACCATATCAGCACTTAATTGAAGAACTGCTTGAGAAATAAACCAACCACTCATGGCTATAGTAGTGGGTGGGTAGCTATGATTTCTTCTAGATAAACTCCTAAAATCAAAGTAGAGGGAACTTGGGAACTTCTTTCATAGTTACTGGGATCGGAGAGAGAAACAGAGCAGCAAGGCTTAATGTAAAACTAGATTTTCACAACAAATACAGAGGAGTAATAAGAAGAAAGAATTCAGCTCCACTTAAGATTGAAACATACTACAATGTTCATACTCCAAGTAGAGCTCTTCTGAGTTTGGTCATTACGGAGCTTTACATCTGGCTCCCTCTCCTCATAACATGAAGGAAAATTGTCCAGTCAGCCAAAGTGATACCTTTAAAAGTATTATTAGAGGAATAATTGTACAAGTGTTTGTGTGATCATTTGTACTTCTGGGTATCTACTCTGAAGAAGCACCTGGACATGTGCACAGGTACAAATGCATATTGATACTGATTTTAATTTTTAAAATGGAGAAAATGGAAACAGTACAATTATTTATCAATAAGACACTGAGAAATTGAGAAATAAAAATAAAATCCTAGCTCCCCAACAAACTGAAGAGATGCTGTCTTGGCCAAGGGGACCCCAGAGAAACTTTAAACCCTGAGTTCTCAGTCATGATGGGATGGGAGGTTGGACATGCCTTGTTATAACCCCTCCAGTTTGTGACTTAGACAAAACTGACCAGCATTAATGTTAAAATAGGGAACATAAGACGGACAGAACAGACTCATTGTGACAATAAGGTACCAAATTATAAAGATCTAAGGTCATATTGGCCAAAGTTTTAGTTATGCACCCCTACACTTAAAGAATAAACTCTTGTTCTAACTGCCACAAGATCTTTTCTTTTTCTCTAGAAGCTAAATAAGTACTAGCCTCCAGATAAGCAATATTAAAGCAACTGCAGCTCACTGACCACCAAACACTGACTAACTAAATCCCCTCTTCCACAAGCCATAACTACAGCTTTGACTGGACAAAAGACTGATTTAAGCAACTTTTGGCTGATAAGGGACCACCAGCCAGGGACTGGTTTTGGCCAGTTTACAGAGACTGTACACTGAGTGACCTCTGCTTCATCTTTAGATGTATAAGGCCTAATTGTAATGCATTGAAATCTTATATCTCCACCCCAAAGCAAACCTGGGTCATATGTAACATATATGTTTATTCAGTATGCATACATTAAGACTACCTCATAAATGAATAGGTATGTGTAGCTAATCTTACTGGGCATAGATCTCAGGTTCTCCTTTTTTCTCTGAAGTGACTGCTTTTAGTTTTAGCTAGAGGCTGCAGGTTGTAACACTTCATAAGAAATAAAGCTTGTGATTTTTCAGTTAACACCAATAAAAAAATAACATATTCATACAAATCAATATTGTGTTGTCATTAATAGTCATGTTGTATGAACATGCAAATCAGAACACTGCAAGTATTCTCTATTTTGATTGGAGGGTAAGTTACCTGAGTGTTATTTAGTTATTTAGTTATTGTAGCTACAGTAATGTCACCAAACTGTGATCTGCACATTTTACTGTGACTATAAAATACTGTATAAAGAAATAATAATTCCTAATATGAAAAGGTCTTCACTACTGTTAGAAAGTAGCAACTTTCAGAACACCAATGCCTATGAAACAATCCAATTTAAAACAGAAACTGATTTTGTGAAATATGCATTTGGCCATAGTCCTTATTCCCTGGCATACAGCTCCTAAAACTTTTGGAATCTCCAGAAAGATAAGAGCATTTTCTTATGCTAATAAAATCCCTGGTGGCTGGGGGCTACTAGACAGCTTCAGGATGGAGACTGGGGGCCAGAAAAAGCAAGGTAAGATTAAAAGATCAGAACTTTCACCTCCACCACACCACCTAACTTCCAGGGAGAAGAAAGATGGTTGAAGGTTAAGTTGATCATTTGTGGCCAGAGATTTAATTAGTCAAGCTTCCAAAATTTTGTTTTAAACTGTATTCTAGGAGCTTCTAGATAGCTGAATAAGTGGAGGTTCCTGGAGGGTGGCAAGCCCTGAGAGGCCATGGAAACGTCACACTCCTTGCCATATACCCAACACTATGCATCTTTTTCATCCGACCATTTACCTGTATCCTTTGTAATATCCCTTATAATAAGCCAGCAAACATAGTGTTTCCCTGAGTTCTGCAAGCTGCTCTAGCAGATTAATTAAATCCAAGGAAAGGGTCATGGGAATTCTGATTCACAACTGGTCAGTCAGAAGCACAAATCACAACCCATGCTTTTGACTAGCATCTGAAGTAGGGGCCAGTCTTGCAAGACTGAACCCTCAACCTTTGGGATCTGACACTATCTCCAGGGAGACAGTGTTAGGATAGAATTGAATTAGAGGACAGCTAGCTGGTGTCCACTGCAGAACTCCTTACTTGCTGTGTGGGGAAAAATCTTCACACATTTTGTGTCAGAAGCATTCTGTGCTATATAGAGTGACTGTGAAAACAGAGAAAGAAAAATAAAACACACATTTTTTTCCTCATATCTCTGTAAGCAAATATATTTTCATGCAATTCTACACATAAAGAAGTATGCTTGTATATGCATCTAGGTGTGTGCATTTATGAAAGTGGCTGTATTTTTAACTCACACTGAATTCAGATTGTTGTTGTCAGGGGTTATATCTCAGAAGGGATTACAACTTTGAAGGAGTTTTTAAAGAGAGGCCTTTTCTTCTTGGCAGATGCACTTCGTCACAGTTTGGACTTCTCATAAGCATTTATTTATTAGGAATTTCTCAAATCAATAATGGCAACAATTACAAGCAACCACAAGGTGAAAGAAGTATTGAAGCGGGAACTTTCTTCAGTATTTCCTATGTGATAACTGATATTCACATCTCAGAGACATGTATCTAAAATTAACCCTCCAAACTGGGATGTGCCTTCACAACATGAATTCCTATTGCTATTCACCTACAAATATGATAAGAAACAATAGGAGACAAAAGGTCATTTTTATTTTATCTTGCTGGATACTTCCATTCATGAAATGCGTGCTCGGAAACGAACAAAAGCAGGAAGTAACATGTACGAAGATGCTATTAAAACCTAAACATTGAGACTTGAATATCATACAGCAGATTCCAGAAAATGTCTCTGGAGCTGCTTTCACTGTATCATATTATTTAATGTTTTACTCTCTGATCCACCCCAGTTACAAGACATGTGCACATTTCCATTATTGTAATTTGGATGCCATTTTCAGGCCCAGGAGTTTTACTGGGCAGCAAACAGAATAAATTGCCTCCAACACGCAAAGCTTACAGGAGAACCATCGTGAATTTTGTTGGGATGTCTAAAGGCATAGAAATAGGATACTTGAGGCAAAAATATTTCATTTATTTTTAGAGTTTAACAGAAATGGGAATGCTAAGTAGGAACAAATCAGTACCAAGGGTGCATATCAGATTTACATCTAGATCCAACTGTCTATCTATATGCTAAAGGGCTAAAGATGAGCAAAAAATTTTAAATTTTGGCTATCCCAGTAAGCCAGAGGAGATGACTATTCTGATATGAGTACTTAGAGTGATTAGTTAATCACTGATTCTCACACATGGCTACTCATTAGAATCCTCTGTGTGCTTTCAAAGAACCATCGATGCCTGGGCCCCATTCCCAAAGAACATGGTTTAATTGGCATTGTGTGTGACCTGAGAAGCAGGAATATTAAAAGCCTCTTAACTCATACTAATATTCAGTACATTTTAGTAACCAATAATTAACAAATCATTCCCAAGTTGAAATATACTCAATTAGCAAGCAATCTTTTTTCAGCAGAAACCGATGAAATAAAAGTCACTTACATATAGTTGACAAAACATTGATTTAGAAGTGTTTTATGTATTCCATATTATGGACTAGATGTTTGTTACATAGATATATAATTTAATAGATGAACTGTTAAAAGGTGAGTGCAGGGAACCATGTTTTCATGCTGTTTAACTAAATGATTTGCTAAAGAAGCTATAGTCCTTAAGAAGGATGAAGATCATCACTCTCAATCAATGGGTTTTTCTCCTACCAGTTTTTTGGTATTAGCTACTCTGGCACAAAGATATACGATGGGTACATGAGCTGAAACAGAGAATGTGGATTTTTAGGTTCTGCTTCCAGATAGACCAGCTTGGATCCTATATTGTGACTGAGTCATGCAAATGAGAAAGGAGAATGTCTGTGGAGTGTCTATGTAACCTCACATTCACATTAACCTGCAGATACGAGAGATTTTTCATTATCTTTGCAGAGTTCTAGATGATGTTTGGCCCTTCTTCCGAGAAGTGCTATTAAAAAAACAATCCTCCGTCTCCAGAAACCAGTCAACGACGAGGGGACATGCAGACAAGCATGTCTGATGACCAAGCTCTCTGAATATTTTCTACCAGAGAGAGGGGCTGAGTCCCATTTTGGAGCCAGAATGAAGCCTAGTCCTGCCTATTCTCCAGTCAGCATCACTGTGTGTCCAACCATAAAGATTTATATCCATGATGGAAGAACTAAACTCACAGGCGTAAAGATAGTCCCATCCTGTCAAAGCCAAATGCAGATAAGCTGATTATCGTGGAGCGTTTGAAACAAGAGAAACTGGAAAACAGAACACTAAACATCTCTTATTATCAGCAAGTGTGCACGGCAGCTGCTGGTAATCACCAATCACAACAAGCAGATCAACAGAAAAAAGAAAAATATTGTGGATGCACCCAAATTCTAAATCTTGGCATCTAACTGAATTTAGCACAGAGGATCAGTGTGAATTCAAATATATGTGAATCACAGTAATCATGCGAAGTGCTAAATCACACATTGCATGACTTATCCAAGATACTGAAAACACTGTGTTCAGGGTACCCCAAGTTCTACCAGGCTTTTTAGGGTCAAACTTCTAAAGAGTCACATTACACATACCTCCTCACACACACTTATAATCTGTCCCAACAATCTACTATGTTTCCGCAGCATATAGCAATGATTATATTAAATAAAAAGCAAACATTTGGCTCTGTGAATCAAAGTTATTGCCAAAAAGTTTTATAAAAATTGATTAAACAGAATGTCAATTCAAAAACCTAAATTTGTGTATGTGTGAGTGTATACATGCACACACATACACAAATATCCAATTAGAAAATTTAATATTTCATATTTATTAAACCTATCAATAGGCCCAATCTCATGGAGATTATTAAATAATTAAGATACATTAGGCCAGGCGCGGTGCCTCACACCTGTAATCTCAGCACTTTGGGAGGTTGAGGCAGGCAGATCATGAGGTCAGGAGTTCGAGACCAGCCTGGCCAACATGGTGAAACCCCATCTCTATTAAACATACAAAAATTAGCCAGGCATGGTGGTAGGCACCTGTAATCCCAGTTACTCGGGTAGCTGAAGCAGGAGAATCGCTTTAACCTGGGAAGTGGAGGTTGCAGTGAGCCGAGACTGTGCCATTGCACTCCAGTCTGGGCAGCAGAGTAAGATTCTGTCTCAAAAAAAAAAAAAAAAAATTAGCCGAATATCGTGGCGTGTACCTGTGGATCCAGCTACTTGGGAGGCTGAGGCTGAGGCAGGAGGATCACTAGAGCCCAGGAGGTCAAGGCTATGGTGAGCTGTGGTCATACTCCTGCACTCCAACCTGGCTGACAGAGAGAAACCATTAAAAACAAAAACACAAAAACAAAAACAAAAAACCAAAACACACAAACAAACAAAAAATTAAGATAAGTTAAACACAGAAAAAAGTAAGCACAATAAAAATAGCATATGATGTGTAAAATATTACATGTTACAGGATGTCAGAAGGGACACTTGAATTGGAAATCTTCAGAGAAGGTATCTTGAAGTAGGCAGTCATAAAATGCATGATGAAAGCTGACAAATTTGGACAGATGGAAAAGAAATGTGAGATGCTTGAAATCTGAAATATCCAGGGAGAAGCAATAGCATATGCAAATAATGGAGAAAATAGTATATTTGATGTATGGAAAAAAGAGTTAGAAGGGCCAGATAGAGTAATTCATCACTCAACTTGACAGAATTATTGGCAGTGTAACAAAACTTTTGTTGAAAGACTTTCTTGAGGGGTTGAAGCTCATCTTGGGCAATGACAATTTAGCACCAAGTGCTAGATCTTGGACTCCCCACATGAGGACAACTGGAAGGAGATCGTGGTAACATCGTTGAATTATATTCAAGACAAAGTGTTGGGGTATACCAACTTGCTTCCTTATTTTCCAAGGGACGTGAACTCTGCTTGCATTGCCCTTTCAATGTTTCCTGCTAGTCCCAGGAGCAAGGTTTTTGTCTTCTCCCCCAAAGTGCCTGTTTTTGTGTGTGTGTGTTAAAATGCTGCCAACTAATAATGTTGACTTGCCCTAGGGAGACGAGAGCCTGTGACAGCACTAAGTCCATGGAAACTACCCAGGTCATTGTTGATGAGAGGAAAACCCAACTTTATGATTGAGTGATACTTTGTTCCCAAGGATTTTTTAAGGTTGGGAATTACTGTGAATAATGATAATGATGATTATAATGATAATAATGAACGATGCCTGTATGCTGCCAAAGAGTGAAAATGTTGATTTGCAGTTTGGAAACAAAAGCCGATTAAGAAGGTTAGATATGAGCAAGCAATATATAGGCATCTGTTTTACAAAGATAAATGAGGTATATTGCTTACTATCATTACTTATTATCAAACCCTCACAATCCTTTCCCAGACACACTGGCTCAAGTCTGCAATGTCAGCATTTTGGAAGGCCAAGGCAGGAGTTTGACATCAGTCCAGGAAATTTAGTGAGACTCTAACAAACAAACAAACAAACAAAAAAAGGCCTTACAACCCATTAAAATTAATTTAGATGCTTATGGTATCAAGTCTAAGAACTCTTTTCCTAGACCTCGATTCCTCAAATTTTCCGGTATGTTTTATCTAAAATTTCATTGTTTTGTATTTTACTTTAAGTTAATATCCATTTTGACTTAATTTTTTATGTGTGCAATTTAGAATGCTTTGTTTTTCTGTCATAGGATGTTCAGTTGCTGCAGCATCATTTGTTGAATTGCTTTTGACCCTTATCAAAAATCAGTTGTACATATTTACACATTTATTCTGGTTCTTTATTCTGTTCCACTGGTCTATGTGTCTATCCCTCTGCCAATATCACACTGTCTCAATAACATAGCTATATAGCAAACCTTTGTATTATGTCGAGTGATTCTTCCTGCTGCATATTTTCTATGGAAAAACATTGCTATTCCAGGGCCCATAACTTTTAATATAAATTCTAGAAGAAGTCTGTCTATGTCTACAAAAATCTTCCTGGGATTATGCCACAAATTCAATTCATTCTACATATCTATTTAAGAATAATTTTCTTTTCTTCTATATTAAGTTTTCTAATTCATGAATAGGGTATGTCTCTGCATCCATTTAAGCTTTCTTTGATTTATTTCATTGCTAAGTGTAAAACGCCGGTCCCAAAAGGTTATATACTAAATAATTCTATTGATATTCTTGAAATGAAAAAAAAAAAGAAAAGGAGAACATATTAGTGGTTACTAGTTGTTAAATACAGAGCAGGATTGGAGGCTGAGGAAATCAGCCATTGGATGTGGTTATAAGTGGCGATCTGAGGAAAGCTTGTGGTAATGGAACTGTTCTCCATTTTGACTGTGGTGGTGAACATACAACCTACACATGCTGAAATTGCCTGGAACTAAACACACACACACACACACAAAGAATGAAAGTAAATCTGGGCCGGGCGCGGTGGCTCAAGTCTGTAATCCCAGCACTTTGGGAGGCCGAGATGGGCGGATCACGAGGTCAGGAGATCGAGACCATCCTGGCTAACACAGTGAAACCCCGTCTCTACTAAAAATACAAAAAAAAAACCAGCCGGGCAAGGTGGCGGGCGCCTGTAGTCCCAGCTACTCCGGAGGCTGAGGCAGGAGAATGGCGTAAACCCGGGAGGTGGAGCTTGCAGTGAGCTGAGATCCGGCCACTGCACTCCAGTCCGGGCGACAGAGTGAGACTCTGCCTCAAAAAAAAAAAAAAAAAAGAAAGTAAATCTGGGGTAGATGTGGCTAAGATTGGTAGGTTTTATCCATGTTAACATCATGGCTTTGATATTATGCTACAGTTTTTTCAAGATGTTATCATAGGCAGAAATTGTTAAGAGGCACATGGATCTCTGCCTTATTTATCACCTTTGTGTATGAATCTACAAAGATTTCAAACTAAAAGGTTTACTTAAAAGGAAGTAAACCACAATGTGATAAGTGCGAAGGTAAAAGGAAAAACAAGTGGTGATGGAAGCACATAGTGGAATTACAAAATCTAGACTAGTAAGCCAAGAGATTGAGTAGAAATTAGCCAATTAGCAAAAAGGTTAAAAAAAAAAAATCCCAGCCAAAAAGATCAACTTTTGCAAATAAAGTATCCTAGAACATGCTACTTCTATTTTAAGCAATTTAAGATGTTTTTCAAGCAAGAAAAAAAGAAATCTTACTACAGTGAAAGTTAGTAGCCAATTTCTTAAGGAATATGTAATGACATTAATGTTTGTGAATATAAACCATAAAGCTACATGAGCTCTTCAAAATATGTATCTATAGACATTAAAATCATATAATGTCAGTGTAGTGAATGTCACTGATAAAGCTAAAACTGGAGGCACAGACAACATAAATAGCTACAAAAACCCAAGTGAAATTGAAGACAGAGTGTTTGTCATAAAATAGTAACTGGACAAATATTTGTTGAATGTAAAAGACAGTGGCAGTAGAGAGGGTAAGGAGCCTTAAATAACCATTAGATATAGATGATGGTAAACAAAGTAATCAAGATGACTCCCAGATTTCTTCTTGGGAAAACTCAGAAACAGATAACTCCGGGGTTACAGGTTAATTGTACCATCAATTTCCATATAAACACAAACAGATGTTAGCTTGTAGCTGTCTTCCTTCTTTCTCTTTCTCTTTTCTCCAGTGAGATATTGTAATCCACCTTCTGTTATAAAAAATATTGAGTGGACAGTGAAGATTACTAAGGGACAAGACAAGCAATTTCAGTTCTTTTCCTTTATTTTTGTTTAAAACCACGCTACATCCTTCAACCACGGTATGGTCGTATTATGCCTTTTGATTTCACTTTGGAGAGAAGTGCACACTACATGTTTTGTCCCAAATGTTCAAATATGGTCACACCAGAAATAAAAATTATAATGTTTGTCTAAACTATATAAGGAGTGATCCTCAAAGATTTGCAATATCGTTGAAGTTGCCCATAGGTGGCAAAAACACTAATTTCAACTTCAAGATAACACATTGTATTTCTTTTATGATACCCCTGCAGTGGTGAAAATGGAAATTATTGACTCAGCAGACCTGACCTACCGTGCATTTAATCACTGGATTGCTATTAATTGATTTCCTTCGGCATGAGCCAGGAGATCCCAGGACAGCACTTATTAGACATCTCTCACACTCCTAATTTAATGATTTTGATGCATCTTAGAGAGAGAGTTTTGAGACTGAAATGGTTGGTTTTTATGACAGATATGTTTGTATGGAACAAATAAAAGTCAGTCTGTTTAAACCATGAAGTAATAGGTTGACTTCTGGAATGATAAAGACTTAGATTATACTTTCCTCATTGTCTGCATTATCATTAATAAATACTCTAAAATTATACATTCAAATATTAATTCTAGCTACCTTGCAAGTGTGTGCAGAAACTTTTTATTACTCTGAAAAGTCATCTGGGTTTGATTTCTCAAAGTACCTTGTTACCTTGTCCAACATATCTAGAGGAAATATTCTATTTTGTCAAACACACACACACACACACACCCCGAATGTCTAGAATCTAGAAGCTAAACATCATGAATTTCTTTCTTTGTTTCTGTTTATGAAATTTGTAGCTGGCAATGAAATGCATGAGATTAGATATTACATAAAATTATAATTCAGAAGAAAAATATATATACTATATTGAAAATAATAGAAGCCTCCTGCTGACAGGAACATATTTATGAATGTATTTAAATAGTGAAATTATGTCTACTTTAACTCGACAAAACTGGGGAACTGTTATCTAACACATTAGAAATTTTGATTGGTTTTGCCCTTTTTCTTAATAGACTTTTACAGTAGTAGACAAAGGAATAAATAAAGTACCCAGATAATCGATCTGTATCATATTGGAAAGGTCAAAATAGAATGGTACATTACTACTGTCAGAAATATACAAAACATTAACATTCCCGTACCATAGTCTCATCACATAAATTGTATTGGGGACTGATGAAGACACAGTATCTTTCCATTCTCATGACCAATATAGCTATTAAACTGGAAATAGAACGGCATAAATCTAATCCTAGGAGAGATGCTGACTGAAGAAAATACACTGAATTCATTCTTTGTTTTTATGGGATCTTGTGTTCTCACTCGAGCCATCGTATAAGTGCTCAGATAATTTCCTACAAGAAACACTCAAATCAACATATATGTACTCATGACTTACAAAATAACATCTTTGTTAGAAAAGGCATGAAGAAAAACCAAATAGTAATAAATTTAATAGATTATATATATAACATAAGAATAGATAAGAGCAACTAAGAATTACATTTTGCATATTGTTAAATTGATGCTGTACAGGAAATTGAGGTAAATTTGTACATACATATAAGTATTCTATGAAGAGCATCACATTTAATTTATTAAGGTATTTTTGAACATTCCTTATATCTCTGATAGCTATGTAATTGTGTTATTTATAAATAATTGTGAAAAGTGTTTCTTATTTGTGTATTAACAAAAAGTAAAGTTTGTATTTTATTTTGTGGGATTCAAAAAATTGCAGTGTGTGCATAAGTTGTGTATACATTTGAATGCATATCAAATCATGAATTGTATTCATTATTTAATATGCTAATGAGACAAAACTAGTTGCTTAACAGAGCATCTTTAACAGAGAGATGAATTCTAAGAAGCGTTACAAATTTGAGTCACTTTTTAGCTTTGAAGAGAATTTGTGTTCTTCTGCCTCCTGGCAGTTTAGCTTAAGTTGAAATTTATGTAGCAAACCTCTTATCACAACTCCTACAAGAAATTTCCTACAAGAAACACTCAAATCAACATATATGTACTCATGACTTACAAAATAACATCTTTGTTATTTTGAGGAATATTTGAGGAAAGTCAGTAATGATACTTGCACCAGAGCCTTCATTGTTATTTTAAAATACCCTTACTTTAGGGGAAAAATCCACATTATATATTACACACAGTATAATTGCCAAAACCAAAATATTTATGGGAATGAAAATTTTCAGGTAAGTTTTTATATTGGAGAAAAATATTATATTGTAAACCTCACATTAAAAATCAAATGTAAATCAATAAATATTTGCAGGTACATTAAGACAACACAGTTTGTTTTAAAATACATAGCTAATAAGTAATAGCAAACACTCCCAAGGAGTTTATAATCCAGCATAAACTGATTATAAAATAAAATAAAATAAATATAATGTAGATAATAAAAAAAGGTAGAATTCCATAAATACTACAAAAGACATTTAAAATGCAGTGAGGAAAATTAGAGAAAAAATTGATTAATATAGATAAAATACCAGGATGGGCTTCATGGAGGGAGTGATAGAGTTTAACAAGCAGAAATTTGGGAGGAAAAATCTTGAAGTGGATACTTAAAATAAGGAAATGAAAGAAGAAGCATACAAAAAGGGGAGGTGTAGCGTGTATGAGAAAATTTTGAGCAATAGAGATTTATTAGAAAGAAAATAGTTTAAGTACCTAAAGAAGTACTGGGATATGCAGGCTGAAAATATGATGGGCAAACTGCAAATAACTTGAATGTCAAGTTGAATAGGTTAGATTTCACTTAAAAGGAAATACAGCAACAGAAAGTTTTTGAAGAATTATATGAGCAAGGAAGATTAATTTTGTGTATTAGCGTTCTCCAGAGAAACAGAACAAATAGGATCTATTTAGATGTAGATCTAGATGTATAGATTTATTATGGAAATTGGCTCATGCATTTATGGAAGTCGAGAAGTCCCATTGTCTGCAGTCTGCAACCTGGAGAACCAGGAAACCTGGCAGCATAATTCCGGCTGAGTTGAAAGGCTGAGAACCTAGGGCAATGCGTGGCAGTGGTGTAAGTCCTGAGTCCGAAGGTCTAAGAACCAGGAGCACTGATGTGTTAGGGCAGAAGAAGATGGATGTCGCAGCTGAAATAGAGTGAATTTGCCCTTTGTCTGTATTTTTATTGTATTCTGGCCTTCACTGGATTGGATGATGTCGATTCATTTTGATGACTATGATCTATACTTAGTCTACTGATTCAAATCCTAATGTCTTTCAGAAACACCTTCACAGACACGCCCAGAAAGACTATCTGGGCATTTCTTAGCCCAGTCAAGATGACATACAAAATCAATCATCACATTTTGAAAAGTATACAGAGTGAATCATGTGAGTCACATTTCCAATTCATTTATTTTTCAAAGGTCTTTATGTGGATTAAAGAATAATACTACCATTCAATGACACTGACTCCTAAATTTGAGACTATCATTTGACTTTATATATACAATTTACATAAATTTATTTTTAGAGTTTGGTATATTGTTTGACACTCATATAGGAGGAAAAAAATGTTTTCTAAATGGTCAAAACAATAAAGCATATAGAGATTACTAAATTAATTTGAGGAGTGTTATAATTCTCTAATCAAGTAAAAATTAAGTATGAAATAGCACAGGGTAGTGGTAATGAATACAAAGAATTGAATTTAAGGGAAAAAAGAGAAATGATCAAAGTTAATCCTAATGTTTTGATCTGGAGGGCATAAAAGAATAGAGAATAAGCAAATTATATACAAATGTTAAGAGAAAGCAGCTTGAGGTGAGTGGGGGCTATGGTGTTGAGAAACGTGTTAAATTTCACCTGTGAAAGACTGAGTTGAAGTTAGGCAGAATAAAGCCACAATCATGGGAGAGGCTCTCTGGGAAGAGGTAATAGCTAAAGGTGAGGTTTGGCAATCATCAACAACATAAGACATGACTAAAACAAGGGAACAAAATATCAATAAAAGAATAAAGGTTATAAAAATAAGACAAATAGAAGGATAATTTGGGAAGACCCTGTTTAAGTGAAAGGAGGAAGGCAAAATAAACAAAGTAGTTAGAATAAAGAGCAAAGATACTTGGAATGATGATGGTAATTCAGATGATATTGCTGCTCCCGAAGATGGAAATTATAGTAGGCCATTTAACTTCTACTCTGTGCTAATCACTGTGCTAGTTGCTTTTAATGCTTTTCAGATTTAATCTTCAGAACATAACTGTGATGTCTATATTATTTTTTATCCATTATTTTTAAATATAAAAATGTGATGCTTAGAGAGATTTTTAAAAAAAAAAAAAAAAACGGGGGGCAGCCCTAGGATTTTTTAAACTTGAGATTCCTAGATTTTAACCTTAATAAATATTTCCCCCGATATTAAAAAATCAAGAAAAGAGATAAATTCAAGAAGGGTAAAATCTACTTTGGCTATTAAACAATCTGTCAACTGTAGGTAAAGGATATGGGCTTACTGATTTTATGAGTTAGATAGGCAATGAAAGAAATAAAAGCCTGGCAAAGACTTTTGCTTCTAACTGAGATGTAGTAACAGAGACAAAATTATCCACTTGAATGGGAAAAAATAAAAATCAGAAAAAAGAATACATGAAATAATGGTTTTCACTATGTCAGACACCAGGCAATGAAGGATAGTGATACTTGAGATGTAGAAAATAAATAAGGTAAGTCCCGTCACTGCCCAGGCTATTTCCTGGGGATAATTTACAGGCCACAGTGCAGGGAGAAGAAACTTAGGAAGAGTCCTGTGCATTGCAATGGAGCTGAGATTCCAGGGCGAGGGGGAAAGGAGGCTGTAGTTCACGGGGCGGAGAACTGGATGGGAGAGGACTTCACAGAATGCAAGGACCACAGAACTGCAGGGTGTCTTGAGTCTTCAGCTAAATGCCTAGTGCATGAATGAAAAAATGACTTGAGGCCAGGACAGAACTTCCCAAAAGGATTGGTAGAAAATAAATCCTAAGACTCATAGAGGGGCAGACTCGTTCCTGTAATAAACAGGGTGGAATTTCTTCTATATGTTAATTACTATGGTGGTTCACATATATCCACATCTTTTTTTTTTTTTTGCTTTTGCTTTTTTGAGACGGAATTTCACTCTTGTTGCCCGGGCTGGAGCGCAATGGTGCGATCTCGGCTCGCTGCAACCTCCGTCTCCCAGGTTCAAGCGATCCTCCTGCCTCAGCCTCCCTAGTAGCTGAGATTACAGGCATGTGCCACCATGCCTGGCTAATTTTGTATTTTCAGTAGAGACGGGGTTTCTCCATGTTGGTCAGGCTGGTCTCAAACTCCCGACCTCAGGTGATCTGCCCGCCTCGGCCTCCCAAAGTGCTGGAATTACAGGCATGAGCCACTGCACCTGGCCGTATATATCCACGTATTTCTTGATGTTCCTCTTTCCAGGAAGGAGACTTTAATTCACATCCCCTTGAGCATGTGACTAGACTTAATGAGTCACTTCTAACAAATAAAGTATAGAAAAGGAAAGATGCTTAACTTCACAGTAGATAAAACAGGCAGATGCCACTTTAACCCAGGTGGTCAGGGGCTAATACCACTAGCAATGTCATTTTGATCAAGCCTGTACAATTTGATGTGATGTGATGTGATGAGAAAGACACTTCACCTTTATGATATTTTTCTCCAAAATCCATAGAGTCAATCTATTCATGAAGAAACATCAGGTAAACTCATACTGTGGAGTTTCTGCAAAATGCCTGAACCGTACTGTTCAGAAGTGTCAAGGTCCTGTGAAACAAGACTAAGAAACTGGCAGAGATTGGAGGAGATTATGCAGATGTGGAAACTAATACTCTGGATTGCTACTGGAACAGAACAAAGGAAATTGATGGTTTCATGAATTCCAAATAAGGGTTTTAGTTTGGCTAACAAAAAGAGGAGAAGGAGAATAAAGGAAGAAAAAAATAGGTAACCTGAATAGTTGTATATATAATAACAAATTATATTAAATGTAAGACATCCCACAATAAATAAAACTTAAGGACCAGATGGCCTCGCTGATGAATTCTAGCAAACACTTAAGGAAGATATAACATCTTTTCCACACAATCCCTTCCAGAAAATTGAAAAGGAGAAACTACTTCCCAACGAATTCTACAAGGCTTATGTTACCCCAATATCGAAATCAGTACAACAATAAAACAAACAGAAGTCCTAAAAGATATTACAAAGTAATGTAATTACTGACCAACATTTATATAACAAAATTTTAGCAAAGCAAATAGAAATATATATAAAAAGGATAACCCATATTACTAAATGGAATACCTTCCAGCAATTTCATTATTCAAACATTGAAACATCAGTCAATATCTTTTCCTATGTTAGACTACAGAGAACTAACCACAGAATCATCTCAAAAATGAATAAAATTATTTGACAGTGTTTAAAATTCATTTCTAATTTTATTAAAAATCCTGTCAGCAACATAGAAAATAACTTCCTTAACCTGATAAAATTATCTACAATTTATCTAGAATTAAATTTGTCTACAGAAAAAAAAAATCACTAGAAAGAAACAGAGAGAAGAAACCAAAGGTGTAGCTCAGTCTTTTTATAACTGATGCTGGAAAGTAACATGCCATCACTTCTACCACATTTTATTATTTTGAAGCTATCTCAGCTTACATTGAGGAGAATGAATTTAAGATTCTCCTCTTGTAGGGAGACTCATCTAAGTATTTATCCATGTATTTTGAAAACCACAACTGCTAGCCCTCTGGGCACAAATTATTTAATTCCACATTAACACGCACACACACACACACACACACACACGCACACACACACATGCACACATTAAATTGTACACTTAAATACATTTGTTTTATTATTTATCAAATCTAATAAAAATGTTTTTTAAAGAGGCAAAAGGAAAAGGGATAAGAAACGAATTAAGACACGGAAACAATACTAATAAAGAATACTAATAAATAAATAATAAATAAGTAAATACTAATAAATAAGTAATAAAGTAATACTAATACTTTTTACATAGTGGAAACATGAGTAGTGTCATATGATGATGAAAGTTTACAGAATTTGAAGACAGAAAAATTCCTTTTGGATATATTGAAAACTGGATCAGTATAAGTCATAGGGAATTTCTTTTAGAAGAGAAAAAGTTGAAAATATTCTCAGGTTAAAGCCAGCAATCAGTAATATATACCTTCCCTGACTATTTGTTCAAATGGTTTGTTTTTTTTCCAGATCTTACTGTTTCCTTAATGTTTAATTTCAATACCACGTCTTAAAATGTTTGATTTTAATACAGCAGGGAGAAATAATATAACTTAACTTCTTAAATGACATGAAAACTAATTACCTTTGAAAAGGTATTTCCCATAATTCAACTTAGAAGAGTTAAAACGGTGTAAAGTTCATATTAGAGAATCTATACTCTTCAATAAATGTGATTTTCAGTTCTAGAAAATGCAAATCAGATAAAGTGTACCTTACAACAATTACCAGTCTATATAAATAAATATATTGCAGTATTAACTTCTCATGTTTGTCAGTGATGTCTTTCAGCCAAAATACTTAACTGGATATCATAATTAAACAATAAGATAATTAATAATATGGCCAAATATGCTCATTTGTTGTTTAGTTTACATTTAATGATCAAAGGCGAACTTTAAAAAGTTTTCAGAGGATTTGGCAGGTTAGTTCATTACAAACTACTAATGAAAACTATTTTCTGATGGGATTTGGAGATTTCTGAAGAGGCTTTTTCTTATATTGCCAAAAACTGAATCACCTTACTAAATTTCAATTCAGTTAAAAATTGCTTTTAGCCAGATCATCCCCATTCAATTATGTATGCTATAAAAATGATTTTTACTAAATTGTGCTATAACAATAATATAAATAATTTCATCTATTTTCTCAAGATTTTACCCACTCAGTGTCATCTCTTTTCTGTCTATGCTTTCACCAGCAATATTTTGTCACATTCAGTGACTTTTTCATTCATCTTTTTATTTGATCTTTTGCAGCAACCCACACAGTAGACTATTTTCTTCAGCAGTCTGCTTACCTACCGAGTACATGTCAATTCTTTTTTAAAAAACAAGCAAAAATATTTGTAGCCGTTTTTCTCTTCCCTCTAAACAGAAGCTACTTTACAATTACGTCTTGAGCTCACTTCTGTTTTCGATCTGTGTTCTCCTTAGGTTACCTTATCCATTTATCCTCATGAATACTAAATATATACCTCCACCTTTTTTTTTGGTATATTAGGTTTCATATCTTCCTCCCCCGTCCCCCTTCCCCCAGCCCGGGTCTTGCTCCGTCTCCAGGCTGGAAGGCAGTGGCAGGATCTCAGCTCACTGCAACCTCCGCCTCCCGGGTTCAAGGTTCAAGCGATTCTTCTGCCTCAGCCTCCCGAGTAGCTGGGATTACAGGTGACCGCCACCACGCCCGGCTAATTTTTGTATTTTAGTGGAGACGGGGTTCCACCATGTAGACCAGGCTGGTCTTGACCTCCTGACTTCATGATCTGCCCGTCTCAACCTCCCAAAGTGCTGGGGATTACAGGAGTGAGCCTGGCCAAGTTTCCTATCTTTACTACAACTCCCTCTCAATTTGGATCACTTTGTGTAAGTCAAATGAATTATTGCTCAAGCTAAAATTCTAGACTCCCCCTCCAAACCTGTTTTCTATCCTGTTTGTCTTATTTCGGTTAACAGCAGCTCCATTAGATTAATTTTTTAATACTGTCATCCTTACTGCTGATATTTCATTTCACTCTTGCATTATCTATTGCTAAACTATTGAGAATTTGCTCTCCTCACATGATAATTCTACAGTGGTTAACGTTTCTTTAATATATAAAAACTGAAAGATTATTAGGATAATCACCAAGGTTCTCCATTCTCTTGATTAGTTATTTTTAGATTTCAAAACATAAATAAAAAAGAATTACACATGGGTCATATTTTCACATGAAGCTTAACTAAAGTGTTCTTCATCAGTTCCATTCCTATTCTATTTCTCTGGGGCAAAAGTTGTTTTGAGTTTGCTACACACTTTTTCTTTTTACGTAGTTTTTAATACAAATAAAAATATTGCTTGGCACTTCCTGATTTTTCGCTCAACGTTATGTGTTTGAGATATACATTTGTTTACCTATGGAAGGTTTTAATTGCTCAACAGCTTTTCAACTTACTGTTCATTTTCCTTCTCTGTTTCCCAAAAAAATGGCATATTTTGATTGCTTCTAATATCTATCCACTACAAATAACATTGCAAGGGATGTTTTTGAATGTCTCCTTGTAAACATAAGTCAAGTATAGTCTAGGGTATATACTTAGAAGAGAAACTAATGTGTCAGGAGGCATATACATTCCGCATTTAATTAGATATTCCCACTACTGTCCAAATTGACTGTTACTAGCAGTGTTTGAGAACCACTTTTGCTTTGCATCCTTCTTAATTAGTGATACTCTCCTGTGGTTTTTTCTTTCACTTTTGCTCATCTCATGGGTTAACTAGATTATTCTGCAATGATTTTTAAATTATTAAAAGATAAATCTAATTATATTACTCTCTTATTTATTATAATTTGATAATATTTCATTACTTCCAAGTTTAAAATAAAGCAATAGAACAAAACAAAACAAGCAAATAAAATACTTTTACTATCTGGACCCAAGTGATTCCTCCTGAATTCAAAACACAACTTTTTTTTTTTTACACTTTAAGTTCTGGGATACATGTACAGAACGTGCAGGTTTGTTACACAGCTGTACAAGTGCCATGTTGGTTTGCTGCACCCATCAACTCATCGTCTGCATTAGGTATTTCTCCTAATGCTATCCCTCCCCTAGCCCCCTAGCCCCTGACAGGCTCCGGTGTGTAATGTTCATTTTATAAACACAAAACAATTCATCTCTGTCTCAAACATGTTGTGTCCTTTTCATTTCTATGTTCTTATAAACTTTTTCTCCTTTCACAAGACCAATTTGAAGACTTTCAGGAAAGCTTAAATAAGGCAAATATCGGTAAAGTCTTTGATCATTAAAGTCATAATTTGTCACACAGCATTATCAATAAATTAATGTAATGATTATCCTCTACTTGGGGTTTATATGTAAAGTTCTCTCTCACTACTTAACTTCTATGGGCATTTAGCCTTTGCTACCACAACATTTTAAACATAATTCTATTAATGGAATAATCACAGTTTTTGCCATATGTATCTACATGTCTGTCTTCACCCAAAATCCCTGAGTACCTATCCTTCCTATTCTTTTTAGTAATATTGATGCTAGGTTCTTTGTAGGGGCTACACTTCTAGCCAATTTTCAATAAATTAGTTTGAATAAGCTATAATAATACCCACTTTGATTTTTCTGCCTAAAATTATCAGTAATGTGGCTTATAAGAGCAGGGACTTACTTAACTGCTCTTTTATGTGAAGTGAGGAGGATTGAAGACAGAATGTTCCGTCTCTTTAAAAAAAGTCTTTTTCATTCTCATTTCCTTCTCAGCTCTTCAAAAGGGTGATTTCAGCTCTCCAACAAAATATGCCTTGAAAATCATAAGCCTGGAACATGTGCAAATCAAGTCTGTGAACTATAAGTGCTCCAGTTTTCCACTTGCAGTCAAGCTGGCAGTCACTGACTTCAATGGTCAATAGGAGTTGCAGTAGAAGTGGTCTTATTTGACTACAGCAGAGTTTTCTTTGCCCGTCAAAAGCAATCCAGACCCTTCTTGAGTCATCATATCAGGATTATTATAGAATAGAGTCCAGACTCAAGAATGCTAAATCAAATCATGAAGTACAAGAAGCACTTAGCAGGGGAATGGATTAAGTATCCTGGATTTTGCTGTGTGTAATTAGCACCTGGAAACCAAGTCAGCAACAAGAAAGCAGTCATGAACACAGAGAGGAGTATCAGGTTTTTGATAGAGTAACTAAACGCATTCTTATTGTGTTCTTTCATACTGTTTTCAAGTTTTAGAAAGTACCTATTTGGCACCTAAATACTTCTGAAATATAATGTATAATGCAATGTAGTTCTTTGCTGAATTAATACTCTGTTGCCTACATTAAAAATACCCTGGAAGTTGAGCCTAGAGACTTCTCTTGAGAGTAAGGTGATGGGAATCTCTTGCTTAAAACCAGTGATGAAGAAGGCAGTATAAATGCTATGAATTTAATTGAAGTGAGACAAACCACAGACTTCAGACGTACCAGTTAAAACAAGTTAGAACCAAAAGGGATGAAACAAATTAGAACCAAAGATTTAACAACAACAACAAAAAAAAGATTTTAGCAACAAAATCAACATCTTGCACCTATTGCTGTATTTTACAACCTCCTATCTTACCTGAGAGTTTATCCTTTGATTTACTTAAATGTGTCTTTTTAAAGCTCTGAAAACACATAGCATAAGAAGAAAGAAGTGACAGCTTTAGGCCAGGCACGGTGGCTCACGCCTGTAATCCCAGCACTTTGGGAGGCTGAGGAGGGCGGATCATGAGGTCAGGAGATCGAGACCATCCTGGCTAATGCGATGAAACCCCATCTCTACTAAAAATACAAAAATAAAATATAAAATAAAATTAACTGGGCGTGGTGGCGGGCACCTGTAATCCCAGCTACTCGGGAGGCTGAGGCAGGAGAATGACATGAACCCAGGAGGTGCAGCTTGCAGTGAGCCAAGATTGCACCACTGTACTGCAGCCTGGATGACAGAGGGAGACTGTCTCAAAAAAAAAAAAAGAAGAAGTAACAATTGTATTTATTACTGTTTCCTCCCATGTTATATTTATACAAGTAGAATAATTTTGGCTTATATATATATTATTTGCAGAGTTTTAAGACTTCAAATGTCTTGATTAGCTAACTCCTTTTAAAATCTTATTTAGGTTATGTATTTCTGACTTAAAAAACATAAAAATACAACATAAAATAACAATAGAAATATAGAAAACTAAATTTGTGAAACTTTGCTGAAATGTGTCTGGATGTTATATTAGAAATAAATAATAAACAACAGTCCAGATCAGATAAGTTTGACAAAACATGATGAAAAAGAGTGTTAATTTAGGGCATGGATCAGCACTACTTGCAGTATGCGAATAAGCACTTCAAATATCATAAAATTCATCTGGAGTCAAAGTTCTAAAAATACTGACCTCAGAAACATTTACTCTAAGTGTATCTGCCATGTTAGCATTCTGCAGAATACATATTGGGAAATGGTACCTTATAATGTATTAAGGATTACAGTATAGTCTACATTCTTGGAATAAGTTATATTAATGTGAAGGAGTTAGATGTGAAAGATGACAAGTACTGGAATGCTGTTAAAATTTTGAAGAGTTCTAAATGCTTCTCATGTTTTTTCATTGTATGGGTAGATAATCATAATCGACTGTCTTATTTCTCTTAAAAATTGTGCATCCTGATGTTTATAAAAGGAAAGAGAGAAATGAAGATAATAACTTTAAATTTCAATTGCTTTTTTGCACCACTGATGAAAACTTTTGCGACATATGTTTAAATTCCATTTTAAAGCATAAATCTGGTCAGACGTGCTCTGATTCCTTATATGAAGTTAACTTCTAGTAGTACACTATTTAGTCAAATCTCTTTGGTGTCTTAGTCACTCAAATGTCTTGCAAACGTCTAGAATTTTAAAAATAATTTCCTTACTTCGGCTCTGAAGAAATACAGTAATTTTGAGATATTAGTCTTTTTTTATCCTCAAATATGTTTCCAACTAATTTTAAAAAGGCCCTAAATCCTACACGATCTTTGATATTTCTTTAAAAATTAAAGTTGTCTATATTAATTTTTAACAACATATCTTTATTTTGAGGTAATTTTTGAATTTCCACCTCACAATGATTTGACAAGAAAGAATGTCAAAATGAGAAGAGATGCTTCATAAAAAATAGAAAAATAAATTTTAATTCCTGTCTAAGCTTCTGGTTTCAATGTCCTGGAAAAAGAGATATTGCTTCCCACCTCTTCTGTGAAAAAACAAAACAAAACAAACAAACAAACAAAAAAACTTACCAAATTAACAAGGATGTCATGGAATACAACCACAAAATTCATCTTCAATGAAAGTAGGATAAATTTGCAAAAGTAACCCAGAGTATTAGAATACATAAGTAAGAAGAATAAATGAGAAATAACTTAGCAAAGAAAAGGAAGTCATACCTAATTGCCTTTAAGTTGGGATGCAGCTGAAGAAGTAGGGTTGTAGTGACAGACCCAGAGAGCCTTTGGAAAGACGTGGAAACAGGCACATCAGATATTGTCACAGCGTGAGTACTGGCACAAAAAATGGGGACTCGATGGAAAGTTAGTTAAAAAAAAAAAAAAAGGGGGAGGGAGAGTCTATATTAGTCCCTCAGATCTTCTACCCAATGTAGTTACACAACAAGGAAGTGTATTTTGTGTATTAGGGACCTTAGGAAAAGTGGAAGTTAAGGAGTAGGTGCTATTCTGAGTATAGACTCAATAATTCCTAGTTTGCATTATACAAAAATGAGACTACTCAGCCCTTTTGCCTATGCAGATCCTAAACAACAGCAGACAGATTCATATTTACCACCCAAATAGGAGACTTGACTACCTTCCAGTAAATCCAATCCACATAGAACTTTCAATCAATTTTTAGGGCCTTGTTTGTAAATATAAATGGGCTGCCAATATTTAAAAATGAATGATATAAATAAAGCAAACAAATAGAAAAAAAGGGAGACAATAATAGAAGAAATATACTAGTAATATCTTCAGAGAAAATGGAGAAGATATGACAACTATTAAACAGTGCTTAAAAAATGATTCAGAGAAAAAGTCAAAAAATTTAAATTAATAATTATGGAAACAAATCATTTGTAGAAATGTCAAATCTTATCTTTCAAGAAAAAGAAATGGAAGACAAGATAATGTTCAATAGGAGAAAATAAAAAAGAAAATTAAAGTAATTGAAGAAGTCAAAAACCTGGCTAACAGAACTTCAGGAAAAAAAGAAAAGAAAAGAAAAGTGAACATAGAGGAAAGAAAATTCTTAAAATGATAATTTTTTAAAAAGTCTCAGAACTGACGGCATGAATTTCCAGGGTTCAAAGACCTACATGCCTGGTTTAGGAAATGAGAAATCAACTTCTGAAAATATATTATCATGGAATTTTACAGCATAGAAAGTAAAGAGATGTTTCTGAAATAAGTCCTAAAACTAATACTATTCTCTGCCTTGACAGCTGGTAAATTGGGAGTGCCTCTAATGGCCTCACTGCAAGTATTCCCCAACCACCACTTTGCTCCTACAGATAAGGTCCAGCGTCTTGATACTACAAATCCTGCCCCCTACAGCTTCCAGCTGTTCACCCTGTTCCTGAGTGCAAACCTCATGTGGACCTACAGTGTCCACCTCCCTGAACTGTAGGTACATGTAACTAACAAAATGCTGTTGATCCTATCTCTCCAGTGTAGGATATTATGTTTTAGACATCTCCCATAACCCAGAGTGACAGTACCTTCCTCATTAATGGGGTGATTAGGAGACAATTAAAACATTATAGTTTTTCAAATAACAAACAAGTTTTCTAAATACAAAGGATGGTAGATCAGAATCATATCAGTTTCTTAAATGCAATAGACACAAGAAGAATATTAGCAAATATTTTCAAAATTTAGAAGAAAAATGTATTTACAATCTAAAATTATTTATTCATTCAAACTAATAAATATCAGAGTAGACAAAGTATTTTTAGTTTCAAAGTATAGAAAGTATAGAAAATTTGACTGTCCTGTACTCTTTTTATGGAAGCCCTTTCAAAATGGTTTCTATCAAAACAAGAGAAGAAGTCAAGACAGAAGCAGTACTGTGATCCAGGGAACAGGACACACGACACAGTAGAGATGCAAAAGAAAGAAAGAAAGACAAAAAGAAAGAAAGACAGAAAGGAAGGAAGGAAGGGAAGGGAAGGGAATGGAAGAAGGAAGGAAGGGAAGGGAAGAAGGAAGGAAGGGAAGGGAAGAAGGAAGGAAGGGAAGGGAAGGGAATGGAAGAAGGAAGGAAGGGAAGGGAAGAAGGAAGGAAGGGAAGGGAAGAAGAAAGGAAGGGAAGGAGGAAGGAAGGGAAGGAGAAAGGAAGGGAAGGGAAGGGGAGGAAGGGAGGAAAGGGAGGAAAGGGAGGAAGGAAGGAAGGAAGGAAGGAAGGAAGGAAGGAAGGAAAGAAGGAAGGAAGGAAGGAAGGAAGGAAAAAAGAGTCCCAAGATCACAGCAAAAGAGAGTATCTGTGTGATGGTTATATGGTAGGTCTGAAGTCCACAAAGATCCTATTTTAGTAGAAAATGATGTCACAAGTAGTCTTGAGAGTGGAAACGTGAAGCGTGCTTGAAAATGAGAGGAAAGTTTTGGCAATATGGGAAATTTTAAAATGAGGCATTTTACAGAATTTCTGGAGTTTGTGTGGTGATTTATTTGTAAGTTCAAAAAAAATCAAATCAAATGGGGAGGGACAGGGATTTTTAACCTTTTTTTAAGTTTTAAGAAACTTTAAGTTTTAAAAGAAGGAAATGTACTCAGAGTAGACTTCTTGGCTCAGCAGTGAGGAATATTTGAAAAATCATCATGGAAATACTAAATGATTTTAAGTAAAAATTGAGGCATAATTATACTGAGTGGAAAATGAAAGGTGCAAATTAGCCAAAGAATAATATTATCTTATAGTAAGAAGTTTAAATTGATTATGTGGTATATTATAGTATATTCATATTATTTGGATCTATGGAGAAAATCACCAAATGAAATAGTTAAGTATTAAATGTGTTTGCCTCTGAGGTCATAAAGAGACAAGAAACACTTTGGAAAACATATGCATTTTGGAAATAGTTGACTTTTAAACTAGTTTTATCTAATATATTTATTAAAATAAATATAAATTTGAAAAACAATATGGATTATATTTCTGATAATTGAAAATATGTTCCATAGTCACATTCACTAATAACCTGGTGTTTTCCACTATTTTTTCTGATAAAATTATTTGTAATTGCTTACACCATGACAATTTTCACAATGTTAATTCTAAATTTTTAGACGTTTTTTCTTTTGCTTAATTTCAGTGCTTCAGTTTATTCCCCTCCAGCTCACATGGTAAGTTAATTAGAATCTTCTTAAGAACCATTATGTTTTTCTCATTAAGAGTACTCTTTTGAGATTAAATAATGTTGAGAATAAAATTATTCTTGAGTTCTAATTTATCTCAACTTTATGGCAGTTGAGAACTTAATTTATCTTACGATATTCAGCTTAAACCTCTAAGATATCGGTGCTGATGGCTGCCTAATAATTTTTTTGAATATTGTGTTTCTAAAAAATTCTAGTTTTAACTAGAGACATATAAACCATGTTTGATGATTCATTTATGTTCGGTAGCAGATTTAAAGTTAAAAAGATATTCTTATCAAAAGCCTTTTAAATGTCTAATATTTCCTTTGAGTCTAAATAAAATGATATAATAAATGATCATTATTAGAATTGAGTTTGTGTTTTTAAATTTGGAACCTAGTTTGCATCCAGATTGATATTCACACATTTTCTCTTTTGCTTAGTCAAAAATAATCTGGATATCAAATAAACTTTTACTTATCCAAAAAAAAGTATTTACATATAGAAGGATATGTATACTGTTGTTTAATTTTAAAGTTATAGTCACATGCAGATACATATTTAGGTATGTTTGGGATTGTGGCTAAATGTAATGCCTGCAGTTTTGCACTGTAATTAAGAAATGAGGTCTCTATATAGCAGCCCCTATAGAGAAAACTGTTGGTGAGGATATAAATTATGGCACACCCAGAGAGCTGAACCCCAGGAGGATAATGTGGGTAGCTAAGCAGCTGTCCTAAGGGTTATATAACAGAAGTGCATGTCTGTGGCCTCCCCAGCGTAATGAACATCTCAAAAACAAACCTCTGAATTAACATCTCATTTTATGCACAAATTTCTTTTTCAGATTATTTATTTTTAGCTTAGATAAATCTAAAACATTTTATGAATTACAACTAACAATTTAGTAGTAAACATTGGATTTGAATGATAGTACAATTCTCATTGATTTGAGTTAAATATTGGCTAAGCTAAATGGATTGAATTTATCTTTAATACTGATAGAATAGACTCTAGACAAATATTTAGATCCAAGAAGGACCCCTAGTCAGAAAACTAGAAAAAGTAAATAAATATCAGAGTAAATAATTAAGAATATTTGCTTCAGACTTATTTTAACTTTGAAACAAGGTGAATGCTTTAAAAAATTCTGAGGAGCACAGCAGCTGGAAGACAAAAACAACTTATGAAGAAATTTGAAAAAAGTCATATGGATATACCAATAGCCCACCTATAACTTAAGGCATAAAATATTTGTCTGACATACTTGAGATATAATTTGGTTTAAATATTTTAAAGTAAATATTATAAGATTTATAGCAAGTGTCAATAGAATTTACATGTACATCAAACCTTGCCAAACAGCAAATTAAAAACAAACACAGGCCGGGCGCGGCGGCTCATGCTTGTAATCCCAGCACTTTGGGAGGCCAAGGCGGGCGAATCACCTGAGGTCAGGAGTTCAAGAACAGCCTGGTGTCATGGTGAAACCCATCTCTACTAAAAATGCAAAAATTAGCAGGGTGTGGTGGTGTATGCCTGTAATCCCAGCTACTAGGGCGGCTGAGACAGGAGAATTGTTTGAACCCCCGCGTCAGAGTGAGCCAAGATTGCACCACTGCACTCCAGTGTGGGTGATAGAGTGAGACTACATCTCAAAAACAAACAAACAAAACCAAACAACAACAAAAAACAGCATACAACTGAACAGTATAGGTATAGCAAGTACCACTAACATGATGCATACATTTTCTTGGTATTTCAGATTATCCCATTTTAAACTTTTAAGTTCAAGGTTACATGTGGAGGTTTGTTACATAGGTAAATTTGTGTCATGGGGGTTTGTTGTACATATTGTTTCATCACCCAGGTATTAAGCCTAGTACCCATTAGTTATTTTTTTCTGATCCTCTCCAATGTATCCAAAGATCCATAGGACCTAATGAACTAATTTTAGGAGATTCTGTAATATGTGTGTCAATATTCATCATTTCAAGTATGTTATCTAGGCACACATACTTGGTTTTACAAATTTCTATGTATATATTTCTTAAAACCTGGAAGTAGTATGAATTCTAATTTCTGATTTCTCCTTGTTTTGTTTCGTGAACTTAAGATTATTAAATTGTAACAAGCTACAGTACAAAATAATTGACACATTGCCATAACAGATGAATATAACGTGTACAGGAAAGGCAGGTGATATAAAACTGACAGCTGAAAGCTGCAGTTTACACAATCATCTTAAACCTGGCAATTATAAACTTTTTAAAAAGTGATAAGTGATACCCCCTTTATGATATTGCATATATATTTCTGTATTTATGAACTAATTTAATAATAAAACTTTTATACTTTTCTCTTAGGACATGATGGTGTCTGAGTGTAGTGAATATTTAGAAGAAAGTTTTTGACTAAATGAAATTAAACAAAATATTTATTTATTTAAAAAGGCATACAATTTGATACTTAATCAGAAAATAAAGATGAAAAATTCAGGGCATAATTCAGGTAATTTACTGACACTTCTTTTTAAAATGTTTACACATATTTATTTTGCTTTTTAAATAATTTTAATTGACACATAATAGTTGCACGTACATATGGGGTACAGTGTATTTCAATACATGTATACAGTGTGCAATGAGCAAATCAGAGTAATTAGAATATCCATTACTTCAAATACTTATTGTTTCATCATGTTGCAAACATTCAACAAAATCCTCTCTTCTTGCTATTTTAAAATATACAATACATTGTCGTTATTTATAATCACCCTATAATACAATAGAATATTAGAATGGATTTATCCTATCTAGCTGTACTTTTGTATCTGTTAACCAACTTTAACTATCCTCTCTCCCTGCCACCTATCTCCACTTTTAGTAACTATTATTCTACACTCTACCTCTATGATATTAATTTTTTTAGTTTCCACATTTGAATGGGACATGACGTATTTACCTTTCTGAACCTTGCTTATTTCACTTAGCATATAATGTCTTCAGGCTCATCCATGTTGCCACACATGACAGAATTTTGTTCTTTTGTTTTGGCCAAATAGTATTCTATTGTGTATATATACCACATTTAAAAGATACATCTGTTAATGGAGACTCAGGTTGATTCTACATCTTGGCTATTGTGAACAGTGCTACAGTAAACATGAGAGTGCAGATATCTCTTTGACATGCAGATTTTTTTTATATGAATCCATTAGTGGGATTCCTGGATCATATGGTAATTCTATGTTTAGCCTTTTGAAAAACCTCCACACTTTTATGTAAAGGCTGGAATCATTCATATTCTTACCAACAGTGTATAAGAGTTCCCCTTTCTCTGCATCCTCACCAGCATTTATTGTTTCTTGATAATAGCCACAGCATAAGATAATATCACATTGTGATTTTGATTTGCAATTCCATGATGATTAGTGATGTTGAACATTTTTTCACATATTTTTCACATATGTCGTCTTTAGAGAGATATCTTTTTGGCTTATTTGCCCATTTTAATTGGATTATGTGTTTGTTTGCTGTTACATTGTTTGAGTTCCTTGTACATTGAATTTTGTATATGATGAAAGATAGAAGTCTGATAGTGTAATGACTCTAGCTTTATTCATTTTGCTCAGGGTTGTTTTGCCTAGTCAGGGTCTTCTATGGCTCCATACAAATTTAATAATTTTATTTTATATTTCTTTGAAGAATGTCATTGGTATTTTTCTGGGGATTCAATTGAGCCTATAGATTACTTTTGGTAGTATGGTCATTTTCATAATATTAGTTCTTCCCATCCATGAACATAAGATTCTTTTAATTTGTTTGTATCCTTTTACATTTCTTTCATCTGTATTTTATAGTTTTCATAGTAGAGCTCTTGTACCTCTTTAGCTGAATTTATTCCTGAGCATGTTATTTTATTGTTGAAGTTATTATAAGTGAGACTACTTTCTTGATTTCTTTTTTATAGATTATTGTTGGTGTAAGGAAGCACTACTAGTTTCTGTGTGTTGATTATGTATCCAGCAACTTTAAAACTTTCAGTTGTCAGTTCTAAGAGTTTTTGGAGGACTCTTTCAGTTTTTGTAAATATAAGCTTATGCTGTCTGCAAAGAGGTACAATTTTACTTTCCAATTTGGATAGCCATTGCTTATTTCTCTCATTTAATTGTGCTAGTTAGGACTTTCAGTACTATTTTGATTAAAAGTGGGCACCCTAGTCTTATTCCATATCTTAGGGAGAAGCTTTCATGTTTTTTCCACTTAGTATGATGTTGGTTATGAGTTTGTTATATATGGGCTTCGTGTTGAGGTCCATTCCTTCTATATCTAACTTGTTGACAGTTTTTACTATGAAAGAGTATTGGATTTGAATTTTATCAAATGCTTTTTCTGCATCTACTGAGATGATCATATTGTTTCCTTCATTCTGTTGATGTAACGTGTTTTATTTATTGATTTTCATATGTTGAATCATCCTTGCATCCCTGGGATAAATCCCAACTGTCCATGGTAAATGACCTTTTAAATGTGCTATTAGATTCACTTTGCGAGTGTTTTCTTGAAAATATTTGCATCCATATGCATCAGAGACAAATTTTCTTCTTTTTGTTGCGTCCTTTTCTGGTTTTGTTATCACGGTAATACTGGTCTTGTGCAATTAATTCATAAGAATTTTCTACTTTTAAATTTTCTGGAAAATTTTGAGAGGAATTGGGATTAATTCTTTAAATGTTTGGTTAAATTTAGCACCGAAGCAAATAGGTCCTAGGCTTTTCTTTGATGGAAGAATTTTTGTTAAAAACTCAATCTCATTACTTGTAATTGGTCCAGTCCCATTTTCTATTTCTTTTTGGTTCAATTTTGTTAGGCTTCATGTGTTGAAAAATGTATCCATTTCAATTGGATTTTCTGATTTGTAGGTATATAGTTGTAATAGTCATGATAGTTTTTAATGGCCATTTGTATTTCTGTGGTATCATGCATAATGTCTGCTTTTCTATTTCTGATTTTATTTATTTTGGTCTTTTTTTTGTTAATGTAGCTAAGTGTTCATTGATTTTGTTTCTCTTTTCAAAAAAATTACTGTCTGCCTTCCTTCTACCTTTTTAAAAAATTTAATTTGTTCTTACTTTTCTAATTCCTTGAGATGCATTGTTGTTTATTTGAAATCTTTATACATTTTTGATGTTGGCATTTATTGCTATTAACTTTCCTCTTAATTCTCCCTTTGTTGTATCCCTAGGTTTTGGTATATTGCATTTCTATTTCATGTTTTAAGAAATTATTCGATTTCTTCTTAATTTTTTATTGATTTATTCATCATTCAGTAGCATGTTATTTAATTTGCACATATTTGTTCAATTTCAAAAGTTCCTCTTGTATTAATATCTAGTTTTATTACATTGTGGTCAGAAAAAGTACTTTATACCATTTTAATTCTTTTAAATTTGTTGAGACTTGTTTTGCGGCTTAACATGTGGTCTATCCTGGTGAATGTGCTGATGAGAAGCTTATATATTTTGCAGTTGTTGGGTGAAATGTTCTGTAATGTCTATTAGGTCCACTTAGTCTAAAGTGTAGTTTAAATCTAATGTTTCTTTGTTGATTGCCTGTCTGAATGATCTGCCAGTGCTGAAAGTGAAATGTTGAAGTCCCAAACTATTATTATATTGGCATCTACCTCTCCCTTTAGAGGTAATAATATTTGCTTTATATATCTGTGTGTTCTGTTATTGGATGCGTATATATTTAGACTCATTATATACTCTTACTGAATTGATACCTTTATTGCTATACAAGGACCTTATTTGTTTCTTTTTACAGATTTTGACTTAAAGATTGTTTTATCTGATATAAATACAGGCACTCTTGTTGGCTTTTGGTTTCCATTTGCATGGAGTATCATTTTCTGTTTCTTCATTTTCAGTCTATATGACTTCACAGGAAAAGTGAGTTTCTCGTAGGCAGCATATAGTTAGGTCTTCTTCTTTTTTTGATTCTTCAAGTCTATGTATTATAAGTGCTGAATTTAATACATTTAATTCAAGGTTATTATTGACAGGTAAGGACTTAGTCCTGTAATTTTGTTCTATGTACTCTGGTCTTTTTTTATGTTCTATGTTTCTTTCTTCCTCTTACCATTTATCATTGCAATTTAGTGGTTTTCTGTAGGGATAAGTTAGAATTCTTCTCTCTTTCTTCTTTTTGAATCTACTATATTAGTGAATTTCATAACTTTGTGTGTTTTCATGATAATGATTATCATCTTTTCACTTCTAGATATACAAGTCCCTTGAGCATTATTTTGTAAGATTGGCATTGTAATGATGAATTCCTTCAGGTTTTGCTTATATAGGACAAACTTTATTTCTCTCATTTCTGAAGAATAGCTTTGCTGGGACTCTTGGCTAGAAAGTTTTTTCCCCCCAGTGCTTTGAATATATAATTCCATTCTCTTCCTTTGCAATGTTTCTTCAGAAAACCTGTTGTTAGTCTAATAGAGATCCCCTTTTATGTGACTTGCTACTCTTGTTATTTTTATAATCTTTTTTGTCTTTTACTTTTGACCTTTGACTATAACATGTTTCAGAGAGAAACTTTATGGGGTCTTATAAATTTTCTGTACCTGGATGCGCATGTCTCACTCTGAACTTGGGAAATTTTCAGCTATTATTTTACTAAGCTGATTTGCAATGCCTCACTCACTCCTTTTCGTCTAGCTCTCATCAAATGAACATTTGTTCTCTTAATGGTTTCCTATAAGACCTGTAGGTTTTCCTCACTCTTTTTTATTATTACATTTTTTTCTTTGAGTAATTTCAAATTACTTATTAAGTTCAGAGAGCCTTTCTTCTACTTGATCAAGTCTGCTATTGTAGTTGCCTACTGTATTTTTCTATTTCATTCATTGAATTCTTCAGCTACAAGATTTCCATTTATTTTTTAAAATAATTTATAGGTTTTTTAAAAATTTTTGTTCATATCATAGTTTTTCTTTCCCAAATATCATTGACTTGTCTATCTTATTGTTACTGAATCTCGTGAAGTTGCATTAAGACCATTACTTTAATTTATTTTCTGAAAGTTCATTGATTTTATTTTCATTGGGATCTGTTACTAAGGAGTTATTTTATTCCTTTGATGGCACCACATTTCCTTTATTTTTTATTTTTCTCATGTTTCTTTGTCAATGTCTCTGCATCTGGTGGAGCAATTATGTCTTCAAAACTTTCTAGAGTGTTCCTTGTAGAGAAAGACTTTCACTTGCATTTGGGTTTTAGTAAGCTGCTTGTGAAGGATGTGATAAGTGTTTCTGGATAGGTGCAGTGGTATGTCTCTATGCAACTTCTGCAGCTGCATTCAATCTCACCAATGACTTCAGGTGCCTCAGTGGCCTATGCTGTGGAATTTTGTGGCAGCATCAGTGGTGGTATATGTTGTTAATGTCCTCAGTGTCAAGGGTTTTTGGTGTTCTTCTATTTCCACTTTTCAAATTGAGGGTATCCTTCTCAAGTCTGACATAGTCTGTAAGCAGCTGCAGTAGCACTGGGTTCCAGGTACAGGTGCTTGAAGTGGCTGTGCGGCCAGGGCCATAGGCTCAGGGGCTTGCAAACCTAATGTGGCACCTTGATCTTGGGCTGAAGATTCACTCTCTGTGGCATGGTAGGATGTAGATTGACCACAGAGCCAGAATCTGTGACTCTGAGGCACCAATTAGCAGCTCCAGCCCAGGGGGATCAGGTTCTAGCTGTGATTCTAACTCAGGGGTTCAACCTGACTCAACAGGGCTCAGAAAATCCATTTTAATAGGGTACAGTGGCAAGTTGGATCTCAGAGAATGAGGCACTATATAATACTGACTGTATACTCTGGGATGGTAGAATTCAATAGTATCCCAGACTCTGTGAGGCCAGTTGCAGCAGCAGCAAGAAACACAGAATGGCAGAGTACAGCCATCATTTGGATCCTGTAGTGAGGTAGAGAATAGCTCAGTGATAACTCCATTCCTCAGGGAGAGAGGTATCTTAGCAGCTCACACTTTAGGGGGCTAGTCCAGCTCCAGGCAAGCAGGGTACTAGAGATGTTTCACCTGTAGGATGAAATGTGGCAGCTGAGCCACTGCTTTATTTTTATGAGACATGGGGTACTACATCAGCTTAGCTCTGGGATATTTAGCTTCTCAGCTTAGCCAGAGTTCAACTTCTTCAGAAGGAAATGTGCTGCTTCAGCTCATGCCTGTGAGCTGGGTAGCTCATATTTATGTTCATATTTATTAATATAAATACCATTTTACTGAAATCCAGGTGTCTCTTCAGCTTAGGTTCTGGGGCATGTGATTGCTCTTGGCAGGCAAAGGACCATTTTCTGGCATATAGGGCTCTGCTTCAACATAGGCACCTTGGAGACATAACTGCTCTGACAGCCAAGGTAATATTTCTTGAGAGAGATGGTACTACTTCAGCTCTAGCCACAGGGAACAAGGGGATAGGTGGTTGGAGTGGTTATTCTTCAATTTGGTTCCATGAGGAAGGGTATAACATATGCTTGCCGCTTGGCTTTGGGATGTTAGCCCACCAGATGGGTGTGGTCCATTGGCAGCTTAGCCTCATCAATGAAGGGCAGCAATGACTGCTTGCCCCCATTGTAAGACACACTCTGGTAGTTCTAATTCCAAGATGATATAGGACAGCAGTCATGTGACCACTGGGGTGGGGAACAGTGTAAGCTCCTTCTCTGGAAGAGCACAGCAACCTTAATTCTAGGTAGCTCCCTTAGCTGGGCTTAGTGACTGTAAGCACTATATGGGACCCCAGTGGTGAGGTGAGATCTGTACATGTCTGTATTGGTTCTTTTTCATGGACCAATATGCTAATAAAGGCATATCTGAAACTAGGCAATTTACAAATGAAAGAGATTTATTGAACTTACAAATCGACACGGCTGAGAAGGCCTCAAAATCATGGCAGAAGGCAAGGAGGAGCGGGTCACATCTTACATGGATGGCAGCAGGCAAAGAGCTTGTGCAGGGCAGCTCCCATTTTTTAAACTGTCAGATTTTGTGAGACCCATTCACTATCATGAGAACAACACTGGAAAGACCTGCCCCCATAATTCAGTCATCTCCCACTGTGTCCCTCCCACAACAGGTGGGAATTATGGGAGCTACAAGATGAGATTGGGGTGGGGACACAGAGCTAAAACATATCATTCCACCCCGGCCCCTCCCAAATCTCTTATCTTCACATTTCAAAACCAATCACGTCTTCCCAACAGTCCTCCAAAGTCTCAACTCATTTCAGCATTAACTCAAAAGTCTACAGTACAATGTCTCATCTTAGACAAGGCAAGTTCCTTCTGCCTATGAGCCTGTAAACTAAAGCAATTTAGTTACTTCCTAGATACAATTAGGGTACAGATTTTGGGTAAATACAGCCATTCCAAATGGGAGAAACTGGCCAAAAGAAACGGGCTACAGGCCCCATGCATGTACAAAATCCAATGGGGCAGTCAAATCTTAAAGCTCCAAAATTATCTCTTTTCACTCCATGTCTCACATCCAGGTCATGTCGATTGAAGTAGTTGGTTCCCATGGTCTTGGACAGCTCTGCTCCTGTGGCTTAGCAGGGTACGGCTGAATTCCTGGCTGCTTTCATAGGCTGGTATTACACGTCTGCAGCTTTTCTAGGTGCACAGTACAAGCTGTCAGTGAATTTACCACTCTGGGATCTAGAGGATGATGGCCTTCTTCTCACAGCTCCACTAGGTGGTGCCCCAGCAGGGACTCTGTGTAGGAGCTCTGACCCCACATTTCCCTTCCGCACTGTTCTAGTAGATGTTCTTCATGACAGCCCCATCCCTGCAGTAAACTTCTGCCTGGACACCCAGGCATTTCCATACATTCTGTGAAATCTAGATGGAGGTTCCCAAACCCCAGTTCTGGACTTTTGTGCACCTAAAGGCTCAACACCACATGAAAGCTGCCAAGTTTGGGGCTTGCACCCTCTGAAGCCATGGCCCAAGCACTACATTGGCTCATTTTAGCCATGGTTGGAACAGCTGGGGCACAGAACACCAAGTCCCTAGGCTGGACATAGCATGGGGACTCTGGGTCCAGCCCACAAAACCACTTTTTCCTCCTAGGCCTCCAGGCTTGTGATGGGAGGGCCTGATGTGAAGACCTCTGATATGCCCTTGAGACATTTTTTCCATTGTCTTGGAGATTAACATTCATCTCCTCATTACTTATGAAAATTTCTGCTGCCAGCTTGAATTTCTCCTCAGAATATGAGATTTTATTTTCTATCACATTGTCAGGCTTTGAATTTTCTGAACTTTTATGCTCTGTTTCCCTCAAAAAACTGAATACCTTTAACAGCACCCAGTCACCTCTTGAATACTTTGATGCTTAGAAATTTCTTCTGCCAGGTATCCTAAGTTATCTCTCTCAAGTTCAAAGTTCCACAAATCTCTAGAGCAGGGGCCAAATGCTGCCAGTCTCTTTGCTAAAACATAATAAGAGTCACCTTTGCTCCAGTTTCCAACAAATTCCTCATCTCCATCTGAGGCCACCTCAGCCTGGATTTCATTGTCCACATCATTATTAGCATTTTGGTCAAAGTGATTCAACAAGTCTCTAGGGAGTTCCAAACTTTCCCACATTTTCCTGTCTTCTTCTGAGCCCTCTAAACTGATACAACCTCTGCTTGTTACCCAGTTTCAAAGTCACTTTCATATTTTCAGGTATCTTTTCAGCAGCACCCCACTCCACTGGTACCAGTTTACTGTATTTGTCTGTTTTCATGCTGCTAATAAAGACATACCCAAGACTGGGCAATTTACAAAATAAAGATGTTTATTGGACTGACAGTTCCACATGGCTGGGGAGGCCTCAGAATCATGGCAGAAGGCAAGGAGGAGCAAGTCACATCTTACATGGATGGCAGCAGGCAAAGAGATCTTGTGCAGCACAACACCCATTTTATAAACCATCAGATCTTGTGAGACCCATTCACTATCATGAGAACAGCATGGGAAAGAAACATCCTCATAATTTAGTCATTTGTCACTGAGTCCCTCCCACAACATGTGGGAATTACAGGAGTTACAAGATGAGATTTGGGTGGGGACACAAAGCCAAACTGTATCAATTTCTAAGGTGTTGAAAAGAGTTGTTGGAAACTTCTTGCTTACTTCCTTGCTGGGGGACAATTTCCTCCTGGTTCCCAGCTAATCTCAGTTGGGGGATGGGATGGTGGAAGCCTGGGATTTTTTTTCTATTCTTTATGTGGCTATCCTGGATTTCTGTGCTCAACAGGGTTTCTGTTAATCCTCTTACACACTCTGGCTCTCTCTCTATTATTTTCATTAATATGTGTTTGTTTAGTCATTGTTCTGATTGACTTTGTGAGGGGGACAAGGTCAAGGGACTGTTGGTCAGCCATTTTGCTGATGTTACTCTTCCAGTTGATGCTTATCTTTGCAAACTGATAAAAAATACCTAAAATTTATGGCTGTTTATATTGATATTCTATTTTTTACTGGGGTATAGTGAGGCTTTAGAAAGTGAATCTTGACCTGCACATGTATATGACTATGACTAACAGATGCCTGGGCCCTACCTTGAACAAACTGAGCTCACATCTTGTTTCTAAAATTATATAACTAAATTAGTTCTCTCCTGTGGCTCATGCCCTTTTTGGCTTTCATTTCAATGCAGGAAGATGCTACTTTTGCTTTCTGAAGAGACAAACACAATACATTGATTTTTCCTTTTGCAGCATCAGTTACTATCACTCAGAAAACAGGAGAGATGAAAATGACAGAACATACTAAAGTAGCAAATTGACACATACTGGCATCATTACATTCTATCTTACTCTAAACATTTTACCATGAATTTAAGTATTAAATTTCTGTAGAAGGGAAATTGTCTGTAAAATAAAAATGCCATGTAGTATCTTTCTATGAATAGCTATGGGGTTTATTCATGGCTTCGAGTGATATAGTCTGTAGAGTTTCTGCATACTGAATAATAAAGGGAAATAGTAAGTAACAGAACATCTAAGCACATTGTATTTCACAGTTACCTTGTTCATTTCAGACAAAGAGCTTGTAGAAGTGGATTTGTGGAACAAGAGATGGCAGGTCCCTGATGGAAAGTCTGACTGTCTCCAGACAGGCAAGATTTTGAGCCCAGTGATTTTCTCCTGCTCATGAGATTAGTTTGTTTTATAATCTGCTGCTTCCAAGCAAACTTTGACACTGCTTATAGAAAGAAACTGGTGAGATGCTGAAAGGAAGGAGAGAGAAAAACTTGTATCATGAATTAATGCAAGTGGAAGATAATAAGAACACCCCAAACCTAACATATATCTTAAAGAAAATCTTACCAGACTTATTTATGTTCTTGAAATGTGTACAAACACTTTTATTTTCTTTTTTTCTTTTTTTTTTTTTTTTTTTTTGAGACAGAGTCTCGCTCTGTGGCCCAGGCTGGAGTGCAGTGGCCGGATCTCAACTCACTGCAAGCTCCGCCTCCCGGGTTCACGCCATTCTCCTGCCTCAGCCTCCCGAGTAGCTGGGACTACAGGCGCCTGCCACCTCGCCCGGCTAGTTTTTTGTATTTTTTAGTGGAGATGGGGTTTCACCGTGTTAGCCAGGGTGGTCTCGATCTCCTGACCTCGTGATCCGCCCGTCTCGGCCTCCCAAAGTGCTGGGATTACAGGCTTGAGCCACCACGCCCGGCCTATTTTCTTAAGCTAGAATAAAAATTCCAATTGTACAACTACTAAAATTTACTAAAAGCTAAATTACTTTGTATTGTGCATCACTAATTTAATATGCACTCAGCTAAAAGTCTGTGTTGGTAATAGAATGCATAGAACAAGTAGAATGAAAGATCAAACCTGTCCTATTTCTCAGTGATTCATATAACAATTTTGTTGGAGAACTAAACTTGGAAGATTTTTATTGCTAAAATATACTAAAGTTTCAGACCCCAAAGTGAACTTAAGTATATTTGAATAAAACTTTTAATTTATCAAGTTAGATAATCATAGCCCATATGGATGATGGACATGTTCAATGGCATAAAATGAAACATTAATATCAACCGTTCTATTCTTACCTTCCACTCTGTTTGATTATATCACATGTTTTCCATGTTTGTGTGTAACTGAGGGATTGTCCAATTAGATGTCAAGCTGGTAATACTGGCAACAGGTATTTTGAAATATTGTGGAAATTTTTATGTTGAATCTTATTTGAATATGTGATATAAGATTCACATTAAGTTTTTCCAAAGCACACAGAAATCAGTTCTTTTTTTAAATGGATATTCCTATTATCATCCTAATGATCTTGCTTACATAAAATGTTTGGGTGAGGAAGATAAAAAAGCCACCCATTTCAAATAGTACAGTAGGGAATTGTGGTGATAAATAGCTTTTCAAAGACATGATAACAGATGCCATTAAAAGGCACAAGCTGTTAAATCTAGAGTCTCATATGTGCTTTGTTCTTGATTTCTAAATTTATCCCAGGTTGTTTTCAGAACTTAAAACAGTCATGGGAGGCTGGTGATTAGAGAAACTATTTGAAGTTTCACAATCAGAGCAGCTGATCAGAGATGACAGAAGATGATGCTGAATTGTATGAAGCAAATGCAAAAGAGTGATTGGGGAATGTTTTGGCAAGTAACAAAAGAAAACATCAGAGATTTTTAGCCAGTGTCAAATAGCATTTAAGTTATATATGTTTTTCAGACCCAATGTATCAATTAATACTCTTTTTTCTAAGTGATAAGTTCATATGCTTATTTGAGAATTATAAAAAGCAATTGTATTAGTCTGTTCTCATACCACTATAAAGAATTACCTGAGACTGGGTAATTCATGAAGAAAAGAGGTTTAATTGACTTACAGTTCCACAGGCTGCACAGGAAGCATGGCTGGGAGGCCTCAGGAAACGTACAATCATGGTGGAAGGTGAAGAGGAAGCAATCATGTCTTAACACAGTAGAGTAGGAGAGAGACAGGGAAGGGGGAAGTGCTATACACTTTTAAACAGCCAGATCTCGTGAGAACCCACTCACTATCATCAGAAGAGCAGGGGGGAAATTTGCCCCCACGATCCAATCACCTCCCACTAGGTCCCTCCCCCAACACTGGGAATTACAATTCAACAAGAGATTTGAGTGGGGACACAAGGCCACACCATGTCAGGAAGAAAATTTTGATTTAGAAAACAAGCATACAAGTAATACACAGAATGATTATTGAAATGATAGGTCACAAATTCTAAGGGCATAAGATCATCATCTCTCACCTAAACTACTATAGTCAGATTCTACCTGGTCTCTCTGAAAAAATCTCCCTCCCTTAGCATTTATTATTTAAAAAATGTTTTATTCCTTTTATTTTGTATCATGGTAAGGACACAACATGAGATCTACCCACTTAACACAATTTTAAGTGTACAATCTATTACTGTAATTATAGGTACAATGTTTTATAGAAAATCTCCAGAACTTAATAATCTTGAATAACTGACACTTTATACCCACCGAATAGCAACTCCACAGTTCTTCTTTCCCTAATCCCTGATAACCACCATTCTCCTCTCTTCTGAGTGTTTGGCTATTTTATACACTTCACATAAGTAATATCATGCACGGTTTGTCCTGTGAATGGCTATTTCATGTAATATAATGCTGTCTGGATTCATCCATGTTACACATGGTAAGATTTCCTTTTTTTAAAGACTGATTAATATTTTATTGTATGAATGTGCCATATTGTTTGTACCTATTCATCTGTTGATGGACAATTAGACCTTGACTATTGTGAACAGTGCTATAATGAATGCCAGAATGCTGGTACCTCATTGAGATACTTGTTTTAATCCTTTTAGATATGTGCCACTGGATCATGTGGTGTTGCTAGGAAGCTCCTTAGTGTCTGCATAAAAGTTGCACAGCAGTGGCATCATTTTATATTCCCACCCACAGTTTGTAAGCATTCCAATTTCACCACATCATCACCAGCAGTTGTTATCTTGTATACTCATAGAGCCATGTGCACAAACACACACACACACACACACACACATATAATATACATAGATTTTATAACATACATAGCTTATTAAATATATCGCTTGTATTTTATACGTTTATATAAAATATATATGTAATAGCCATCTTAACAGGTGAAGGTGATATCTCATTGTGGTTTTGGTTTGCATTTTCCTAGTGATTAGGGATGTTGAGTATCTTTTTATATGCTCGTTGGCGGTATATTATCTTTGTAAAAAGTGTCTATTCAAGTCCTCTGCCATTTTAAAATTAGGTTATTTGTTTCATTGACTGTTTCTATTTTCTTCTTTATTTATTATTTTTGTTATTTGAGTTGTAGGAGTTTCTTCTTTATTTTAGAGATTGATTCCTTATCAAATATATGGTTTGCAAACATTTTCTCCAATTTTGTAGGTTGTCTTTTCATTCCATAATTGTTTATTTTCTATGCAGAGGTTTAGTTTGATTAAGACAGAAATAAACAAAATGAAGAATAAAAAATAGAAAAAATCAAAGAAATAAGATATATAATTGAAATATAAAAAAGGATAAGTATTGAGTTAGATTAAGTAAAAAGGAGAAAACTGAAATAAATAAAATAAGAAGTGAAAGAGAAAACATTGCCACTCATCCACAGAAATGAAAAGGCATCCTACAAGGCTACTATGAACAATTATATAGCAAAAAATTAGATAACCTAGAAGAAATAAATTCTTAAAAACACACAACCTACCAAGATGAAATTAAAAAGAAATAGAAAATCCAACTGTACCTATAACTAGCAAGAATACTAAATGAGTAATTGAAAACTTCCCAGCAAAGTAAAGTCCAGGGCCAGTTGGCATCACTGGTTATGAACATTTAAAGAAGTGATGCCAATCCTTCTTAATTTCTTCCCCCAAAAATGACGTGAATAGGACACTTTCACATTCATTTTATGAGATTAGCATGCTGCAGTTTATTCTTTACAGAGAATTTATATTGACCATTTTTAAACTCAGGTCATCACATCCCTCTACCCCAAATCCCCCAAGGCTTTTAATGACATTTAGAATAATGTTCCAACCCTTCACCTTAGCTTGAACGAGTCTATATGATTTGATTCCTGATTACTTCTCTGAAATCAGCCCCTGCTTTTGTGCCAAGCTTAGAATACAATGGACTTCTTGTTCTTTATCAAATATGACAATTATTAATTCATTTCAATAACTTTGATCTTAATGTTTCCTTCACCTGTGTGTTCTTCATTCAGACATTTCTGTGGTTTGTTCTCCAAATTTGTTCAAATTTTTGTTTAAATGTCACCTTCTAGCTCCTCTATCTTAAAGAGTAGTTATGGCGGCACAAATGTCACCTTCTAGCTCCTCTGTCTTAAATGGTAGTTATGGTGGCTCTCTCTCCTTATCCTACTCAAATTTGTTTATAGCATATATCATTAGTTGCCATTTTGTTATGCATTTATTTGTTTTATTTACTCATTATCTCTTTTGTGCAATTGAATGTAAACTCCATTAGATCAGAATCTTGTCTATTTTGTCCATTTTGTGCATCCAATGCCTAAAGCACACAATAACACTCAATAAATATCCCATTAACTACTATTGAATAATTATATCTTTGTATAGTACAATATTATTGTCACATTATTTTAAATGGTTGAAAGTACAGTAATTAGGGCTTAGTTTATCCAAATACACCAGGCTTTTTAAGGAGAGGGAAATTTTCATTTTATTCCCCATAGTATCATGACAATATACTTATGATTCAGTCTATATCTCTTGCATTGAATGTGACTTTGATCTATTAATAGTAATATCTGCTTTCAATGTCTTCTCTTAGACTATTACTTAACCAATCTTGGTATTCTATTTTCAATGACAATATATAAATTTCCCTGACTTTGTTGTGGAAAGTAATACACTTCCAGTTGGTTGTCAAGCATCATTTCAAAACCCAAATGCACACCACACCAGTCCTACTTTACCTGACTTGGATGAAATCGCCAACCCTTGTCCAAAATGTACTCCACACTAGTCCTGTGCCCTGATTTAGATAAATCTCCAACTCTGCCCTATTGAGCTAAACAATTCTCAGTTGGATCACATCTCTTATTACATGCAGAAACAGGGCTTCATTTTTATTGGCATATGACCATACAAGATACACTTCAAGAAGCAGGACATTAAGTTGTTATTAGCATAATGCTTTAATTTATTTAAAGTGACAAAATGTATTAACATTCAGCAATTACAATCTTTATTACTCTTATGTCAATTGTACACACATGTCTCAAGTTCATTGCATATTCTAAGCAATGTCATACAAAAAATCTAAACTGATGAAGTCTATATGATACTTCCTTAAAAAGGAAACGTGCTGCAACCACTCAGGCAGATACAATGGTTCCCAGAGCTACAGAGAAAGAGGTTAACATGAGACACGTGAAATAGATAATTGGCTTTCCCTAGGCATATGTGCAGTGAGATCTTGGTTGGAGGTCATATTTTTGTTTTCATTGTTTCTTGAAAGTTTCTTCTTAGGTAAATAGAAAGGCATGCTAAAATTGCTTGACATGCTTGTGAATGTATTTTGTTAAGGGATTAGGATACTTCTCAGGATGGTATGCCAGAAACCAAGTACAATGCAAGACTTTGATATTTTACCTCTTGTTCAGTGTCATTAATGTCTTTATCAACCTCTCTTCCTGCTGAGACATTGTTACACTATCTCAGAGGTGAAAAGTCAGTCATTAGATAAAAATGCTGGTGGTTATTAGTCTTAACATTGATGCCAAACACCCATTCCCATGTTCTCTATCTCTCTTTTAGGTACATTTTGATTATCCCTCCAAATACACTTTCACTCTTCTACACCTTCTCTATGTTCGGTGGGCTAACTTCTAAGGCTTTCAAAATGAGACACATTTGTGTTCCCATTATAACTAAATGATAAAGAGCGGTGGTAGAAAAATTACTGTCTTTGTGGGGTCTTCTCTGGCTCAGTATGGCCAATGGTTGCTCTTTCTCTCTCTCTGGGTTATTATACAAATCTCTCTGCTCACCACTTGGACCTCTATGTTTTATCCCTGAACCACTGCTAACACGAGGATACTCTATTACCCATAGCTTTCTTATCTGGTTTCTTGCTCCATCTTTGTAAAACAATATATTAGTTGAATTCTGCTCCAGTTACTCAATTTGAGAGTCATGTTGGAGACCTGACTGATACATTGCTCAAGGTTAGGAAAGTTCCGGAGAGAAGTAAAAGACAAATCCAACGCCTGCTATAAAACTTCAACGCTTCATTTGCAATCATAAGTTTTGCTAGGATTCCACATTTGACTCTCAAGCAAGAACATTTCCATACACATATCAAACATAAGCTAGTTGTACAAAGAGACTAGAAAACTGTTTTTGTGAATTAGGTTCTTGAACAAATTTAATCACTTTATTTTTAACCATATATTGCTCTATGAATTTCATGCAACTTTGGGGAGGTAATTTTAAAAGAAGTAACTTTAAAATATGCTCTTACTTATCCCTTGAATTTAAGATAAACTGTTATGTGAATTATGTGAATTGTCTAAATAGAATGTTTATTCAGCACATTGAGATATGGATTAGTCTGGAAATGACAAAGTTTTATGTTTTTAAAATATTTTTATTCACTGATTCAAATATTCTATATTTTGTTCATCTATGACAATCATGTGCATTTAAATTTGAAAAATAACTGTCTTTTTTATTTAGGAAAATTATTTTGTTACTGTTTTGAATTTTGGTTGGTAGTTTCAGTGTTATACTTCCATTAATTTCTAGATTTATTTTATGTTTTCCAGAGAGTCAATTGGGTGTGTTATTTTTGAGAGTTATATGAGGCGAATATTGCTTCTTTAAAATAGGATTAATTATGGCTGATTTTCCACAGAGACAAAACATGAATGCTTATACTGTATGAAAATGTGAAATATTTGAAGGGAGTTTACTACACAGTAATTCTTTACCACTCCTTAGTTTTAAACTAATTGAAAACTAAGAGAAAACACTCAGAAGATAGAGAAAAATGTACTAACTTTTTAGTAATGACATCTATATTAGTATACATAAATTACTATAAAACCAATAATTTACTCATCTTTTCCTGCAGTGTAAACAATAGAATAACATAGGACTGTAAGTTTGAGTTTGGAGCGCCAATAAACTTATCCATGTTTCCATCTTCCAAAAGCCCAAGTGAAGAGTGAAGGCACCTAAATAGACATTGGGAAAACAACAGCAACAACAAAAACCATAGTACATTTTGTTCAGCTTCTCAAAGTATTAAAAGTTTTTTGGAACTCAAATCTAGAATTTAAAAAATCAGATAACATCTTCAAGTCAGTAGATTCTCTTTTTTTCTATTGTATATCTATTTAGCTATCATAAACTTATCGATTGTTTTTATCCACTTTTAAAAATAGTATGTGAACTAATAAAACCTTATTATTAAAAACTTATGAAAACATTTAAATTAATATGTTCCCACGTCAAATATAAAAATTCACTCTTTCATCTAAAGAAGTATACTGTTAATTTGATATTGAAATTTCCTGACATTTTTGTGTGTATCCATGTATTCTTGTTTATTTGCATGTGTTCACATTCATGTGCATATATTCACTTTCACATGCATGCATAGAAATATGCAGTTTTGCAGGATCAGTTGTATATATTGCTTTGCAAATTGCTTTTTTTTTTTTTTTTTGAGATGGAGTCTTGCTCTGTCGCCCAGCCTGGAGTACAGTGGTGTAATCTCAGCTCACTGAAGCTCTGCCTCTTGGGTTCATGCCATTCTCTTGCCTCAGCCTCCTGAGTAGCAGGGACTACAGGCACCCACCACCACTCCTGGCTAATTTTTTGTATTTTTAGTAAAGACAGGGTTTCACTGTGTTAGCCAGGATGGTCTCAATCCCCTGACCTAGTGATCTGCCCACCTCAGCCTCCCAAAGTGCTGGGATTACAGGTGTGAGCCGCCACCAGTGACCTGCAAACAGCTTTTTAAACAATATGTTGATTGAGAGATTTAATGGTTATTGGGGAGACATGACACAATTTTCTTTATGATGCTTTTCCACAATATAGATTTCTTAGGTTATTTTTAAAAAAGAAAACAAACAAACAAAATAAAACAAAATAAAATAAAATGATTTGTATAAATCTGTCAGTAACTCCTTTCAACCTGGTCCAAAGTAGAAAAGTGATAAAAATTAGAAATTATAACCATAAATTGAATATTCTAATTTCTGGTTCCCCCGCTGAGATCAGCATTAATATCCATTGTCATAGGTATTTATTGTTCTCGGGAGTTGCTGTTAATGGTAATAATAGCTACTTTTATATAATTATTTCCTTTTTCTCTAAGTTTACTATTTTCTTAATCTCTTTCCCTAGTACTAAGTATAATTGCTTTCTTACATTTCTATTATTTTCTTTTATGGTTCTAGTTACTGCTCTTTCTCAGTATGGTCCTTTGAGATTTTAGCAAATAAAACCATGAAGGAAGAATCAAGAAGTTTGAAAATTTGTTTGCTTTTCCATTGTGTAGCATTTTAATTTTGTTCTCACTATTTTCTTTGACCTCCATAGGACAGATTTGAAGAAAAACACCTAGCCCTTCTTTTCTCCATCAGAAATGAGAGGAACACTGTCATGTATGGAGGGGGATATGAAATTCTCAATGTAAGGAATTAAACAAAACAAATTTTTAAATAAACTTAAATTTTATGAAAAAATACACTTGCATGATACATTTTTAAAAAGAGTTATTAAACTCATGCAAAAAATAAATCTCATCATTTCTTGATCTCATCTTTCATTCCAAGTTTCTATGGGTAACTTCCTTTTAAGTTTTTTGTATACTCTCAGAAATATTTTGAACATAAACAAGTGTATCATTGAAGCAGAAGTTATAAGACAAAAACAAGTTTTTCGGTACTTGGCTGACTCACTCCAAGACCAGCAATAGGCAGGGCCCTGGCCAAAATGTGATAACACTATCCAGGAAGCCAGAATCTACAGGAATGAGTCCCAGAGACTCTCCCAACACCCACTCAGAGCAAGGAAAAGAAAAACAAATTCCATTACTATCTCCTCATCCCCCTACTGTTTCTCAATTTCCCAAGTTTTGTAAGTTTCTGTTTTCCCTTTGATGAAACTGCAAGGTCACAAGCTATGCTTGGGTTACCAAACCTGTCAAAGTTTGATTAACTGCCTTCATTCTGTTTCTGTAAGCTTGCTTGCCTGCCCACGAGTTTTGTGCCATTAAATTTCCACCACGTCATTCAAATCAGCCAACCCTGTTTCAGAAGTGTATATAAAAGTCGAGCCCTGTCTTTGTTCAGGGCTCAGCCTTTGGACGTTAATCTGCTGGGCCAGTGGCCACCTAATTAAATCCTCCTGTTTCACCCATTGGTCTCTATGGTCCTCTGATTCTTGTAACATTTTATGGGGGCTCGTCCAAGATTGGAGACAAAAGATTTACTGTTTCTTTTGCCTTTGGTACTGGAGCCCCAGGCCTGAGAAGAACCCTGACCCCAGGTGCCATCAGGAAAACTTCAACCTGTAGGGGGGATCAGCTCTCATGCAACCTGGCTCCCTTCCCTGACAGCACAGTGGAACCTAAGGGGTTACAGGATGTTTCCAAGAACAGTGCACCACAGGGCTGTGGTAAGGTTTGGGCCCAAGGCAGGACCTGTCCCATAAGGATGGAAGGGGAGCCTGATCACCTCCTCGGGTGTACCTTGTAATCCAACCCAGAACACGAGAGTGACTCACTAATTAGGATGAAACCTATACCCCAGACTAGAAAGGGAAACTGGGAATGGGGAAGTGTGTGAATGCATGTGAAAGAGGTGGTTCCAGAAGAAACCAAAGCAGGGAGTGAAGTGTGGTGGCCACAGGACTCTTAGCATAGACCATACACTCCAAGCAACGTGTGGGACCAACTGGGACTAATGGCAAATGTCCTCCAGGGCTACTGCATATGGCTTAGTGAGGCATCCCACAATTTAGTGATTGTGGTGGCCCAGGTTTGGGACTATATACAAACCCTTCATTAAAGCTAAGTGGCATCTGAAAACTCCCACAAAGGAGGTGGACTAATTGGTCTGAAGCAAAAGTGGGAGTGAATGTGTTGTACCATAACTGGGAGGACATGGGAGGGAAGTCATCAAAACCCACTGCATTAGAATGTATGTTAAAGAAAGGTTTATGAAAGGTTAAAGGGGGGATTATGGGATCAAGTTGACCCCCCAGAAGTTGAGAACTCTCTGTGAAATAGAATGGCCCTCTTTTAGTGTCGAATGGCTGGCCAAAGGAACCATAGATAGGGAAACAATTGACCCTGTATTTAAGGTGGTGACTGGGGTCAGAGGACAGCCAGGGCACCCAGACCAATTTCTTTATATTAACTCATGGCTAAATATAGTCCAAATTCAGCCTGTGTGGCTGCAGCCCTGCTTAGCAGCTTACTGCAAAACACTCGTGTCCTGAGCTGAGCCTAAAGTGAAAGAAAAATCAGCGTTGCTGTCAGCCACCGAAACAAAGGGAAAGCCACCGGAAAAAAGAGTTTTGCAGGGACTGCCAGAAGAGATAGAAATTCTTCCTCCATATATCCCAGTCTACCCCCCTTTACTGAGGCCAACAGCCCCCAAGGAGTCAGATTCAGATGGTGACATGTCCTGGGTCCCACTCCAAAAGAAAAGATTGGAACCCTAGGGGGGAAAGTCAAGATGATCAAGTGGGCTGCCTCTGATCTGGTCATGCCCAGGCTATGCAAATGCCTCTCAGGGAGATGCAGGGACCCATATATTATGATGAACAGGGTCAAGTCCAGTTGGGCCAATGGACCTTCTTCTACCAGCCTTTTTTGTCCACTGATCTCCTAAACTGGAAACATTATATTCCCTACTACATAGAGAAGCCCCAGGCCCTCATAGATCTAATGCCGTCCATCTTCCTGACACACAATCCAACCTGGCCAGATTGCAAGCAGTTCTTCCTAATGCTGTTTAATACTGAGGAGCACCAAAAGGTAAGCCAGGCAGCCCTCCGCTGGCTAGAAGCCAAAGCGCCAGAAGGCACACTTAATGTCCAGACATATGCTCAAGGTCAGTTCCCAGAAACAGATCCTCACTGGGACCTGAATGATGCGACCCAGTTTCAGTACCTGCAGAGGTACTGGGAAGCACTGCTGCCAGGGCTGAGGGAAGGTGGGAAAAAAGCAATCAATATAGGGAAGATCTCAGAAGTGCTTCAGGGAATTAATAAGAGCCCTAGCCAGTTATATGAGAGACTCTGTGAGGTGTGCCAACTTTACACCCTGTTTGAGCCTTAGGCCGCTGATAATCAGTGCATGGTGAATAAGGCATTTGTAGGACAAGCCCAGGGGAACATCAGGTGGACGCTGCAAAAGCTAGAGGGTTTTGCAGGCGTGAATGCCACCCAGCTTTTAGAAGTGGCCAGCAAGGTGTACGTTAACTGCGACCAGGAGGCTAAAAGGGAGGCTGAGGGGAGGCTCAGGAAAAAGGTGCCACTGTGATCTGCTAGTGGCACCCTGACAGAAAGGGAAACTAGCATCACAAGGGGATGCAGATGCAGATGCAGGTGCAGAAAGGGCCAGGTTGGAGAGAGACCCAAAAGTCACCCAGAGCTACATAGGGATCAATGTGCACAATGCAAAAAGGAGAGACACTGGAAGAACTAGTGTCCAGAAAGCAGTGAAGAAAATGACAGGGGCTGCGAAACGAAAAGGCCACCAGTCAAAGGCTGCTGCACGCTGAGGGAGTCAGACACCAACTTTATTGGGCTGGTGGAGACTGAAGAATATGAAGACTAGGCCAGACCAGGATCCATCTCCTTAGGCCCCCAGGAGCCCATGGTCACAGTGGAAATAGGGGACCAACTACTGGACTTTATGGTAGACACTGGGGCTGAAACACTCGGTAGTAACCTGGCCCATAGACCATTATCCAAAAACCCTATGACTGTTGTTGGGGCCACTGGGGTCCCAGAGAAGGGGCCATTTTGTCAGCCAAGTAGGTGTGTCATAGGAGGACAAGAAATCCAGTATGAGTTTCTATACCTCCCAAATTGCCCGGTCCCCCGGCTGAGAAGAGACCTACTCCAAAAACTGCAAGGGCTGATTTCTTTTGGGCTACAAGGGGATATGACTTTAAATGTGACTTACCCGAAGGCCATGGTATTAACCTTTACTGTCCCACAGACTGAGGAATGGAGACCATACACAAAAGGGTTACTAGAACTGGGAATAAATGAACTGTATGAGCTACTTTATAGGATTCCTGGAGTATGGGCTGAAGATAACCCACCTGGGCTGGCTGAAAATCAAGCGTTAGTGGTAGTAGAGTTAAAACCAGGGGCAACTCTGAAACTAGTAGGCCTTACAAAACCTAAAAAGTTAGCACCAGGTGGCCCTAGATAGGGTCTCACCCTGCCTAGATAGGGTCCCACCCTGCCTTGATAGTGTTCCACCCTGATAGGGTCCCACCCTGCCAATTCCGGGAAACAACCTCATGAGGTCCCACCCTGCCAATTCCAGGGGTCTCACCCTGCCTCAAAGTTCCCGGAATTATCAACTCCAGGAAAGAACCTCATAAGGTCCTGCTCTAACCAATTAAACCAAGACCCCTTGCTCAGGCTATAGCTAGACCCAATCATTTTACGCCTTAAGCTTTGTTTGAATTTCGCACCATAAGCTGTGTTTGAACTTGTGTTAGCATATATAAACAGCCTGTAACAAGCAGTCGGGGTCCCAGGACCAACTTAGAGCTTGGGACCCTAGCGCGCTAGTAATAAATAACTCTCTGCTGTGAACTTCGTGTCGGTGATCCTTCGCGACGACCCCTGCCCAGGAGGGAATCGAGAGTTCGGTTCCAACAACTCCAGTTCTAGTTCACCAATACCCTCTTTTCCAAGAAGCCATACAGGGCATTCACAAACCCTTAGAATGGCTCTTCAAACATGGAATCTCAGTCAAATGCCAGTCTCCCTGGAACACTCCACTCTTGCCGGTACAGAAACCATCTGGTGAATATAGGTCGGTGCAGGACTTACATGCTGTAACCAGGCTACTGTAACCATCCAGCCAGTGATACCAAACCCGTATACTTTAATGGGACTTATTCCAGCAAGTGCTACCTGGTTTACTTGCTTAGACCGGAAAGATGAATGTTTCTGTCTTCACCTGGCACCAGTTAGTCAGCCCATCTTTGCATTTCATTGTGGTGAATCACATTTCACCCAGACAAGACTCCCACAAAGGCTCAACAACTCTCTCACAATCTTTAAAGAAGCACTGGCTTCAGACCTCAAGGCCTACACCATGCCAGATGATAACTGTACCTTGCTGCAATATATAGATGACCTTCTTCTGGCAGCCCCAACCCAAGAGGACTGCTTCCAAGGAACCCAAGACCTACTCTATCTCCTGTGGAAAGCGGGATATAAAGTGTCCAGGAAAAAGGCTTAAATCTGCTCAAGAAAAGTCCAGTATTTAGACTTCATAGTAAGTCAAAGAGAATGCTAGCTCAGCCTTGAACAAAAAAGTAGTCTGTTTGTGTGCTTCCAACTCCAACCACCTAGTGTCAAATAAGAGAATTCTTGGGGGCAGAAGGGTTCTGCTGTATCTGGATCCCAAATTTCTCACTAGTGGCTAAGTCCTTACATGAAGCCACAAAGTGGAGGTAAAGGGAGCCCCTCCTCTGGGAGGCTGACCAGGAGAGGGCATTCAAGCAAATCAAGGAAGCCTTAACTCAGTCCCCAGCCTTAGGACTGCCAGATATAACTAAGCCTTTCTTTGTATATGTCCATGAACCAAAAGGAATGGCTATACGTGTCCTGACTCAAGTCGTGGGATCATGGCATTGTCCAATGGTATACTTATCCAAGCAGCTAGATACCATAGCACTAGGGTGGCCTCCTTGCCTCAGAGCACTAGCCAGCACTGCCCTATTGGCACAAGAAGCTGACATACTGACTCTAGGGCAACAACTAACCATCTGGGTACCACACTCAGTTATAACATTAATCGACCAGAGAGGGCATCATCATTGGTTATCATATCCGAGGATGACCCGGTACCAGGGTCTCCTATGTGAAAATCCTCATATAACTCTGGAAACAGTAAATACCCTTAACCCAGCCACCTTGTTCCCAATAGAGCTGGGAGCACCACTTCATGACTGTGTGGAAACGGTAGACGAAGTGTTCTCAAGCCAGGGAGACCTTACAGACCAACCCCTCAGAGACCTAGGTGTTGAATACTTCACAGATGGGAGCAGTTTTATACTGCATGGTGTCTGCTGAGCTGGGTATATGCTGGTAACATTGGACTCAGTAGTGGAGGTTCAGCCTCTGCCTTCAGAGGCAGAGCTAATAGCCCTGACAAGAGCTCTTTTGCTGGCAAAAGACAAAAAGGTCAATGTTTATACAGACTCCAGATATGTTTTTGCCATGTGGCATGTTCTTGGGGCTCTATTTAAAGAAAAAGGACTCTTAACTGCTAAGGGCAAAGAAATAAAATACAAAGAAGAAATTCTACAGCTCTTAGACGCAGTATGGGCCCCAGAGAAAGTGGCCATTATGCACTGCAAGAGGCAAAAACAGGCAGGAACACTAGAGGCCATGGGAAACAGAAAGGCAGACAGGGAGGCAAAATGGGCAGCAATGACTACACTGCATTTTAAGAAAGAAACCCTAGATATGCCTCTCCTCTCAGAGCCCTCCCTCCTGGAGGTCCCAAGTTATTCTCCAAATAAGAAGGCCTGGTTTGCCTAGAATCTGGAAAGTATATTGAAGGAGAATGGTGGGAATTCTCCAATGGGAGCCTACCCATCCCTGAAATGGGAGTTTCAAGTTTGTAAGACAATTCCATTAAGGAACTCATATGGGGAAAATGGCACTAGAAATGCTATTAGGACGCCATTTCTATGTGCCATGGCTCACTGCCATCACCCGAGCCATTTGTAACCAATGTTTAACTTGTGCCCAGAACAACCCAAGTCAAGGGCCCACTTGGCCCCCGGGAATTCAGGAAATGCGGACCACACCCTGTTAAAACCTACTTGCAGATTTCATGAGATGTCCCAAGTCAGGGGCTACCGGTACCTGCTGGTGCTCATCTGCATCTTCTCACGATGGGTCGAGGTTTTCCCCACTAGAACAGAGAAAGCACGAGAATTGACTGAAGTATTGTTAAGGTACATTGTCACCATATTTGGACTTCCCCTAACTCTAGGGTCAGACAATGGTCTGGCATTTGTAGCCGAGATAGTTCAAGAACTAAAACAGCTGTTAAAAACAAAATGAAAATTACACACAGCCTACTGGCCACAGAGCTCAGAAAAGGTGGAGTGCATGAACTGGACACTCAAACAGCTACTGAAAAACTATTGCCAAGAAACTCATCTCAGATGGGATCAGGTCCTGCCCATGGTCCTCCTCTGAGTCTGATGCACCTCCACAAAACAAACTGGGTATTCACCCTATGAGATCTTGTTAGGCCAGCCACCCGCATCATAGGTCAAATTAAGGGTGATCTCTGTGAACTAGGGAAATTGGCCTTAAGGAGGCAAATGCAGGCTTTAGGGATAGTAATGCAAGAAATCCATGGCTGAGTACAGGAAAGAATGCCCATAAGCCTAACAGACCCAGCAAACCCATTTAAACCTGGAGACTCTGTTTGGGTTAAGAAATTGAATCCAACCACTACTTTGGGACCCAAAGGGGATGGGCCTCATACTATAATCTTGTCTACTCCCACTGCTGTTAAAATTGCAGGAATTGTGCCTTGTATGTACCACAGTTGGCTGAAATTGGAAGCTCGAGACAAGTGGACCAGCTATCAGGACCCAAACCATCCCACCAGGTTGATCCTGCAACGAGACCAAGTTGCCAGTGGAGACAACAACAGCCCTGCTCTAGTCACCCCGGAAGCTGACTAGTGTATGCACAGCTGAAGCTTGAGTCATCATTAGGGGAGTAAATGTGGCTAGAAATCTTGAGCCTAGTAATTTTCTTTATAATACTAGTTTTTTTACTACTGTCCTGTCACTTTTCTCAACCCCCTCCTCTGGGTAAGCATCTCTTTTGTACCTGCTGGGTATGAGTACGCTACTCTATAACTTAATATTGCTGGTCCCCTTATCTATGTTAAAAGGAGAACTCTAAGAGGGACACACTCATACTACATGGTCAGGAAGCACTATAAATCAGAACTCTATTATACCATACTTATTATGACTGTACCGGAACCCACCTAGGAACTTGTACTCACAACCAGACCACGTACTCAATCTGTGACCCAGGAAATAACCAGCCTATGTTATGACCCTAGATTCTTACCCGGGACCTGGTTCAAAATCCGTGATGGGTCAGAAGAGGGAGCCCTTTTAAATGAAAACAGGGTCCCCCCTTTCCACAAAGGAACCATATCCTTGTACTTTAATGTTTGCCAGGCAACGTTCAGAGACCAACCTTTCCTGTAGGAACTTGTTGTAAAAGTGTAAGAACTCCCCCTGCTTGCTCCACCTGGGACTGCACAACATGGGCTACTAAACAGGCAGCGCATGTTTACCCAAATACCAGCAGAGCCAAATTGTACAGCAAACCTTGCAGTCTTGTAAATTTCACCATCTTAAAGCCAAATATACAGATATGGACTCCAGGAATAGAAGAGCCAATAGCATACTCCTATTTAACCAAGAATCAAGGGGGAAAAACTGTCTTAAAAAATGTTTTCTTTTTTATATACCTTGAAGAAAATTCAGACCTGTTCAAACCAACAATTCTGAGTTTTCAAGTCATTCTATGAGCATATCAACCAGAAGTTTTCTAAGCCCCTTCCTTTCGCCAGGAATCTGTTTGCCCAACCAGTTGAAAACACAGCTAGCAGTTAACATGTCTCCTCATGCTATGTTTGCAAAGGAACCAACATGGGGGATCAATGGCTGTGGGAATCAAGAGAGCTAATGTGCCAAAATAGCTTCACTCTGTCTCCTCTTCCGAACCAATGCTCACAAACTCGAGCGTCTGGCTCTTAAAAACCTCTATTATCAGAAGATTCTGCATTGCTTGCTGGGGAAAACCCTTTTAACTCCCGGTAGGAGAGTTAACTTGCCTAGGACAGCAATATTACAATGAAAAGCTAGGAAAAACTTCATGGCAGGGCAAAAATAATTCCACATTGCCTCATCCCAGCCGCTTCTCCCGTTTCCCTTCTTTAAACCACTCTTGTTACCAACTCGAGGCTCCAAATACCTGGCAGGCACCCTCTGGCCCCTACTGGATCTATGGGCCACACGCATATCAGTAACTGCCAGCAAAATGGACAGCAGTTTGTGTACTGAGGACAATTAGACCGTCCTTCTTTCTAATCCCTATAAAGCAAGGAGAAGCCTTAGGGTGCCCTGTCTACGATGAAACTAAAAAGAGAAATAAAAGGAGTATAACCACAGGGAATTGGAAGGACAACAAATAGTCCCCTGAAAGAATAATCCAATATTATGGACCAGCCACCTGGGCTTAAGATGGAATGTGTGGATACCACACCCCTATTTACATGTTCAATCACATCATAAAGTTACAGACAGTGCTTGAAATCATCACTAATGACACTGCAAAGACTTTAAATCTATTGGTCCAGAAAACCACAAAAATGAGAAATGCTGTTTATCAAAATAGTCTGGCCTTAGATTACCTCCTAGCCCAGGAGGGAGGGGTATGCGGGAAGTTCAATCTAACTAATTGCTGCCTAGAAATTTATGACAATGGGAAGGTCATCGAAGATAGAACTGCCAAAATCCGAAAATTTGCCCATGTTCCAGTCCAGACTTGGAAAGGATGATCTCCCAATTCCCTCTTTTGAGGCCAGTTCTCATCCATTGGAGGATTTAAAACTCTAATAAGAATAGTTCTGGCCATGCTAGGAAGTTGCTTAATACTCTCCTGCCTCTTATCCCTCCTTATTAAAAACATCCAATAGACCATAGAGGCTTGTGTAACCAGGCAAACTAACACTCAACTAATGGCTCTAACTAAATATCAACCTTTGCCAAATGAAGAAAACCTACCCTTACATGAAGAATTAAGTAATAGTGATGCTTTCTATTAAACCCCATTTATAAAAAGCATCAAAGTGGGAAATTAAGCAGAAGTTAAAAGAGAAAACAAGTTTTCCTGTACTTGACTGACTCACCCCAAGGCCAGCAATAGGCAGTGCCCTGGCTGAGACATAATAACGCTATCCAGGAAGCCAGAGTCCACAGGAATGAGTCCCAGAGAGTCTCCTAACACCCCATCAGAGCAATGACAGGAAAAACAAATTCCTTTACTGTCTCCTCATCCCCCTACTGTTTCTCAATTTCCCAAGTTTTCCCTTCAATACAGCTGCAAGGTCACCAGGTATGCTTGGGTTACAAAACCCGTCACAGTCTGATTAACTAACTTAGTTCTGCTTCTGTAAGCTTGCTTGCCTGCCCAATGAGTTTTGCACCATTAATTTCCCACCACGTCATTCAAACCAGCCAACCCCCTTTCAGAAGTGTGTGTAAAAGTCAAGTGTGCCTTTGTTCAGGGCTCAGGCTTTTGATGTTAATCTGCTGGGACAGTGGCCACTTAAAATATTCCTGTTTCACCCATTGGTCTCTACAGTTCTCCAGTTCCCACAACAACATCTTTAGTGCAGATTAAACATACACAAAGAACTGTTATATACACTTCAAGACATATATATGCATGCATACATAGACACATATTTATCTGCAGTTTCCTCTCTTTACTTATTTTACCTTAGATTGTTTTTTCCATATCTGTACACATAAATCTACTTTAGTCCTACTAATTAGTAAATAACAACATATTGCATAGGATTGTCTTAATTTATTCAGCAAGTCTATTGAGTTTAGCTTGTTTCCAGTGTCACTACTGAAAACAATCCAAAGGTAAGCATTTATATATAAGTATTCTTCCGCATGTGAGTCAGTATAAACTTTAGCATACTTATTAGTAATTCACTGCTTACAAATTCATAAGAACTTCTGCATATATAATGTTTCTAATCTTTAGCTTTTAAAAAATCTGTTTTTCCTAATGTCTTTTAAGAGATGTAATTCTTTGACTGTTTTCAACTTACAAAAGAGAAGGCTTTAAATTCCTTGTTAATACTCACACTTAACCCTGAGTGGACATCACTCTACTTCCATTTATTGCACTGAAATAAGAGGAGATTTTGGATAACAATATCATGTCTGTATCATGACTTTTTTTTTTTACAGTTGTAACAGAGTTCTTCATAACAGCATACAATGATCTGTTTTCAATGATAAAGCCATTCTTTTCTGAGAATAAACGTCCAGATTTCAATGTAAATATTATTATATAAGAGAATGGCAAATATTCAGCGTTTCTCACCAGATTCTTTTTACTGTATAAGATCAACTGAGAATTGTGTCTCTCTTCTACTCCTGGGTACTCGCTCTTTGATTTTGTATTCCTTAGGGGACTAATTTCCTCTTCTTTACACTGAGATTATACACCTTTGCTGCCCTTAATCTACCCTGTTTGCACTTTCCCCTTCCTTTAAAAAATATCTACTCTTTTTGGTAATGATTTTATAATATGATTTTTATTTTGTGGAATTTTTTGATGTTACCAAGGACTTACTATGTTCCAGAGACTTACGATAAACTGCAGAGTGATTTGTTCCTATATTAATTTAGGTAGGAGAAAACATAGACTTAGTGAAGTTGAAGATCTTTGTCCAGTGTCCACATGGCCTCTCTTTTAACAACAAATCTCAACTCACTGATGACCAGGTGCCATGCATTAACAAGGAATGCTAAGACAGAAGACTGCTGAGTTCAATTCCAGAGGTGCTTAGAGGAAAACCTCTCATTTTATTTCTCAAAGTTGTACTACGTAGATGACTATGACATTTCATAAAGATTTTCTGTTTAGGGAGCCAGGAACCCCTCTTAATTTGCAAGCCCAGATGGCCATAATAAATTGTCTATGATTCACAGCAAAGAAACTAATCCCATATATAGAACCTACATGGGAACAAGATATGCTCCACTTGTTAGTTTCCATTCCGACTTGATGAGTTAGCTTTTGGAAAAATGTAATTTATGAAGTAGATATATTTCATGAACTAAAACAACTATGTGTTAGGTATGGTATGCAAGCTAAGCATATATATCCATATATATCCTATATAAATATGGAGTGATATGTAGCTATAAACATAAGCATAGACATGCACAAAAAAGACATAGTACAGAACAGTGGTTGAGAGCTTGGCTTCTGAGTCAGATTGCATTCTGTGACAATTTTCTACACTTACAAATTAATTTTATTTTCATCTTAAGTGCATTTAAAGGCAGAACAAAACAACCCTACTCCCCATTATCCCGCAAAAAAAAAAAATAAGGAAAAGAAAAAAAAATCTTTTTGTTTTTGTTTTTGAGATGGAGTCTCACTCTGTCATCTAGGCTGGAGTGCAGTGGCTGGATCTTAGCTCACTGCAACCTCTGTCTCCCAGGTTTAAGCAATTCTCTGCCTCAGTCTTCTGAGTAGCTAAGATTACAGGCACCTGCCACCATGCCCGACTACTTTTTGTATTTTCAGTAGAGATGGAGTTTCATCATCTTGGCCAGACTAGTCTTGAACTCCTGACCTTGTGATGCACCCACCTTGGCCTCCCAAAGTGCTAGGATTACAGGTGAGAGCCACTGCGCCCGTCAGAAAAAAAAAAAAAAAAAAAATCTGAAGCCTAATAGCCTGCATTCAAATCAGAGTCCTATCACATATTAGGAATATAATCTTCTATTGCATTTATTTGTTCCTCACTTCTTAATCTGTAAAGTGGAAATAAAATTCCATTTAACTCAGATACTCAGAACATTACCTGGTATGTATAAGAACTGAATAACTGTAGAAGTGTTAGATATTCTTGTTCCGTCCAGAAACCTAGAAACAGAAAGGGTTACTATTTATTGAGGACTTTTAGAGATCAGCATCTGGTTCATAAAAGCGCAGCTTACTACTTCAGTACAGGTGCTTTCTTTCAGCTTGAATATGAATGAACATACGAAGGCTTAAACTAAAGTCCTTTGACAATGTTAACTCCAGAATTCCAATAGTAAATGAGACAATTATAAAACAAAAACAAAATAAAAAGAAAGATACATTATTTAAATATAGTATCAGCTGAAAACAGAGAATAAACATCAGCAGAAATAGGCTACATAAATGAAAAATAAGGAAGGCACTGTTTCTGCAAGGTAGTGAAGCTCAATCAAAAGTCAAATGAAGTTTTATGTGTTTTTTCAATGTCATCAATACTCTACCATCTTAAATGTTATAACCCACAGCAGCAGAAACAAGAGTTCCAAGCGGAACCCAATGAGTAGTTATTGCTGGAAATAAATTTAATCTGATAGGAATGTGATAATCAGAAATGTCCTCATAGCTTATCTGATATTGACTAAGTGATCACCATAGAGCTCCAGTTACCTATCACTGACTGGAATTAATGGTAAGCCCCAATACATCTTTGACTATTTCCAGCAGTATAATCAAGATAATTTTTTAAACTTACATATTTATAGCATGAAAATCGTAAGGACATTACATAATTTTACAAAGAAATGGTACATCTAATACCTGTAATTAAATACTTTTAGCATTTTCCCATCATTAAAATTTTTAAAATATAACTTCTGGAAATTTGTCATTCCAGGTAAAATTCTTGTTCTAAAATAATTAAATTTTGGGATAGCTTTGATGTTAGCTATTTTATATTTTACCATTTTAAAACTAAAACAATTTAAGCAAACTAAGAACACATCAATATATTTTCATTGTAAAAAAGCAAATAGTCAGGCCATGCACGGTGGCTCACACCTGTAATCTCAGCACCTTGGGAGGCCGAAGTGGGCAGATCACAAGGTCAGGAGATCAAGGCCATCCTGGCTAACACAGTGAAACCCCGTCTCCACTAAAAATACAAAAAAATTAGCTGGGCATGGTGGCAGGCGCCTGTAGTCCAGCTACTCTGGAGGCTGAGGCAGGAGCATGGCATGAACCCAGGAGGCGGAGCTTGCAGTGAGCCAGGACTGCACCTCTGCACTCCAGCCTGGGTGACAGAGTGACACTCTGTCTCAAAAAAAAAAAAAAAAACAGGAAAGCAAATAGTCAAAAACTAAACAAGCATATATGATGCAAGGAAAAGCCCTACTTTAATTCTTTAATCTTATACAAATTGGTAGCAACAATAAAACATTTGATATGAGTATGTCTATGCATTTATACGTGTACATACATAGACAAAAACATAATTTTTTGTAACATATGGGATGAAATATATTAATACTTATGCATAATTTTACAAACCGCTTTTTGATTTTGCTTTTTTAAAATCTCTCTTTCTAGAACATTATTTTAGAACTCTCAGCTTTTGGAAGGATTTAATGATTTTGTAATTTTTTCAAATGAATACATCATACATAGTTTAACCATTCCCTAATCAGTGGATATTTATGTTATGAGTAAAATGTAGCCATTATAAACAATGTTTCAGTGAACATTCACATATACACATAAATAGGTTAAATATTTCTGTAAAAATCAACTTAGATAAAATATCACTCTAATATCAATGTTAACTGAATATTAAGAATAATTTAAAAAAATAATCTAATGGGTGTATAGTTTTAATTTTTTTGGTTTGAATTGATTGTCACAAAAATTTGCTGGTTTTCTTGAATATCTTTTTCTGTTTGTTGGCAAACTGTAGTTTGTTTTGAAAGAAATCAGGCACATTTCTCAGTCCTGGGCCCAGCAAATACATTCAGCTTGACACCATATAGTTTTTTAAATCAAGTGTTTGTACCTTTCCTTTGTCTATTATTCTAATGATTTACTATATTTATTTTAGGAGGTTATTATATATTAAACTGTTGCCCTCTATATATGTTGTACATTTTTTCCCTAAAATATTGCTTGTCTATTAACTGTATTTATGACATTTTTAATATAAAATATCTTTATTATTATGTAGGTTAATCTGTTGACTTTTTTTGTGGATAGCTTCTGAAATATTATTTCACTGGCTTTTCTAGCTAAAATCAAGTTGTGTGTCAGGAGCTCTGGATGAAATAATTCAACTCAGAGAGTGTTTTTATAAAGCAACTACAAATTAGTGAGTGGAATTATAATTTTGTAACACTGATATTACATCAAAGGTATATCATACAACTAGGAAAAATACGTAGACTGGAAGGTGTGTTGTTGTCGCTGATCAGATACTGCTATTTGATGATACGTCTATGCAAATCTCACAACAACTTGGCACTGCTTAACCATATTAGAATAATAATATGTTTTCTTTCATTTAAATGAATTAATGTTTGATGTGTTAATTGCCAGAACTACAACAAAGCCACATTAAAAGAATATCTCAGTGTATTCTTTTTAGAGGTAGCAACTTATAAAATATTGAATGGTAAATAACCAGACAGAATTTATTCAGATTTCTGTCTAATCTTTCATACGTAGTACAAATTCTAAATCTATACATTACATAGGAAACAAAAATAAGTTCAGTGATGATAAATAAACATAAGGTGCTATCAATATATGTGTACCTGTTCTTTAATTTAATATGTTGTTAATGTGTACTTGGTGATAACAGGGAAGATATGAACTATTCTTTAATAATTTGAAAACAGAGAAAACTGAGCTCAAATCCAAGTTATCTTATTCAAGATCTATATTTTTATTTGTTTTATTTTGTTTTTCCATTGTGCGACAAAGTAAGCCAAGTTAGCCAAGTTAAAGGTCTTTTCCTAAATTACTAAAATATTTGATCATTGATTCAATCAAAGCAAAAATCACATCAAAGTTGAATAGCCAAGGAATTTTTCCTTCAAGGCCATTTCAATAGGGGAGGGAGATGAGAACTAAGTCTGATCTCAACTCTGCTGAAGTAGAAGGCTGTAGGGTTTTCAAAGGCTGGAAGGAGCTGGAAGAAATTTATTAGAAGATATTACACAACACTGGCTAGCTATGTGTACTAATTGTCTTCATCCAAAGCAAAGTAAACTTCTCATAACTTTATGACAGAAGGTAGTTTTACAACTTTGAGCAAGACATCTCCAGAAGTTATGCTCTTCTCTCATAAAAATTGGGAAATGCATACTATCTTCTTTCATGAGTACATTTCAAAGAGTGGTTCTCAGGTCTGTGAGAAAGACATTTCTGGGTTGTAAAACTGGCAAGAGGCTTTTAAAGAAAGATTTACATCTCAAAGAGGAAGAGAAAAAACTTACATTTGCAAGTTTCCTGAAGTAAATGCTATAAATCAAGGAAGGTCAGGAGCCAATAATCAAGAAAAAGACAAGTTTACTCAAGCTGAAGAGAAAATTAAAGGTCATCTTGATCAATTCCAATTGAACATCTCGTAGTCAAAGTAGATCTCCCAAATGGAGCTCCTGTAATCTCACATGAGATTTTCCAACCCCTTGTGAGAGCTTTTTAAGTATCAGCTACATTCAGAGATAGTAAATGCACTTTGAATTTCAGTAATTGAAAGAGTATAGGGTTTTTTTTTTTTTTTGGATTGAGCATATATATTTGCTTGAATGCATCTTTCACAGAGTATGGAATTGAAAAATTTTTTAAAAAAGGTAATGTATCCTAAATTGTGGGGAAAAGAAAGAGATCAGCCTGTTACTGTGTCTATATAGAAGGAAGTAGACATAAGAGACTCCATTTGGCTCTGTATTTGAGATGCTGTTAATCTGTGACCTTACCTCCAACTTTGTCCTTGCAAGAGACATGTGCGAAGGTGACTTAAGGTTAAAAGGATTTTGGGCTGTGCAGAATGTGCTTTGTTAAACAAGTGCCTAAAGGCTGCTTGTGGTTAAAGGTCATCACCATTCTCTTAAATCTCAAAAAAGAGAAAAACATTTGTCTCCTGCCCCTCCCTGGGCAATGGTTTGTTTACTAAGCAAGGAGAAAACCGCCTTTAGGAATAAGGTGGGGCTTGCTGGAGCAATACTGCTAAAAGGTTTATGGAGATGTTCGCATATGCATCTCAAGGCACAGCATTTTCCTTTAATTTTATTCATGTTACAAGGATTTTTGTTCATATGTCTTACTGCTGATTTCCTCCCTACAATGACCCTATTTTCCAGCCACTCCCTTATCTTTTTGATGGTAAAGATAATTATCAATAAATACTAAGGGAACTCAGAGGCCAGTGCCGGTGTGGGTCCTCTGTAAGCTAAGCGCCCGTCCCCTGGGTCCTGCTTTTCTTTCTCTATACTTTGTCTCTGTGTATTATTTCCTTTTCTCAAGTCTCTCATTCCACCTAACGAGAAGCACCCACAGGTGTGGAGGGGCAGGCCACCCCTTCACTAAATAAAGGTTCTTCAATTTTAAAACGGTGAAAGCTCTGCCATTTGTATATACTTAAATAAAAGGTGGCTGTGGTATTGTATTTTTAATAATCTTATTCACTCAAGCCTATCTTTTTCCCTCACAATTGCTTTTCAGCCAAGTAAAATTCTTTGATTTTATTTTTAAGCTTTTTTACTGCCACAGATGCTAAGATCTAACGTCCTGTACTTTTTCACTAGATTGAAATTTATATTGGTGGTGTTGGAATGGCAATTTTTCATTGATTATGGATGATTTAATAAATAATAAATTATTGAAATATATCCTCAATAGTAAATTTGGTATTCACTAGCAAATGTCTAAGAGATGCCATATCAAAAATAATGTGTTGGAAATAACACCTCTCCAGGGCATTGCTTAACAATATACTGAAAAGTTCACAGCATTCATTGCAGCAATTACCATAATGATTGTGTCTTTAAATGTGTCTTTACTTGTAAATCTTTGGGCAATTAGCTTTAACAATGCCAACATATTTTCAACTATCAAGCACCACCACACTTTTCTAAACTATTATAAAATTCAAGTACCTTACAGTGAAAAATACATTAATACATTAAATTAGAAAGAACAATAAGTGGATATATTCATATCCTGTAATACAAAAGATAGAAATTGTCAAGGGGATGAAACAACTCTTTTAATTTTACTTAATGTTTGTTTATCGCTGTTTTAACCTCATGATGTTATATGATGTCTATGGAAACGTTTTAATGAGAGGTGCTTCCAATATTAATGACAGGCAAAGAGCAAAATTGCTGTCTTATTTTATTGAGATGTCACTGTGTCACATTCTCTGTAACTGGAATATATTTTTCAAAGTTCTAGTCCTTACATAACCAAGTAAAACTTGTCACCTTACTTCTGGCTTAGAGTTTACCTGCTTGTAACTTGAATATATTTTTCAAAGTTCCAGTCCTTACATAACAATGTAAAACTTGCTGCCTTACTTCTGAGTTAGAGTTTACCTGCCTGAGTGAAATATTGGCCAGGGTGAGCTGAGGCTGTGGTAGTTAAAAGAGCATGGTCTGATTTTCAATTGAATGCATCATTTTTACTTTCCTTGTGTGTTACTGTATAACTCACTGAGCTAACTCAACAAGAAAATATATTTTGTCACTTCATAACTGGAGTATTGCAATTTAACTTAATTGCAAATAAATTAGCAATGAGATAAACATACAATAAACAGTAAGAGTATCTGTCAGACCTCTGAGCCCAAGCCAAGCCATAGCATCCATCCCCTGTGACTTGCACGTATACGCCCAGATGGCCTGAAGTAACTGAAGAATCACAAAAGAAGTGAAAATGCCCTGCCCCTGCCGTAACTGGTGACATTCCACCACAAAAGAAGTGAAAATGGCCGGTTCTTGCCTTAAGTGATGACATTACCTTGTGAAATTCCCTTTCCTGGTTCATCCCGGCTCAAAAAGCTCCCGCACTGAGCACCTCGTGATCCCCACTCCTGCCCGCCAGAGAACAATCCCCCTTTGACTGTAATTTTCCTTTACCTACCCAAATCCTATAAAGCGGCCCCACCCTTATCTCCCTTTGCTGACTCTCTTTTCGGACTCAGCCCGCCTGCACCCAGGTGATTAAAAAACTTTATTGCTCACTCAAAGCCTGTTTGGTGGTCTCTTCACACGGACGCGCATGACAATATCCCACATGTTAAGCAAAGTAAAAATAGGTATATGCAGAATAAAAACAGAATATTGTTCTCTTATTTCAATGGGGGAACTGGCTCTTCATTCATTCTTTAAAACAAATATTTTCTATTTAATTCTAAGACTTATCTTTATCTCCTTTTGTTAGTATCTTGGAGATATTAACACCCTATTTCACATAGGAAGAAGGACATAGCTGTCAACTGATATGTATATACTTACTGTCAGGCCTCTGAGCCCAAGCCAAGCCATCGCATCCCCTGTGACTTGCACGTATGTATACACCCAGATGGCCTGAAGTAACTGAAGAATCACAAAAGAAGTGCAAATGCCCTGCCTCACCTTAACCGATGACATTCTACCACAGAAGAAGTGAAAATGGCTAGTCCTTGCCTTAAGCAATGATATTATCTTGTGAAATTCCTTTTCCTGGCTCATCCTGGCTCAAAAAGCTCCCCCACTGAGCACCTTGTGACCCCCACTCCTGCCTGCCAGAGGACAATCCCCTTTGCCTGTAATTTTCCTTTACCTACCCACATCCTATAAAACGGCCCCACCCTTATCTCCCTTCCCTGACTCTCTTTTTGGACTCAGCCCACCTGCACCCAGGTGATTAAAAAGCTTTATTGCTCACACAAAGCCTGTTTGGTGGTCTCTTCACACGAACGCGCATGACACTTACAATACAAGCAAGAACACAAAACTCTTATACCTTGTTGGCAATACTCTGGAGAAGTAAACATATTTTTTTATAAAGGTTCAAAAAGAGAAATAAAATCAAATATAAGAAAAAATCACAATTCACAATGGCATCTGATACAGAGTAGACGGTAAGGAGGAAGTGAAGAGAGAGAAAGAAAGAGGAAGCACACAAAATTAGGTGATTCAATTTTATGTACATACACTTTGTTTAAGTTATATGTGAGGAGTTTTGAAGGGTCCACTTAAGTTGTGTTGCTATTTTAGAATTAACTTTGGTATACATAATGGGAATATGTGTTACGTTCCTGTAATTAACAGTGTGTTGCAAAGTGATAGAAAACTTTGTCCGTTAGCACAAAGCTGAATGATATAAAATAGCATCTGGCCAGTAGTTGCTAATGCAGTATCTCACAACTATACATAAATTAATGTTTTACGCATAAAAAGGAATGGAAATTCAAAATGCCCTCAAAATTGAGGACTTACAGTAAATCAAATATAAAACTTTGAATGAATTTCCGGTAGTTATAAATTTGATAGACAGTGCTTTTATAATTTTGAATTGCCAGTTATAAATACAACGAGACAATACACAGACAAATCAGTGGAATGTACAGTGGACCCAACTTGATGATATATTGAAGTTCTTTGTGCCCCTTTAAGTCATCCCCACCCCTTCTCTGGTCTTATTCTCCCTATGACCTGTTCAATATTACTATTTGTGAAGCACATCAGTGCGAAGAGGCCACCAAACAGGCTTTGTGTGAGCAATAAAGCTTTTTAATCACCTGGGTGCAGGTGGGCTGAGTTCGAAAAAAGAGACAGCTAAGGGAGATAGGGGTGGGGCCGTTTTATAAGATTTGGGTAGGTAAAGGAAAGTAACAGTTCTCTGGCGGGCAGGAGTGGGGGTCACAAGGTGCTCAGTGGGGGAGCTTTTTGAGCCAGGATGAGTCAGGAGAAGGAATTTCAGAAGGTAATGTCATCAGTTAAGGCAAGGACCATCCATTTTCACTTCTTTTGTGTTGGAATGTCATCAGTGAAGGCAGGAACAGGCTATTTAAATTTCACTTCTTTTGTGATTCTTCAGTTACTTCAGGCCATCTGGGCGTATACACGCAGGTCACAAGGGATGTGATGACTTAGTTTGGGCTCAGAGGCCTGACACTATTGATTAGAGTTTCCTGTTGTAAAATTCAAGATGAATCAATTCTTTTTTTTTTTTTTTTTTGAGACGGAGTCTCGCTCTGTCACCCAGGCTGGAGTGCTGTGACCGGATCTCAGCTCACTGCAAGCTCCGCCTCCCGGGTTCACACCATTCTCCTGCCTCAGCCTCCCGGGTAGCTGGGACTACAGGCGCCGCCACCTCGCCCGGCTAGTTTTTTGTATTTTTTAGTAGAGACGGGGTTTCACCGTGTTAGCCAGGATGGTCTTGATCTCCTGACCTCGTGATCTGCCCGTCTCGGCCTCCCAAAGTGCTGGGATTACAAGCTTGAGCCACCGCGCCCAGCCGAGGAATCAATTCTTTTCTATCTGTTTTTTTGATAAGCATGTTTTTGAGATTTTTTTCACGTTGATTCATAATTGGTATATTAGTCTGTTTTTATGCTGCTGATAAAGACATACCTGAGATTGGGAAGTAAAAGAGGTTTAATTGGACTTAAAGTTCCACATCAGTGGGGAGGCCTCAGAATCATGGTGGGAAGCAAAAGACACTTCTCCCATAGTGGGAGCAAGAAAGAAAAAGGAAGAAGCAAAAGTGGAAACCCCTGATATACCCATCAGATCTTCTGAGACTCATTCACTATCATGAGAACAGTACAGGAAAGACCAGCCCCCATGATTCAATTACCTCATCCTGGGTCCCTCCCACAACACGTGGGAATTCTTGGAGATACAACTCAAGTTGAGAATGGGGTGGGGAAATAGCCAAACCGTACCATTCCACAGCTGACCCCTCCAAATCACATGTCCTCACATATGAAAACCAATCATGCTGTCCCAACAGTCCCCCAAACTCTTAACTCATTTCAGCAATAACTCCAAAGTTTATAGTCCAAAGTCTCATCTGAGACAAGGCAAGTCCCTTCTGCCTATGAGCCTGTAAAATCAAAAGCAAGCTAATTACTTCCTAGATACAATAAGAGTACAAGTATTGGGCAAATACAGCCATTCCAAATGGGAGAAATTCACCAAAACAAAGGGGCTATAGGGCCCATGCAAGTCTGAAATCCAATGGGGTGGTCAAATTTTAAAGCTCCAAAATGATCTCCTTTGACTCCAGGTCTCAAATCCAGGTCACACTGAAGTGGGTTCCCACAGTCTTGGGCAGCTCTGCCCTTGTGGCTTTGCAGGGTATAGCCTCCCTTTGGCCTTGAGTGTCTGTGGTTTTTCCAAGTGCACAGCACACGCTGTTGGTGGATCAACCATTCTGGGGTCTGGAGGATGGTGACCCTCTTCTCACAGGTCCACTAGGCAGGGCCCCAGTAGGGTCTCTGTGTAGGGCTCCCAACCCCCCATTGCCCTTCCACACTACACTAGCAGAAGTTGTCCATGAGGGCCTCACCCCGGCAGCAAACTTTTTCCTGTGCATCCAGATGTTTGTATACATCTTCTAAAATCTAGACCAAGGTTACCAAACCTAAATTCTTGATTTCTGTGCACCTAAGGCTCAGCACCACATGAAAGCTCCAAAGGCTTGGGGCTTCTACCCTCTGAACCTACACCTGAACTGTACATTGGTCCTTTTCAACTATGGCTGGAGCAGCTGGGATGCAGGGCATCAAGTCCTCAGGCTGTACACAGCACGGGGACCCTGAGCCTGGCCCACAAAACCACTTTTTCCTCCTGGGCCCTTAGGCCTGTGATGGGAAGGGCTGCCGTGAAGGTTTCTGACATGACCTGGAGGCACTTTCCCCATGGTCTTGGGGATTAGCATTAGGGTCCTTACTACTTATGCAGATTTCTTCTCATAAAATGTGTTTTTCTTTTCTATTGAATAGTCAGGCTACAAATTTTCCAAACTTTTATGCTCTGCTTTTCTTATAAAACTGAATTCCTTTAATAGCACCAAGGTCACCTCTTGAATGCATTACTGCTTAGAAATTTCTTCCACCAAATATCCTGAATTATCTTTCTCCAGTTCAAAGTTCTACAAATCATGAGGGCAGGTGCAAAATGTCACCAGTCTCTTTGCTAAAACATAACAAAAGTCACCTTTACTCCAGTTCCCAACAAAATCCTCATCTTAATCTGAGACCACCTCAGCCTGGACGTTATTGCGCATATTTCTGTCAGCATCTTGGGCAAAGCCATTCAACAAGTCTTTAGGAGGTTCCAAACTTTCCCACATTTTCCTATCTTCTTCTGAGCTCTCCAAACTCTTCCAACCTTGGCCTGTTGCCCAGTTCCAAATCTACTTCCACATTTTCTGGTATCTTCTCAGCAATGCCCCACTCTACTGGTACCAATTTACTGTATTCGCGTGTGTTTCATGCTGCTGATAAAGACGTACCCAAGACTGGGAAGAAAAACAGGTTTAATTGGACTTACAGTTCCACATGTCTGAGGAGGCCTCAGAATCATGGCAGGAGGTAAAAGGCACTTCTTATGTGGCAGCAGCAAGAGAAAACGAGGAAGAAGCAAAAGTGGAAACCCCTGATAAACCTGTCAGATCTCATGAGACTCATTCACTATCACAAGAACAGCACAGGAAAGACTGGCCCCCTTGATTCAACTACCCTCCTCTGGTTCCCTCCCACAGCATGTGGGAATTCTGGGAGATAAAATTCAAGTTCAGGTTTTGGCGTGGACACAGCCAAACCATATCAATTGGGTAGTATTTTTCTGTTATTGCTTATTAGTATTCTATATTTGATTTGATTTTTTTTTTCACACATTGCTGGACATTTGAACTGCTTTTGTTGTCAGGTCCCATAAAAATGGTACTATACATTCATATGAGTTTTCAGGTGGACAAGCTTTTATAAATACCTAGACTTGAAATCGCTGTATCATTTAATAAGGGTATGGTTTAATTTATTTTAAAAATCTGCTGAACTATTTTTTAGAATCATTTTATCATTGTGTATTTTCACAAATATTGTGTGAATTTTCTAGTCTTTTCACATCTCTGGTAATCCTTTACATTTTTGATCTTTTAATTTCAGCAATTCTCACTGATGTAAAGCAGTATCCATTGTTCTATCATGTGTGTTAATCTGACTTTCCCTGATTATTAGTGATGGTGAGTGTCTTTTCATGTATTTACAGAATATTTGCCTATCTTCTTTTGTGAAATGACTTTTTAAATCTTTTCTCACTTTTAAGACTCGCTCGTTTATCTTATTATTGAGTTATAGATGCTCTCTATATGTTTTAAACATGTCTCCTTGAAAGATGTGTTTCCATTGTCTCCTTACTTCTATAGAGTCTAGTTAAAAGTTAGTGTTTTTGTATGGTTGTTCCACATTATGTAATACATTTTTAATACTAAAAAGTATTGATTACTGATGCAGGGATTTGTGGTGCTTCATCTACTTACTAGTTGATAGACATCTGGGTTGTTTTTGATTTATGCCAGTTATGATTAATGTTTTCATGCCTTGCAACACAACATCCATTGTGTAGTGGATTGACCAAGGAGTAATTTTGACTTTCAAGCCTTCTTATTTAAGAAATACATTTCGCAAGACTGTAGCTGCCATAGATAGTGGTTCCTTTGAAGGATTCAGGTAAAGTAAATTGAAAATCTTCTAGCAAAAAGTTACCATTCTATATGCTATTAAAAACATTTGCAAATCATGGGAGGTGAAAATATCAACATTAACGGGTGTTTTGAGGAAGCTGATTTTGACCCTCATGGATGATTTTTAAGTGTTCAAGACTTCAGTGGAGTAAGCAACTGCAACTGTAAAAGAGCTAGCAAACTTCTTTTAGAAGTTACACAGGTTTGGTCTTTACAATGAAGTCTGTGATCGATTTTATCAAATGCTTGTTGTATGTAGGTTGTGTGGTAAGATTGAGGCTTTTTTTTGTTTTGTTTTCAAATGCGCCTGTTGTGGAAATGGCAAGAGAACCAGAATTAGACAAGAAGCCTGAAGATGTCACTGAATTGCTGCAATAAATAAAACACAAATGGATGATGTGTTTCTTATGGAAGAAAAAAAAGAGTTGTTTCTTGAGATAGAATCTATTTCTGGTGAAGATGCTATGAACATTGTGGACATGACAAAAGAAGATTTAGAATATTAGATACACTTAGTTGATGAAGCAGCAGTAGGGTTTGACAGGATTAATTTTAATATTGAAAGAAGTTATACTTTCTATCAAATAGCTATGCAAACTACAGTTTTGTACAATGCTATCAAATAGCTTTGCAAACTACAGAGAATACTTTTGTGAAAGGAAGGGTCAACCAATACACAAACCTTAACATTGTCTTATTTTAACAAATTTCCATATCCGCCCCAGCTTTTAGTAACCATCACTCTGATCAGTCAGCAGCCATCAACACTGAGGCAAGACTTTCCACAAGCAAAAATATAACTGACTGAAGCTCAGATGATGGTTATAGCACATTTATCAATAAAATATTTTAAAGTTAAGAAATATACATATTTTAGACATAATGCTATTGCACACCTAATAGACTACTGTCTAGGGCAAACATAACTTTTATATACACTGGAAAAACCACAAAATTTGAATGACTCCATTTGTTGTAATACTTATTTTGTTGAAGTTGTTGGAAACCAAACCCACAATATCTCTGAGGCAGTGTCTTTCTAGGATTAGGATATTTTAATACAGATATAGTCCTCTAATTTATCCTTTTTTAATGAGTCATGCTTTTACTTAACTGTCTGAGAAATCTTGAGTAATCTCATTGTTGTGAAGATTTTCTTTTAGAAGTTATACAGAGTTAGTCTTTCCAATAAAATCTGTCACATTTTATCAAACTTCTGTTGTATATAGGTTATGTGGTAAGCACAGAAACTTTTTCAAATCTGATATCTAGGGCCTAGCATAGCAAAAAAAAAAAGAAAAAAAAAAGGATGAACATAGATGAGAAACTAACATTTCTATATTCTGTAAAACAAGATTGTGGCAAATATACTTACTCTTATTTATGATGGATATCAACGGATATAGCATCTGAGTTGGACAGTTTTCTTTATTTTACTAGTTCAGAGATGTTTTTCCAATGTCTTTTTACTTCTATAGATTCCAGTTAAAAGTTCATGTTTTTGTATGGTTGTTCCACTTTATGTAATAACTTTTTAATACTAAAAAGTATTGATTACTGATGCAGGGATTTGTAGTGCTTCGTCTGTTCACTAGTTGATAGACATCTGGGTTGTTTTTGATTTATGCCAATTATGAATAAAGCTGCTACAAATACTCATGGAAAAATGTCTATGTGAACATAATATATTTCCAAATTTTTCTTGGAGTGGTGTTCTGGTTCTATGTAGTATTATGTTGGACTTACGAGAAAAGTACTACATTGGCAGTAACATTTTACATTCCCACCAGCAATGAAAGAGATTTTCAATTATTTCAAATTATTGCCAATACTTGATGATATGGTTTGGCTGTGTCTCTACGCAAATCTCATCTTGAATTGTAGCTCCCACAATTTCCACGTAATATGGTTTGGCTTTGTATCCTCACCCAAATCTCATCTGGTAACTCCCGTAATTCCCACCTGTTGTGGGAGGGACTTGGGAGATGATTAAATAATGGCAAGGAGTCTTTCTCATGCTGCTCTCATGATAGTGAATGGGTCTCACCAGATCTGGTCCTTTTAAAAATGGTAGTTTCTCTGCACAAGCCCTCTCTGACTCCTGCCATCCACATAAGATGTGACTTGCTCCTCCTTGCCTTCTGCCATGATTGTCAGGCCTCCCCAGCCATGTGGAACTGTAAGTCCATTAAACCTCTTTCTTTTGTAAATTGCCCAGTCTTGAGTATGTCTTTATTAGCAGTGTTAAAATGGACTAATGTAGTAAATTGGTACTAGTAGAGTGGGGCGCTGATGAAAATATACCCAAAAATGTCGAAGCAACTTTGGAACTGGGTAACAGGCAGAGGTTGGAACAGTTTGGAGGGCACAGAAGAAGACAAGAAAATGTGGAAAAGTTTGGAACTTCTTAGAAACTTGCTGAATGACTTTGACTAAAATGCTGATGATATGGACAATAAAATCCAGGCTGAGGTGCTCTCAGATAGAAATGAGGCACTTGTTGGAAACTGCAGCAAAGGTGACTCTTGTTATGTTTTAGAAAAGAGACTGGTGGCATTTTGCCCATGCCCCAGAGATTTGTGGAACTTTGAACTTGAGAGAGATGATTTAGGATTTAGGGTATCTGGTGGAAGAAATTTCTAAGCAGCAAAGCATTCAAGAGGTAAATTGAGTGCTATTAAATACATCAGTTTGGTAAGTAAAACAGAGCATAAAAGTTTGAAAAATTTGCAGCCTGACAACGTGACAGAAAATAAAAACCCATTTTCTAAGGAGAAATTAAACCTGGGTACATAAATTTGCATAAGTAAGGAGGAGTTGAATGTTAATTCATAAGACAATGGGGTAAATTTCTCCAGGGCATTTCAGAGGTCTTCACGGCAACCCCTTCCATCACAGGCATGGAGATTTGGGAATAAAAAAGTGGTTATGTGAGCCAGGCCCAGAGTCCATCTGCTGTATGCCGTCTAGGGACTTGGTCCCCTGCATCCCAGCCACTCCAGCTGTGAGTAAAAGGGGCCAAGGTATAGCATGGGCTGTTGCTTCAGAGGGTGCAAGGCTCAAGCCTTGGCAGCTTCCACATGGTGTTGAGCCTGCTGGAGCACAGAAGTCAAGAATTTAGGTTTGGGAACCTTAGCCTATATTTCAGAAGATGTATGGATACGCCTGGATGCCCAGGCAAAAGTCTGCTACAGGGGTGGGGCTCTCGTGGAGAACATCTGCTAGGGCAGTGTGGAAAGGAAATGTAGGGTTGGAGCCCCCATAAAGAGTTCCCACTAGGGCACTGCCTAGTGAAGCTGTGAGACGAGGGCCACTGTCCTCCAGACCCCAGAATGGTAGATCCACCAACAGCTTGCATTATGCACCCGGAAAAGCTCCAGACACTCACGGCAAGCCTATGAAAACAGCCGGGAGGGAGGTTGTACCGTGCAAAGCCATAGAGGCAGAGCTGCCCAAGACTAGCGGAACCTACCTGTTGCATCACTGTGACATGGATGTTAGACACGGAGTCAAAGGAAATCATTTTGGAGCTTTAAGATTTGACTGCCTGGATTGATTTCAGACTTGCCTGGGGCCTGTATCTCCTTTGTTTTAGCCAATTTCTCTCATTTGGAATGGCTATCTATCCAATGCCTATACCCCCATTGTATCTAGAAAGTAACTAATTTGCTTTTGATTTTACAGGCTCATAGGCAGAAGCGATTTGCCTTGTCTTCGATGAGTCTTTGGACTGTGGACTTTTGAGTTAATACTGAAATGCATTGAGAATTTGGGGGACTGTTGGGAAGGCATGATTGCTCTTGAGTTGTGAAGATATGAGATTTGGGAGGGGTCAGGGGTGGAATGATATGGTTTGGCTCTTTGTTTCCATTCAAATCTCATCTTGTAGTTCCCATAATTCCCACCTATTGGGGGAGGGCCCTAGTGGGAGATGGTTGAATCATGGGGATGGGTCTTTCTCGTGCTATTCTGGTGATAGTGAATGGTTATTACAAGTTACAATGATTTTAAAACAGGAGTTTCTCTGCCCAAGCCATCTCTTTGCCTTCTGCCATCCATGTAAGGTATGACTTGTTCCTCCTTGCCTTCTGCCATGATTATGAGGTCTCCCCAGCCATGTGAAACTGCAAATCAACTAAACCTCATTTTTTTGTAAATTGCCCAGTCCTGGGTATGCCTTTATCAGCAGCATGAAAACGGACTGATATACCACATGTCATGGGAGGGACACAGTGTGAGGTAACTGAATCATGGGGGTGGGCCTTCCCACTCCCACGCTGTTCTCGTGACAGTGAATAAGTCTTACGAAATCTGGGAGTTTTATAAAGAGGAGTTCCCCTGCACAAGCTCTCTCTCCACTGCCACCATTCATGTAAGACTTGACTTTACTCCTCCTTGCATTCCTCCGTGATTGTAAGGCATCCCTAGCCATGTGAAACTGTGAATCCATCTTTTCCTAGATGAATTACCTGGTCTTGGGTATGTCTTTATTAGCAGTGTGAGAACAGATGAATATAGTAAATTGAAACCTGTAGAGTGGGTGATGCTCAAAAAATATCTGAAAATGTGGAAGCAGCTTTGGAACTGGGTAACAGGGATGGATTGGGACAGTTAGGAGTGCTCAGAAGAAGACATAAAAACGTGGTAAAGTTTGGAACTGCCTAGAGACTTGTGAATTGCTTTGACCAAAATGCTGATAATGATATGGACAATAAAATCCAAACTGTGGTGGTCTCAGATGGAGATGAGGCACTTGTTGGGAACTGGAGTAAAGATTACTCTTGCTATGTTTTAGCAAAGATACTGGTGACATTTTACTCCTGCACTAAAAATTTCTAGAACTTTGAACTTGAAATGTATGATCTAGGGTGTCTGGTGGAAGAAATGTCTAAGCAGCAAAGCATTCAAAAGGTGACTTGGGTGCCGTCAAAGACATTTTATTTTAAAAGGGAAACAGCATAAAATTTCAGGAAATTTGCAGCCTGACAATGTGATAGAAAAGAAAAAAAAAAACATTTTTCTAAGGAGAAATTGAAGCCAGCTGAGGATATTTGAATAAGTAACAAGGAGCCAAACAGTTGCCAAGACAATGGGAAAAATGTCTCCAGAGTATGTCAAATACCTTTGTGGCAGCCCATCCCATCACAGATACAGAGGCCTAGAAGGAAAAAATGGTTTTGTGGACCAGACACAGGACACCCCTGCTTTATGCAGCCTCGGCACTTGGTGACCTGCTTCCCAGCATCTCTCACTATGACTGTAAAGGTCAATGTACATCTCAGCCTATGGCTTCTGAGGGTGCAAATCCCAAGCCTTGGAAGCTTCCACATGAAATTGAGCTTGCAGGTACCCAGAAATTAAGAATTGAGGTTTTGGAATCTCTGCCTAGATTTCAGAGGATATATGAATATAACTTGAAACTAGATATTGTGAGTTCTTTAGATGTGCTATTCTTTTTGAAAATCGTTTTGGGTATTCTAGGTTTTGGTATGTCCTTCTACATTTAAAAATCAATCTTTCAATTTGTTAGAAATTGCCTGATGAGATTTAAAAACAGTATGTGTTACATCTTTAATTGGAATGCTATTTTAAGTAGTGTTGTCTCTTCTGCTTTCTTTCTTCCTTTCCTTCTGTCTCTCTTTCTTTATTTTATTCTTTTGTTTTCTTTACTTTATTAATCTGTTTAAATTTGGGTTATTTATCTCTATATCTTATAACCTAGCAACACACGTATTTATTTTGTTGCTCAAAATAAATCTCTATGGCTTATAATCTAATAATACAAGTATTTATTTTGTTTCTCAAACTTCTGAGCTTTAGTTGTTAGGAACTTTTTCAAATTGTCTTCATTGTTCTTTCTACAAGACCTCATTCTTTCTACAAGATCTCTTTCTTCAAATTGTCTTTGTTGTTCTTTCTACAAGACCTCATTATTTTCTGAGTATTTTCTTATTTTCTGGCATCATAAGTTTTTTTGTATGTAAATCATATTTTCTTGCTTTATTCCTATTATCATCCAAAGAATTCTACTTTTTTTTTTTTTTTTTTTTTTTCTGGAGAATGATGTGAAGAAAGCACAATCTAGTCACTAGGTATATTCATTGCTACGAGGGATCATTGCTTCTGTTTCCTGTGAATGGACCAAGCTAAGATTCTTACCTGTCTCTCTCACCCAAAGTGTCACCTTGAGAATTCTTTAATCTATTTTCTTTACCTGCACATCCTTTTGTTCTGTTTTCTAAAAGATAAAAGAATGTATGTATTTTTCCTATCAAAAAAGGAGCTTGTCCTGTTTTGGAATCTAGTATACTTGGTTTATTTGTGATTTCCGTTCTCTGATATATATTTGTAGATTAGGTGTTTTTCTCATTACTGGAGAGGAGAACAATGTTCTATTTTGCTACACATTTCCCAAGTTAGTAGCCAAAATTTGGAAAATTTATAGCCTTTATTTAAAAAAAAAATTGTTTTACTCATCCCTCTTCATCTGGAAATCCAATAATTGTTATGTTTTTCTGTCTGATGTTGTCCCATAGATAGAGTCTCTGTTTTTTTTCTGCATAATTTTTCTCTCTTTGTTTCTGTTCGAATATTTTATGTTATGCCTTTAAGTTCACTAATCATTTAGAAATGATCTTTACAATATCTAACTTACAGTTAAGGTCATACAGCTAATTTTTCATTTGCAATATAATATTTTTCACTTTAAATTATCTCTTGATTTCTTTTAAAATTTTTTTATTTGATTGTTTATCATGTTTATGTTTTACCTTAAATCCTTGAACATATTTATGCTAGTTATTTTGATGTCCTCATCTCATAATTCTAGTACCTCTGCCATTTCTGAGACTGTTTATATTGATTATGTTTATCCAAGTGTCATCATTTTCTGTGTCTTTGTCTATTTTTCCTTTTTGGATACCAGAAATAATAATGTTGGTGAGTGTTTGAATTTTATCATCAATTTGTAAAAAGTGTTGGCATTTTTATTCATAGGTTGTTACTTTCATCTGTAAGTAACAACAGATGAGCTTAGTGATTTTGAGTCTTATTTTTCAGGTTCATCAAGGTGATACTCAACTCCAGACACCGGGACACGTCAAAGATTTATTGAGCTCTTTATTTGTCTATATCCCATTCCTTCCATGTTTTGATCCACAAATTCTATCCGCTTCAGCTTCCCCAACTTCTTTATTGGTTTTATTACTTCAATGTGAATACTATGCTGTGCTTAAATTCCTCCTGCTTTGTGATGCCGTCCAGCAACTGCCTTAAAGTACAAAGTCTGGACAATCGATGTGCCTTTACATTTCCCTTTCCTCTCTTTCATGGCTCATAGTCCAGTCCTGTTTCTCATTGAATATCTGATAATTGTTGTTCAGGTTTATAGTTCTTCATTTCCCATGTCAGTTATTCCATTATGGGTAAAGTTGAGGTCCTTATAACTTTTTTGAAAATCAGTCCCTTTTGCTATTAGTGATTACACAGTCTAAATTGAAAAGAGAAATACATTTTCTCTATGCTTCTTTTCCATCTGTATATTAAGGAAGACTTGTACAGTTCCTCATCAGGTGGAATATCTTTCTTATGAAATTATGTTATAATGTATATTTATGTTTTATATAGACATATATTCAATACCTGAAACAAAGTGATCCTCTTATGCTCTACTAGTTTAAGAGTGAATTAGGTATTTTTTGTGGATGGGTAAATAAGAATCTTTGTTTTTCAAACCTAATTCGATATGGCGAAAGATTACCATATTTTGCTCATATAAAGAGATATTTTAAAAATACATGGTAAAAACTACATTCAACTTTTTTCTTCACATGCAGGGTAATGCCAAATTTAAAGCAAAGGTTGAGGAAATACAAATATTTAAATATGAGTAAAGTACTTTTACTTACTATTTTAAATATGATTGCAAACAATTTCTTTCCTGCTCCATACTCTTCATAGGTTTTAATCTTTTATTTCAGTTTATCTCAGACTACGAATCAGATAATTAAAGAAAAGTTTCTAATAAGAACTCTACATCTCTATTACCCTGTGAGTGCTAACTACTCCCTCTCATAATTCTCAGCATCATACCAGGTTTATTGTCTGGAGTGCCAAGTCCAGGGTATAATTTCTATCCCAAGGTTCTAACTCACCTTTTCCAAAATAAGGTCTTGTCAAGCCAAACACTTCCACTTAGTTAAAAAAAAGAAAACTTCCACAAAAATTTCCTAGTTTTTAAAGGACTAGAGATTAAACGAATAATAATAAAAGATAATATTTTAAGAAGTAACGTCGATTTCTTAATATTGAATAAACTGTGATATAGAAATACTCATTATTTATGCAAATCAATTATTTTGAATCATGAAAGGAAGCAGCTTTATCATGACAGAAAACTATTACTGGTGCAGAGTGCCCAGGTTTTTGGTGCTTTGAATAAAGAATTGGACAAAATACACAAACAAAGCAAGAAAAGAATAAAGCAACAAAAGCAGAGATTTACTGAAAATGAAAGCACATTCCACAGGGTGGGAACAGGCCAGGGCAGACGGCTCAAGGACCTAGTTACAGAATTTTCTGGGGTTTGAATACCCTCTGGAGGTTTCCCTTTGGTTACTTGGTGTATACCCTACGTAAATGAAGTACTGTCTCGTGATCAGTCTGATCGGTTGCATATACTGACCAATCAGAGGCTAAAGTTACAAAGTTATACTCCTATGCAAAGAAAGACTTGACCCATGAAAAGCCCTGATTGGTTGCAGGAAGGAACCAATCAGAGGCACTTTCAGTTTTTCATCTGCCACACAGAAAAGGAGGAGAGGTTGCAAACGGATCTGGTACTTTTGTTACTTGGGCATGGAAATTTGGGGTTGTCCTTTTGATTTAGTTCTAGGAAGTCAGTCTGAATTGGCCTTAGGTTCCCTGACTCCAGACCCTATTCTCTTGCCTCAAAAGTGTTTCTGTTTCTTTCTTGGTTTAACGGGTAGGGTTTTTTGTCTGTTTGTTTGTTTTGTTTGTTTTCTCTTTAGACCTTTGATAAAGGCATGCCCTAGTGCTAAAAGCAAGAAGTTACAGAATTACTAATGTTATTGGGATGTATGTCTCTGGGAGTAATTTTTATTCAGTAAGCAAGTGTGAGGCATTAGTGCTGCTGGAGGCAAATGGGCCTCAGTGTACATCCAGAGTGCTGTCTAGTGCAGAAATGCAAAAGCATTAGAAAGACTGAAAAGTGGTGATTAACTGAAATTACATTCTCCTCATCTTTGCCTAAATATCCCAGGGCCTGAATATTAGAGAAACCAAGAGCGTGGGATAGACTGTGAGGAAAGAAGTACTCTCAACTGTTACCTTTGGAAAGATGAGCTGCTACAACTTTTCTGGAAAGTTTCTGGCCTATCACTTAGCTCAGAAAGAGTAACTTGTTTGGAAATTAATTTATGATAAACAGTAAATGATCATATGTGTGTGTGTATATATATATATATATACACACACACACACAATGATATCGATCATAAGATTTATTGTAGTGACAAAGCCACAGTTAAAAAACTTGGTTTTGAAATATTATATAACACTTAAAATAACTCTCTCTCTAGAGTTCTCTTTCATCTCTCTGTATCTCTATTCACTTGTCTATCTGTATATCAATTCACCGTCTATTTATCCATCTGTCAATTAAAATAGGAGAGAAATATTCATACCATGGAGTTAATTTAAAAATAAGTTTCAGGCCAGTGGCAGTAGCTCACACCTGTAATCCCAGCACTTTGGGAGGCCGAGGAAGGCGGATCACCTGAGGTTGGGAGTTCGAGACCAGCCTGCCCACTGAGAAATCCCATCTCTACTAAAAATACAAAATTAGCTGGGCGTGATGGCACATGCCTGTAATCCCAGCTACTCGGGAGGCTGAGGCAGGAGAATTGCTTGAACTCGGTAGGCGGAGGTTGCGGTGAGCTAAGACTGTGTCATTACACTCCAGCCTGGGCAACAAAAGTGAAACTCTGTCTCAAAAACCAACCAACCAAACAAACAAAAAACAAAAAAAGTTTCAAAATTATACACTTAATATGACGAGATTTATGCTCCTTTCCTTCCAAAAGAAACCTCATAATAATGACAATACTCCAAGGATATATAATTATTCTTTTACGTGTGCATAAATTATATTGTAGAAAGACACAAAGCAATATGTTAATATTACTTATTTAAAAGTGGAGGAAAAGAGGAGACTTAGGTGACATCACTGAACCTTTTCTATATATTAATTTGAATTGGTTTCCTATTTACACTGACATTCTTTTATTTTATATGTATAGAAAAATGATAAAAATAAAATAATATTGGTGTATAGATATGATATAGTTTCAAATTGCGTCATGTGGAGATTCATAAAAAATGTTTTAGAATATTAAAACTTGGAGAAATGTTTACTTATAGTTTTAATTGATTTTCAGCCATAGTTTTTCAATTTTGAATGCTATAACACTGCTGATTAAGAGTCATGAAAGTTATCTATAAGTACTTGCCTTAATGAATACTTGCCAAAATATGTTATTTGCTATCCTGAACTTAGGTGTTATAGATTGGTTTCACAATTAAAAATAATTTTTTTCTCAGTTCTGTAAAAGTTATTTATTAATATGAGTGCATTTCAAGTTCATGTAATTAAATAAATTATGTTTTACGTAAAATAAATATAGGCATATGTATACCTGTAACATTAAACTATATACAGTGAGTTGAATTGGAATTAAGAATCAAATTTAACAGAAAATTACTTACTTCAGTAGAACTGGGATTATAGGCATAAGCCACCATGCCTAGCTAAAATATTAATTAAATAAATAACATTATTACTCCTCTGATATGAATAATGTTAGTAGGTAATAAAGATAATATTAACAGAATTTTAAGACTGTACTAATCATCTAGAAGGAGCCATATATTAAGTACATAAAAGTATGCATTGAATACAATTGTCTTGCATAGAAGGTTGTAATATTTGGAAATGATAGTATAAAAGAATATCAGAGTACATATTATTGCTTTAAAGATCTTGAGCAAAATTTCTGCCTGAACAGATTATGTAAAAATGGCAGAATTGAACTGCATCAAATCATCATTTTCTTTCAGTATTCAAATAAATGAACATTAAAAATAAAATCCTTGAAAAACTGTTGCAAAACTAATGATTCTAGAAACTGGAAAAGCTGCCAAGAGTATTGGCATTCAGTACTCTTATTGAAGCCTATAAGCCCAAGAGGTCACAGGATGGGCAAATAGAAGCCGGAAATTCTTAATATGAGCCTCAAAAATGAAGAAAAAATTCTGAAGCAGTATCTTTACCTACACATATTATAATTGGTGCGTTCTGGAAAGTACTGCCCACATGAAAGGGGTGGAGCAGCTTAAGGTGCACTGAATTTTTGTTCCTGATTATTTCTTCCCTTCACTGTAAGAGAAGCATACAAGTCTTCCAATTGGCATTTGCAGCACTTCCTCGCGGGTAGCATGTGAATATCTTCTCCAATATTAAGCCCAAAGGTGTGACTTGCTTGGGTTACTAAAATAGGAGTAAAGGCACCAGCATCTAAATTCTAAGCAGCTTTATGCAGCATTGCATGCATCTACTAATTTGCTCTAATCGAAGTGTGAATTTCAAATTACATAATAAATTGGGAATCCAATCTGTAGCAGAAAAGTAATAACAGGTACTCACATCTAATATATTTATTCATTCTTTCATTCAAAAATCATTAATTAAGAACTTACAATGCACTAGTTTCTATGGCAGCTATTGAGGACACAGTGTGAGGGCATTTAACACCACTGCAGAAACCAAAGCAGAGCTCAGGTATTCTAACAAAGGCTAAACACTGCCTCACCCAAGTATCTCCTTTCCTGTCATGCTTTCAGGCTACCAAAATGTGGCTAGCAGAGAAAATCACTAGTTTTAAATAGTAATGAGGCAGGGAAAATAAGCAATACAGACATGATAAGAACATGGTCAAGACTATCAAAGACAGAAGGAAAGATCTTGACAAAGCTATCCAACAAAAAAAATGTAAAAAGAAATGGAAAGGTAGCTCTGCAAACTAATTTATGAAAGTAAAAGCAAGAATTATCCTATGAACAATGTAGATTAGTATGAATCTGACACAGAACAAATGACTTAAAGATTTAAAATATTGTAATATTATTTTCAATTTAAGAAAACAATATCTATAAGACACAATGTAAAAGAAAAAAAGAATGAAAATGTAGCTTGGAGACCTAAGTAATTAGATCAAGGACCAAAAGAACCTCTGAGAAAATAAGAAAATTAGTTCAACATAGCAAGAAACAGTAAACAAGGCAGAAATAATGCAATCACATAGGCTCTTTATGATCATTTATAATATAGAGAAACATTATAGAAATTCAAGTTGGAGGGAATAATTATTTTTGTCATCAAATAGTGGAAAAAACCTTGCAGGAAGGGAAGACAGTTGGCATAGCCTCAGACTTCTTTCTACCATCACTTAAATGCTTGCAAACACATCAATGATGATTGGAAAGCTCTAAATAATGGAAAGTATAACCTAAGAATATTACACTCAACTTACATGTTTTCCAAGCATAAAATAAACAGCCTGTGTGAAATATAAAAGAACTCAGATATGACAACACAGAAGCCATCCATGATATATCTACTTAAAGACAAAAATCTAATCAATTAGAAAATAAGTAAAGAATTAAAGAAGAGAAAAGCATCCACCCATATCTGAATCAATTTAAAACAAAACTAGTATAAATATTTATCTAACACATTAAAAATGTCATGTTAAAATGTTATAGTAATAAATTTACTAACAAAAAATTTATAAAGGAAAGGAAAATTTAGAAGACATTTAAGAATGCTAATGACTTAGTCAAATGATGATCTGTAATTTAAAGCAAAGTTAAAAATTTTGTAAGGATTCCAGCCTTAATGTGTTCCATAGTTACTCTTCTTATCCTTAGTCTGATCTTTTGAGATAATGTTTGGGTGTGAAAACTTTTAAATGAAACATGTCTACAATTTGTCATGTTAACTTCACTTTATTTTTTGATGTTAGATTAAAGACTAATAAATTTCCTTAATATAACTTAGGAATTTTGAACTATTTTAATAAAAATGTATGTAGATAAATATATTTGTATCATTTGATTAATATGTATGCATAGGATATACCAGGGATGATATTATTAATAATTAACCATGGAATATTAGCAAGTTAATACAACAGTGTATGAAAAGAATTGCATGTCATCAACAAGAGGGATTTATTTAAGGTATGTAACAGTGGATCAACATTTGAAAATCAAATAATGTAATTGACCATATGAACAAGATTAGAAAGAAATCCATATTATCATAAAACATTTCACAAAATAAATATCTAGGAGTACATACTGATGTAAGTAAACGAATCAAGTTGGGTTCATTTCCAGGATGCAAGGTTGATTCAACATATGCAAATACTTAAATGTGATTCATCACTTAACCGGAACTAAGGGCAAAAGCCACATGAGTATTTCAACACATGTAGAAAAGGCCTTTGATAAAATTCCACACTCATGGCTGGGCGCGGTGGCTCAAGCCTGTAATCCCAGCACTTTGGGAGGCCGAGACGGGCGGATCACGAGGCCAGGAGATCGAGACCATCCTGGCTAACACGGTGAAACCCCGTCTCTACTAAAAAATACAAAAAAAAAGCCGGGCGAGGTGGCGGGCGCCTGTAGTCCCAGCTACTCGGGTGGCTGAGGCGGGAGAATGGCGTAAATCCGGGAGGCGGAGCTTGCAGTGAGCTGAGATCCGGCCACTGCACTCCAGCCTGGGCGACAGAGCGAGACTCCGTCTCAAAGGAAAAAAAAAAAAAAAAAAAAATTCCACACTCATTCATGTTAAAACTTTCAATAAACTAGGCATTAAAGGAATATGCCTCAATATAATAAGAGGCATATGTGACAAACCCACAACTAATATCATACTGAATGGGCAAAAGCTGAAACCATTCCCCTTGAAAACCCACACAAGACAAGGATGCCCTCTCTCATCACTCCTGTTCAACATAGTGTTGGAAGCTCTGGCCAGGGGGATCAGGCAAGAGAAAGAAATAAAAGATATTCAAATAGGAAAAGAAGAAGTCAGATTATTTTTATTTGCAGATGACATGATCCTATATCTAGAAAACCCCATTGTCTCGACCCAAAAGCTTCTTAAACTGATAAGCAACTTCAGCAAAGTCTCAGGATATAAAATCCATGTGCAAAAATTGCTAGCATTCCTACACACCAACAACAGGAAAGCAAAGAGCCAAATCATGAATGAACTCCCATTCACAATTGCTGCAAAGAAAATAAAATACCTAAGAATACAGCTAACAAGGGAAGTAAATGACCCCTTCAAGGAGAACTACAGACTACTGCTCAAAGAAATAAGAGAGGAGACAAATGGAGAAAGATTTCATGCTCATGGATAGGAAGAATCAATATCATGAAAATGGCCATATCGCCGGGCGTGGTGGCTCAAGCCTGTAATCCCAGCACTTTGGGAGGCCGAGATGGGCGGATCACGAGGTCAGGAGATCAAGACCATCCTGGCTAACACGGTAAAACCTGGTCTCTACTAAAAAATACAAAAAACAAAAAAACAAAACTAGCCGGGCGACGTGGCGGGCGCCTGTAGTCCCAGCTACTCGGGAGGCTGAGGCAGGAGAATGGTGTAAACCTGGGAGGCGGAGCTTGCAGTGAGCTGAGATCCGGCCACTGCACTCCAGCCTGGGCGGCAGAGCGAGACTCCGTCTCAAAAAAAAAAAAAAAAAGAAAAAAGAAAATGGCCATATTGCACAAAGTAATTTATAGATTCAATGTTATCCCCATTAAACTACCATTGACATTCTTCACAGAATTAGAAAAAAAACATTTTAAAGTTCATATAGAACCATAAAAGGGCCTGACTAGCCAAGTCAATCCTAAGCAAACAGAACAAAGGAGGTATCACATTACCCATCTTCAAACTATACAAGGCTACAGTAACCAAAACATCACGGTACCTGTACAAAAACAGACACATCAGCCAATGGAACAGAATAGAGAACTCAGAAACAAGACTGCACACCTAAACCAACTGATTTTCAACAAACCTGATAATGGGGGAAAGGATTCCCTATTTAATAAATGGTGCTGGGAAGGCTGGCCAGCCATATGCAGAAAACTGAAATTGACTGGACCCCTTCCTTAAGCCATATGAAAAAATTAACTCAAGATGGATTAAACAGCTCAAAGTAAAACCCCAAACTATAAAGACACTAGAGGAAGATCTAAGCAATATCATTCAAGACATAGGCACAGGCAAAGATTTCATAACAAACATGCCAAAAGCAAATGCAGCAAAAGCCAAAATTGACAAATGGGATCTAATTAAACTAAAGAGCTTCTGCACAGCCAAAGAAACTATCATCAGAGTGAACTGAAAACCTACAGAATGGAAGACAATTTTTGCAATCTATCCGTCTGATAGAGGTCTAATATCTAGAGTCTACAAGGAACTTAAACAAATTTACAAGAAAAAAAAAAAACATTAAAAAGTGGGCAAAGGACATGAACAGACACCTCTCAAAAGAAGACATACATGAGGCCAAAAAAATATGAAAAAAACTCAACACTGATCATTACAGAAATGCAAATCAAAACCATAATGAGATACTATTTCACACCAGTCAGAATGGCTGTCATTAAAAAGTCAAAAAACAACAGATGCTGGTGAGGTTGTGGAGAAAAAAATAATGCTTTTACACTGTTGGTGGGAGGGTAAATTATTTCAACCATTGTGGAAGACAGTGTGGTGGTTCCTCAAAGATCTAGAGGTGGAAATACCATTTAACCCAGCAACACTCTACTGAGTATATACCTAAAGGAATATATGTTATTCAATTATAAAGATACCTTCATGTGTCTGTCCATTGCAGCACTGTTCACAATAGCAAAAACATGGAAGTAACCTAAATGTCCATCAATGATAGACTGGATAAATAAAATGTTCTACATATACACCATGTAATACTAAGCAGCCATAAAAAGGAACGAGATCATGTCCTTTGCAGAGACATGGATAAAGCTGGAAACCATTATCCTTAGCAACCTAATGCAGGAAAAGAAAACCAAACAACACGTGGTCTCACTTATAAATGGGAGCTGTATGATAAGAACACACTGGACACATGGGGGTGGGGAACAGCACACATTGGGCACCAGTGGGAAGGGTGGGGGAAGGGAGAGCATCAGGAAAAATAGCTAATGGATACTGGGCTTAATACATAGTTGATGGGATGATCTGTGTAGCAAACCACCATGGCACATGTTTACCTATGTAAGTACCCTGCACATGTACCTCTGAACTAAAATTAAAAGTTGAAGGAAAAAATATATAAAGAATATAAAAATCTCTGCAGGAAAATTTCAAATAAATTATGTCCATACTATGCCCTTTAGTAGTTGGAGCAGAGCTCCCCGTTCCTTAAGTGTAGGCTATCCATAGTGACTTTCTTCCAAGGATTATAGTACAAAAAGGGGTAAATCAGTAACTTCGTGGAGAAACCCAGCAAACACTACCTCAGCAAAGTTATCAACATCAACATTAATAGTGATAATTAATGTTGATAGTGTATGTTCTTAATATGATGCATGAAAGTGACACTTTTTCTCTGTGACTTTCTTGCAAAAATATAACCCTAGCATAATCATGAGAAACACATTGCACAATTCCCAATAGAAAATATGTATGAAATATTTGGCTAGCATTTTTCAAAGCTGTCAAGGTTATTAAAAGCAAAGAAAACCTGAAAAATTGTTATAGCCAAGAGGAGTCTAAGGGGCCATGGCACTTAAATGTAATGTGACAACCTAGATGGGACCCTGGAACAGAAGAACATTAGCTAAAAGCTAAAGACATCTGAATAAAGTACAGGGTTGAGTTAATAATACTTTATTAATATTCATTTATTAAACATAACAAATGTATTATAGTAATGTAGTGGGGGACACTGAATGTGAGGTATATGGGAAATCTGCACTATTTTCACAATATTTCTGTAAATCTAAAATTGCTCTAAGCAATAAAATCTATTTAAAGGAAATTAATGATGAGTAGAGCTAGGTGGTGGATTCAGGGAAATGCATCTCCATTATTGCTTTGATAAGAGAATTTAAACTTAATATAAAAATTATGGTATTTAAAAAGTGAAAACATTTCAAAAATTATAGATAATTTCATGATATTGGGTGCCTCTGTTCTCCTGAGTCTGTTTTACATTACTATAATTTATTTTTTGTTGTAGTATATAAAACATTTAAGTATGTTTTATATTGCTGTATTTTATCAATAAAATGAGAAAACATTTTTGGAAAAAGGCATGATGTACTGACACAAATGCATTATTTCTTTCTCTCATTTGTGCAATATTGACTGAACATTTTCTTTTATATCCTTAAGCTCTAGATGTTGAGAATTTAAATTACGAGAAAACAAAGAGTCCAAAAGATAATGAAAAGAAAATTATTGACCTTTCATGACAAACCTACCAGACTTCTCATTATACATCCATCTAACCCTTTTTAAACTTAGTCATAATCTTACTTACAATTTTATTATCTAAAATTATAAAAATTAGATTTAGCAAGAGTTTTTTTTATAATACAACAGTGTACCTAATATATGCATACATATTCACATACACATACATACCAGGATTTCTGAAGGTTCAGATATCCCAGCCTTTGTATGTAACTACATTGACATATTGTCTTCAAATTGTCTATTCTTCCAAAACAATCTATCTGCTTAAACTCTAAATCAACTTTAGTATTACTAGCAATAACTTTAAGTCTTCATATTATCAGGTGTTTTCAAATATTGGCATTATTTTTGTCTAATCATTAGTCTGACGTATAGAAGTGCTGGGCCTTTTGTAAGTGAGAATATTTCTAATGGCATATAATTCATACTTAAAGCAATGCTGTTTTAAGTAAAAGAGTGTATTATATAATGTACGTTGATTAAAAAGATAAGGTTTCTATAAAAGGTTATCTTGTCTTGGGTATTTTTCAGCTCATAAATCAGCCTGTTTGTGATCAAAGTTGTTTCTTATAAGTAGAAAGAAACAGGTTTCATAAACCTTGCACTGGGGTGTGGTGCATAAAAATAGAGAAAATAAATATGTGCATCAGCAGGGAGAGTCCCATACGCAGACATCTAGCCAAGAAATAAGAAATTTTGTTACAAATTTTCTTTTTGTCATGCTTCACTTCGACATAATTGCACAGAACTTATAATTTTCTCTCTCACACACAGAAGCACACACATACACAAGCTATTATGGACTGAATGTTTATGATCTTGCTCCCCCAAATTCTTATGTTAAAGTCCTCACACCCATATGTGATGATATTTGCAGGTAGAACCTTTGGGAGATAATTAGGTTTAAATGAGGTCATGAGAATGGGGCCCTTATGATGGGATTAGTGCGCTCATAAGAAGAGGAAGAGAGGTGAGAACGCTCTCTCTCTTTCTGTCAAGTATGTACACAGTGAGAAGGGTTGCCTTCAAGCCTAAAGAGTGCTCAGAATGAAAACTACCTTCCTGGGACCTTGATTTTGGACTTCCCAGCCTCCTTAACTGTAAGAAATGATTCTCTATGTTTTAAGCTACCCAGTTTATGGTACTTTGTTATAATAGCCTGAGTTGACACACCCCTCATCAAAGTTTAACATTTTCTGGTAGTACAGAAACATACAGTATTAATTAATCTTGTGGACTAAAATACTATCTCACCATTCAACTAAGATACCTATAAATAGACGCAGAATGATACAATTCCACCATTGTAAAAATCAGGAAAGTATAACGTCGCAATCTGGTAGTATGCTCCCATGCCCAAGGCCTTAGCAATGTTATTGTGAAGAACTTACCAAGCTTCCCTTCATTACGCAGTATATTGTCCTTTAACTTCCCTCAATTTCTTCCTTTCCTACTTCCTCTCTTTCTCTGTCTCTTTCAGTCTGGTTATACAGAGTTACCTGGGAAATAGTAGGAAGGTGCTTTCAGTTTTTCTCATAGCCTATCCAATGAATCAAAGAATCAGTCTTTGATGACATGAAAGCTAAGCAGCCAAACATATTTTGGCTGTTAGCTGATTTTTTTTCTTCCAGGCAAGCTATTGACCTTTCAGTGCTTACAATTTTTCACATGCATTCAAAGGTGGTGATTCTCAGGAGAAAGAAAGAAAAGTTATGGAGTGCAAGAGAAATGTGTGAGTGTGTGAGGGTGTTGTGGGGGCTGCTGACAATGGCATTTATAATACTACAATGTACAGTTCCCACAAATAAAGCACTAGAGAGAAGTAGCAGAGAGTGGGGGAAAAGGAGTTTCTGCTTGTTTTGAAAAATCTTTCCTCATGTCAGAGCTATAGGTAATCTAATAGCAGGTTCACAAGGAATGTTGCCACATTAGAAGAAAGATGTTCAAAGTAAAAATTTGAAGGAATTTATGGATTGCACTTGGAGCTCTAGTTGATAAATTGTTCTTTAAATGTAAATCGAAAAGGAAATGTGCAAGAGGACGGACAGCAAAGTAATGATAGTAAAATAGTTGTTTATTATTATTATCATTATCATTATTACAACAGCAGCAGCAACCACTAAAATTAACTACATATTGCTCAATTCCAGTTACTGTTTTCAGGACTTTGCACATATTATATTATTGAATTCTCAAAAAAACTATGAAGGATTTGCTATTACTAACCTAATTTTATAGATTAGGAAACAGATGTAGGATGTTAAATTAATTTTTCAAGGTCACACAGCTTGTAAACAGTAGCATTTGAAATGTTCACACACTATATAAGGCTCAAAATTTGTTGCAGAGACTTTGAACTGCAGCCTCTTCCCAGATTATTAATAGTATGATTTTCACTGAAAAAAACACAGTAAAATTTAAGTAAAATTTTTATTAGGAGTTATACAACATTGCTGTGTTTGATTTAAATATAGGCTATATTCTAAACTTCAGTATTACAGTGATCCTCTATTATTTTCTAAAGATAAGCTCCTCTATTCCCTCTCACAATCTTTTATTTTAAAAGGTTCTAAAAACCACCTAAATCCTTACAATCCTAGATCTTGATTTATTTTATTTTTAAATATGGAACTGTTAATGAGCTTTCTATCCTCTGAGATTTATCTAACTTGAAATCTAAGAATGCCATAACCTTTCTGGAAGTGTTTTTAATAGATTAGCAATTACAACTAATTTAATTAAATGAACTCATTTTTATTTTTAATGAAGTTGTTACTGTACTAGTAATTTTCTGAGTATTGTGCTTCAAGTATCTAAATATAGTTTTTCCATTTGCCTAAATAATACCTTGTGTAAATTAAAACAATGCCTCTTTATTTCAATGTTTAATCTCATTCACAAAGATGCCAATAAATAGTTCTTTGGGTTTCCAACATTCAGAAACTGCCACAGTGTTTTCAGAGAAAAGCAATCATTACATAGTTGTATTATTTTAAGTAAAAATAGAATAGTTAAAGAGGGATGTGGTAGATCACCATGATTGCTACTTTATTTTCCAATATTGAAATATTGGCTGCAATGATAACTCTAGCAACATAAAGAAGCGTTGGAAAGCAGATAGGACATTAATTTACATGTTCTCTATATAAATGTTATAAAAAACTGAAGGAAAGAAGAAAAGCATGCCTTAAATTAAAAAATAATTGGAAATAGAAAGGAGGAAGGGAAAACATAGGGGTGTAAAGTAAAAAGTGAAAGAAAATGTATTTGTAACTTGAAAATGTTAAGCTAATACTAATTCAACTTACATGCTTTATCTGGGAAGAGGTGATTTCTCTTAAGGAGAAGAAATTAAGCAAATCTGAGTTAAAATGGAGGGTGAGACTTTTAGGATATATATATATATGACATTGTATGTGTGTGTGTGTATATATATATATATATATATAGCCATATCACTAAAACATATAATCATATGGAACACTAATAAACTTAGTAAAGCATGCTAATACATAGGAAAAGACTCAGTATGAAGACAATCCAGAAGACAGAGTTTGAAATAAAAAAAGCAGGTTAAAGAACAGAGTAACATGCTCATCCTAGAACAAAAAAAAGTTTTATAATGGGTCTAGGCATTTTCAAGGGATACAAGACGAACTGGTGATTCAAATGATGGAAATAGGGTCAATTTCCTCTGTTCGTTAAAGGAAGTGACAATGGACAATGATTAAAGTATTAACTTTTGCAGAGACACCAGAAGCCGAGAAATGGTGCTGAAGGTGGGACTGGGGATGGAGAACTGGTTTAATTTAGTTTCCTCAGCTTCATATTTTTTAGGGGATGAAGAAAGAGGGTTTATCTTTCAAGAAAAGGCACTGATACCTAAAAAAAAGTTTCATGGTTCTTTAAATCTTTTAAAGGAAATATATTTTCTAGCACTTTTTTGCACAAAGGAAAACAGTTTAGTGAACTGTGCATTGTTTGGAAAATTCATATGTTGTATTCAGTGTTTTTGATGATGTAAGATTGGGTCACAGCAAAAATATGCAATTTTACATTCTCTGAATATTTTCCTAGACTACAAATACCAAAACACTATATTGAAATATTATCAATATTTCATTTAACTTCAAATATGAAGACAACACTTGTAAAAAAAGGAAATATTTGTAATTAAATCTTGAAACAAAAAACAAAAGCCTTTATGAAATAGAAAAGTAAAGATCTCCAAACAAAAATACTCAAAAACTAAAAGAGAAAAAAGAAAGAAAATACAGATAACCTTCAAGGATTAGAATATCTAATAGATACATGGGAATCATAGTCTACCACTCATTAGGAAAATAAATATATTTTGATTTGCCTGAAAGTACACAAATTCTGAGTAGATGAATATCTAAGGCTATATTTCAGAAAGAAAATTTTAAAAACCCACAGAAGACAGTACAGTAGACCCTCTGGATTCATGGATTCCAAGTACTCAGATTCAACCAAGGTGACTGAAAATATTTTTTAAAACCCACACAATAAAAATTTAAAAAATATTTAAAAAAACCCACACAATAAAAAATATTTGTTTGTTCATAAATAACTTTATGAACAATGCAAAATAAACAAATATGAAACAAACTTTCAAGTAACAAATTATATGTTACTTTCAAGTAATAATATAACAATAAAAATATAGTACAACAGCTATTTAGAAACTATTTACATTGTAGTAAGTTTTATAAGTAATCTAGAGATTATTGAAAATATGTGGAAATTGTGCATAGGTTATATGCAAATAATGAACTATTTTAAATAAATTATTTCCCAACTCACTGATTTGAGAATCAACGGGGGTCCTCGAGCCTATTTTGCATGAATTCCTAGAGACAACTGTAATGAGTTACAAGGAGAACAGGTACACAAGTAAATAAGTAAGGTATTTTGATAAGTCATATAACAATAACAATATGGATATTATAGTTATATTTGAAAGCTAATTAGTATATTTCAATTTGATATTTAAAAGTAACTTTAAAATGTTAGATGTTGATAATATAGAAATTAGCAAAGAGAAAGTTGACACTTTTAAAGAAATATTTTAGTTCACTGAAAATATATATACATAGTTCTTTTTTACTGAAATTAATGGAAAAAATCCTAAAAGTATATGTAGAACCATAAAAGTATATGAACTCTCTCATTCAAACTTGTAAAGTAAGAAAAACAAAAATGAAAGAAATTCAGTGTAAGAGAAGTCAAAGAAGGAAAATGAAGGACGCATTAATGTAAAACATCAAACACAGAATGTCACATTTAAAGTAAATTCATGTATTTAAATATTTAAATCAAAAATTTAAATAAATAGAAATAGATTAAATACTCCTTAGAAAAGCAGAGATTCCTTTGAAACCTAATAAGTAATTCCAAATAACTCAGCAATCATGAAAAATATAAACATATGTACTCTTTAATATGCAGAGGCTCATTTGAATTGAAACAAACCAACATGGCACATGTATAACGTGTAAAAAACCTGTATGTTGTATCCATGTACCCTAGAACTTAAAGTATAATAATAATAAAAAAAAAAGAGCAGATATATATTTAAGTAAATACAGAAAAATTAAATGGGAAGTCAGAATTTAGAGACACTACAAATAACCAACTTTTTCAAAGGAGTTTTTCTATAACATAGAGGAAAAACAGTAACTGGTTGAAAAAAAGTAGGAATAAAAACAGGTTTTTTAATTTTTTTTCTTTTTAAGAAGGAGAAACAGCAGCATTCTGTGCACATGGATATGATCCAGTGAAAAGTGGATCATGAAAATACAGGCGCTTGGAGAACAAAACATGGAGAACCAGTACAGCAATATTTAACGTAGACAACAAGACCTGCCTACAGTTTCTGAATCAAAATATGGTGTTTTGATATAATAATTAAATCAAGAAAACAACCCTTAGAAGAGCTATGGGAATAAGGAGGCATGAGTTAACACATAAATGTTCTAATTCATGATGGTGAATCAACAATACTCTAAATTAAAGTTAATTAATTAGTAAATAGACTCAAAACACTTAAAGATAGATGTAATAGTAAATATCAGAAGAACTAAAACAAATGTTTACCACTAGTTACCTTTGTGAGTGAGAAGACAAAGACTTTTATCTTAAATTTATATTCTTCTGGGCTATTTGAAAATTATTACAATGTGGATGTATTTTTTGAAAAAAACACTTTCATATAACAAATAAGAAATAAGCTTTATGAACAAACAATGTGAAGTAAACAAATATGAAACAAACTTTCAAGTAACAAATTATGCTACATCTTCCAATGGAACATAAAGATGCAATTACATAGAACAAAAATAATCTACACAGTTAACAATGAAAGATGTTCCAATATATCATTATGTGAAAAAATACAGTTATGAAAGATATGTATTAAATTCTGAATGTATATATTTGGGTATACTTGGGGAGGAGAAAAGAAAATCTCTTTGTTAGCGGAATATTTTAAAAACCATGAACATGCATTACTCATATAATTATCATATTCTAAACTAATAAATTTTAATAACTAATAAGAATTCTAGATGTCGCAGGTTTCTGAGAAGTGTTAGATCATAGTATAGCGATATATACCAGTTGGGAGGATAAAAAGCTTTCTGTTTTAATGCTGGAAGAAAGTCATGGAGCGTCCATTAACATATCAATTTGATCACTTTTATTGCCATTAATTACTGACCATTGATGCACTACCTATCTTTTATTTAGAATTTCTAAAGAGATGACGACAATAGTTCAGATCTTACCTTCCCACATTGACTCCCTTGCGCAGTATTTACTACAACCTTGAATCTCCACACATGAATTGTGAGAATAGCTTCAATCATTTAATCAGACCATTATATATACGTAAATTCTATTTGTTGTCAAAATAAGGAAACTGTCCTACATTCTTATTTATCCTAAAATAAAAGATATTGACAATGGAGTACTATGTCCATTTTTGTATGCTTTTAGAAACATTAATTTATTTGGGTATATAAAATAAATAATTAAGATCTATTTGTTTAGTTGTATTAACATACCTGCAGAGTCGGGAAGAAGGCAAGATTTAGGTGTTATAGCTCAAATCAGATCTTTTTTGTACCTTAAATTCAAATGTCCCTGGGAAATACCTAATTGCTTATCTAATCATAAAGAAGAAAAGCTATATGTTTGAGAGTAATCGAAGGCTTCCAATTTAAAATGACAGAATTGCCTCCTACAGGAATGAGAACCAACACAGAGGAAAAAACTTGATATATCAGTCAACACATTGTGAACAAATATGGTATTTCATTAAATCTTTCTTGTTTGTTATGATACTTTTAAGTCTTTTCCTTTTTGATTCTTTTGGACTTGTTTTTATGTTTCATATATTGTCAGATGGTCTTCTTGTTTAATACGTACTGATTCTAACAAATAGAATTAGCTAATGTTATAACATCTGTTGTTAATAATGACTTAAATATAAATTACACTATTTCACAGCACAAATAATTGGCATTTATCTGTTTTTTCCGAGTGTAAGTTTTGTATAACAAGCAATTCAGCATTGTATTGTGGGCCTACTGTGTGCCAGGAACTATCCTAGAGAATTGGAATATGTCAGTGAACAAAATAGAAAAAGATTCTTTCCCCCACAAAACAAAATCTGAAAATATTATGCACTGTGTTAGAAACTGAATTGAAAAGAGAAACATATACTTGCTCTCTTTCACTCCAATGTTTTTAATATTCTTAGAAAACTTATGGATATTATGAATTCATAGATAAAAATGCAAATCCAGATGGAAACTCTGACCTGCATGCTGGGATTGCAGAGTACCAGGCTGTATTGGGAATTAGAAGCCTGGCAGATGATGGATGGTGACAGCATTGTTTCACTTAATGAAGTGGCTATTGAAGCTTAAAAGGGGAAAGATGACAAAAGGGAACTGAGCACTTTTATCTGTGGAAGAAGAAAAAGCTTTATATTATACCAAGGAGAACTGAACTCACTACTTCTTTTTGAACTTCATTAATCTTTTCTGTGAAAATCTATCTCATTGTCAAGCAGCTTGATGACCACTTTGGGAAAATGCTTTGCTTCTTCATAATGGAACCAATGCCTTCATTATCCTGAGGCTCCAGTGATATTCCACCTTCACAGAACTAATAAGACCAGCAATGCTCTGGAGAAGTCACTGTGAAGATGCTAAATGGTACCGTTGAGACAAAATTTTGCCTCCTAGGGCGATTTTTCTTTTAATTTGTTACTGAGAACAGCAACACATAGAAGAGCCAAATGACGTTGCTGAGAATTTTTATGCAGATACATTTATATTTGAGTACAAGAAAGAGAAGCTTTTGAAGTTCTAGTGAATCTTTTCTGTAGCCTGATCTTAAAGTTTAATAGTGCAAACTTTCACTGAAGTCAAAAGGCAAAACAAAATGTCACAACAAAAATACATATCTATGAAAATCCACACTTCTAAAAGCAGTCATTTTCCAGTGCCAATCCCCAAATCTTTCCACAGTCCTTATTTATATCTATTTTTATACAAAGAAAGCAGAAGAAAAACACATGCAAATTACCTAAGATTCCTTCCTTTGGAAAATATTCAAAATCCAGCACTATTTCATTCTTTGAATGTTACAATATAGACTTTTATTAGCAGAAAAATCATTTTTCATATAAGAATATCTAAGTAATTAGAAAATATTTTTAAATTGAATAACTCATTATTAATCATTGTTTTTCTTTTAAAAACCATTGGGCAGACAGCTTTTGCTTTTAATGTGTAGTCAATTAAATCATTTTGGTGCTGTAACATAGCTCAGCTGTATCACACTTTGCTTTCACAATGCCTTGATGTTTTGTCTTTGAGATGACTATTTTTTCTTTTAAATCACAGGTACTTATTTTCAGCCTTGTTTTCCTCCATCGGTTCCTGCATCTGTGCAGTGGCTGGAACTGGCTGTATATCAGCTCCAACCCTTTAATGATAGGGATTACAGACTAAAAAAATAGCCTAGAATGCCAATGGCTGTGTGGAGAAGGCAGAAAATGAGGACAAGGTCTGCTGCAGGCCTAATACTTTGCCTTAAAAATGTAGTGTGGTGTTCTTGGGGGTTATTATTCTTCTATGGTTCAGAAGAGAATTTAGAAAATTGGAGTTAGCATTTTTCTTTTATTATCTTTAATTAAGCTTGTACATAGAATAGGCCAAAATGGAAACACTGCTCACATCTAACTGTGAATGTGAACATTCAGAATAAACAAGTAGAATATTATAAATGAGAAAATAAAAGGGGCTTTTTAAAAGTGTTAGCCATATTTTTCTTTTCAAATGTTCTTTGAGATATAACTGGCAGCCAGACTAATCCAGGATCCAGTTTTTTGGCTAATCACACAAGGAGAACATAAATTATTAATTGCAGAATTTCAATTACAAATTTATTTGAATCCAATGTTTCTTCTGCTTTTATGGTTTATTAAATCAGCATAAACTACAACTTAACCACACTATTAAACACATAGATTCAGGTACTTGAAATTAAATAGATCTAAGATGAGAATTAGAAGTAACTTACAAAGTTTTCCTCTTCCATATCATTTTTTACTTAAAATGTTATTATTAACAATTTTTCTAAATAGAGGTTTCCACTTTCAGCACTGACATGTAAAAATCCACTTGTGTCCTTACGACAAGAAAATACTGAACAAATGCAAAATCAATGACTCTTATTAGATGTGCCAGAGACAGGAGTTTCCATAGGCTAATGTTGAATGTTACAGCTGAGACCTATTTACTGAGAACAAAAGCCTCTGGAACCATAGAGTAGTAAGCACACTTAAATGGTAATTTTGATAAATGATTTGAAGCTGAATTGCTGGCCTGAGATTGAGAATTTCTTAAGAGGGCATGTAGACATAAGAGTGCCCCAATGATTTCCTGGGTTTTGCCTCCAAGAATCCAACCACATTCTTGTGGTAAAAATCCAAGAAATATCACTTTGTGGCTTGGGCAGGGGCAGGAGTAATCATTGTGGAAATGTCTTGGTCATTCTCCATAACAAAGGACTATTTTCCAGGGGGAAAGACTGTAACAAAGCTTTGTTCCAAAGCAGTGGGGGACTGGCATTCCTCTCACTCTTGCCCACTCCAGTTTTTCTGTTCTTTCTGAGGAAGTAGGGAACTATATAAGAATTAACACATGTAAATGTCATAGAAGAGAAACGAGTCAATAAAAAAACTGAGAAATCTTCAACAAAAGCATCAACTGACAGAGCTGCACCAAGACTACTTAGCTACTTCCTCCTAAGTGTCATAACTGCTTCACCCCACCCAGCAAGTGCTTTCACATTTCCTGTATTATTCAGGGTTCTGCAGAGGTAGAGAGCCAATAAGATATATGTGTATATAAAACGGAGTTGATTAGGGAGAATGGCTGACATGATAAAAGGCAAAGTTCCATAATGGGCTGTCTGAAAGCTTGGGAAAGAAAGAAGCCAGTGGCATGGCTCAGTCCAAGTCTGAAAGCTTCAAAACCAGGGAAGCTGACAGCATAACCCACAGTCTGAGCCCAAGTGCCCAAGAGCCTTTGGGAGGCTACTAGTGCAAGTCACAGAGTTCAAAGGCCAAAGAACCTGAAGTCTGATGTTCAAGGACAGGAGGAGAGGAGTCAAGCATCTGGCACAGGAAGAGAAAGAAAGTGAGAGAATCAGCAAGCTGCTTATTCCTACTTCTGCCTGCTTTGCTCTAGCTGTGTGGGCAACCGATTGTATGGTGCCCACCCATACTGATGATGGGACTTTCTCTCCCACTTTATTGACTTATATGTCCATCTCCTCTGGCAACCCACCCATACAGACACACCCAGAAAAATACTTTAGCAGCCATCTAGGCATCTCCCTATTCAGTCAAATTGACACCTAATATTAACCATCACATTCTGCTCCCAGCCTCTCTTCCCACTTAGGGGGAGATCTTTCCACACTGAAACTAGCCTGTGAAGTCTGCAAGTGGTGACTACTCCATCAAATGCACATACATCAATATAAGACAACAAGAAATATGAAAAACCAAAAAGACATAATACCACTACAAGAATGTAGAGGCTGACCCCAAACAAATGAAAGCCTACAAACTTCCTAACCAAGAATACAAAGTAATTATTTTAAGGAAGATCAGCAAACCCCAGGAAAATACAGAGAAATGACTTATTGAAATCAGAAAAGCGATAAGTGATTTGAAATGAAAAATTTAGCAGTTAAAATTATTTATTTAAATTATATAATTATAATAATAAATAATTATTAAATGATTAATATTTTAAATTAATTATTTCTATGAATATCTTTATTTATCATCAAATAATTTTTGCATTATTAAAAAAATCAAGTAGAAAATTCTAGAGCCTAAAAATATAATGAATGGAAAAAAAGGTTAGTACAGAAAGTTAACAGCAAATCAAGTAGAAGAATCTGTAAACTTGAAGTAATGTAAATAATACTGAGAAAGCAGAAAAAAGAAAACAAAATAAATAAGAAGAAAGCTTATGAGATTTATGGAATAGCATCAAAAAAGGAAAACCTAAATCATAGAAACTTTATGACGAGAAATGGTGGAAAAAGTGGCAGAAATTTTATTCAAATAAATAATAGCAGAAAACTTTGCAAATCTGTGGAAAGATATAAATATCCAGATGCAAGAGGTTAAATGTCCCAATCAGATTCAATCCAAACAATCTACATCAAGACATTGTAATCAAACTGTCAAAAATCAAAGACAGGATACTGAGAGCAGCAAAGGATGCAAATCACATATCAGGGAGTTTCAGTAGTTTTAGCAGGGGACTTTTTAGCAGATATAGATCAGGAGAAAGTGGAATTATTATTCCACTTTCAAAATGGATATTTTGAAATATTCAAATATTCAAGCATATTCAAAATTCTGAAGGAAAACAATTGTGAACCAAGAATACCATACTTGGCAAAGCTCTTCTTTGGAAATAAAGAGGAGATAGATTTCCTAAGCAAACAAAAGCTGAGGGAGTTCTTCATCACCATCTCTGTCTTACAAAAAATGTTAAAGGTAGTACTTCAAGATGAGATTAAAAGATGCTAATTAGGAACAAAAAAAATGAAAGTATAAAACTCACAGGTAAAAATAATTTCACAACCATATTAAGAATACTCTGATACTATCATGATGGTGTGTAAATTACTTCTGTCTTTAGTATGAAGGTTAAAAGACAAAACTACTAAATAATAGCTGCAATAATTTGTTATGGGATAAACAATACAAAAATATTTAAATTTGGTATTAAAACTATAAAAATGTATGTGGGTGGAGTAAATACGTAGAGTTATCTTATGCAATCAAACTTAAGTTTGTTATCAGCTTAAAATAGCTTCTATATAATATATAAAATGTTTTACATTAAGCCTCCTGGTAACCACAAATAAAAAAGCTATAGCAGATATACAAAAGGTAAAAAGCAGAAAATCTAAGGCATACGACTAGAGAATATTATCTAATCACAAAGGAAAACAGCAAGAAAAAAAAGAAGGACAAAGGATCTACAAAACAACCAGAATACAATGAGCAAAATGGCATTAGTGAGCCCTTACCTATCAATATATTACCTAGAAGATAAACAGATTAAATTCTGCAACCAAGAAACACAGAGTGGCTAAATAGAGTTTTAAAAAAATCAATTATGTGAGTCATTTCACTTTTTAAGGACGCAAATACAGTAAAGTGAAAGAATGAAAAAATATATTCCATTCAAATGAAAGTCAAAAGACAGCAAGGGTAGCTATACTTTTATTTAAGTAAAAATCTGTATAACAAGACAAAAAGAATCATTACATAATGATAAAGGGTTCAATTTATCAAGGAGATGTAGGAATTATAAACATGTATGCACCACCAATCAAAACATCTAAACATATAAAGCAAATATTAATAAATCTGAAGAAAGAGATAGACTGCAATATAACAATAGTAGGGGACATCAATATCCCACTTTTAACAATGAACACATAATCCAGACAGAAAATCAATAGCAAAACATTGAACTTGAACTATACTTTAGACCAAATGGACCAAAGAAACATATACAAAGCAGTCCATCCAATAGGGACAGAATACACATGTTGGTTTAGAATCATATCACATGTTAGGGACAGAACAAGTCTTAACAACTTTAAGAGAACTGAAATAACATCAAGGATTTTTTTCTGACCACAATGGCATGAATAAAATGGTATAAATGGAGAAATTCTGGAAAATTCACAATATGTGAAAATTAAACAACATGCTTCTGAACAACAAATGAGTCAAATAAAATTAAAAGAAAAATTATAAACATCTTGAGACAAACAAAAGTAGAAAAACAACATATGAAAACTTAGGGGATGCAGCAAAAGTGGTTCTAAGAGTGAAGTGAGACCTACATGAAACATATAAACACCTGCATGAAAACAGAAGCAATATATCAAAGAAATAACCGAACACATACTTACCTGGCAGGGGAGATACCATGATCATGAAGGTAGTTTTCCCAGGGCGAAGCTTATCCAATGCAGTCCGGATGTGCTGACCGCTGTGATTTCCCCAAATGTAGGAAACTGAACTGCATAATTTGCGGTAGTGGGGTACTGCGTTCACGCTTTCCCCTAAAAAAAAAGAAAGAAAGAAAGAAAAGAAATAACCAAACATTACACCTCAAGGACCTAGAAAAAGAAGAACGAACTATGTGTAAAGTTAGTAGAATGAAGGAAATAAGATCAGCATATAGATAAATGAAATAGGGACTAGAAAAATCATAGAAAACATCAACACAAATAAGAGTTAGTTTTTTAAAAAGATAAACAGACTATGCCTGTAATCCCAGCACTTTGGGAGTCCCAGGCGGGCGGATCACCAGGTCAGGAGATCGAGACCATCCTGGCTAACACGGTGAAACCCTGTCTCCACTAAAAATACAAAAACAGAATTAGCCGGGCGTGGTGGCGGGCGCGTGTAGTAGAATGGCATGAACCCGGGAGGCGGAGCTTGCAGTGAGCCGTGGAGATTGTGCCACCCCACTCCAGCCTGGGGACAGAGCAAGACTCCATCTCAAAAACAAATAAATAAATAAAAATAAACAAAATTGGTCAACCTTTAGCAAGACTAACTTAAAAAAATGAGAGAAGACTCAAATACATAAAATTATAAATGAAAAAGGAGACATTACAACTGATGTCACAGAAATATAAATAATCATAAGAGGGTGCTAGGAGCACTTGTACACTAACAAATTGAATAAATACCTAGACACATACAGCTTATCAACACGGAATAATGAAGAAAGGGAAAATCAGAATAGATAAATAATAAGTAGGGAGATTTAATAAATAATTAGATGTCTTCCATCAAAGAAAAACTTAAGACTCTTATTCACCATGATCAAGTGGAATTTATCCCTGGGATGCAAAAATGATTCAATATAAGCAAATCCATAAATGTGATATACCATACTAGCAGAATGTAAAACAAAAAACCCACATGATCACCAAATAAAGGCAGAAAAGGCATTTGACAAAATTCAACATCCTTTCATGATAAAAACTATCAACCAATTAGGTATCTCAGTACAGAAAGGCCATACATGACAAGTTCGTACCTTATGTTGATACATAACAGTTTACAGTTAAAAACTTTTCCTCTAATGTCAAAAACAAGATGATAATGCCCACTCTAGCAGTTTTCATTTAACATAATATTAGATGCCTGCAGATTTTTTTTTTTTAAGACAAAATCTAGCTCTGTCACCCAGGCTGGAGTGCAGTGCTGCAATCTTAGCTCACTGTAACTTTTGCCTCCCGAGTTCAAGTGATTCTCCTGCCTAAGCCTCCCCAAGTAGGTGGAATTATAGGCATACATCACCATGCTCTAATTTTTGTATTTTTAGTGTACAAGGGGTTTCACCATGTTGTCCAGGCTGGTCTTGAACTCCTGACCTCAGGTGATTTACCTGTTGTGGCCTCCCAAAGTGCTGGGAGTATAGGTGTGAGCCACTGTGCCTGGGCAGATGATAACCTATATAACAAAAACCCTAAAGACTCCACCAAAAATATTAGACCTAATAAAAAAATTCAGTAAGGTTTCAGGATATAAAATCAGCATATACAAATTAATAGCATCTCCATATAGTATTAACTATCCAAAAATGAATTCAAGAATGCAATTGCTAATAGCTACAAAACAATAAAATACTTAGAAATAAATTTAACCAAGGAGGGGAAAGCTCTACACATCAAACACTATGAAACAATGATGAAAGTAACGGAAGAAGACACTAATAAACGGGAGTATATATGTTAAGTTCAGGCATTAGATAAATTCATATTGCAAAAATGCCTATCTACACTCCACAAAGCTATCTACAGATTCAACGCAATCCCTAATGCATTACCAGGGATATTTTTCATAAAAGTAGAATAAAACAATTCTAAAATTCATATGGCACCACATACACAGCAGAAAATCCAAATAGCCAAAGCAATATTGCGCAAAAAAAAAAAAAAAAACCAAACAAACAAACAAAAAGCAAAGCCAGATGCATCACATCACCCAATTTAAAAATCTACTACAAAGCTTTAATGACCAAACTAGCATAACACTGGCATAAGAACAGACACATCAATCAATGGATCAGAATAGAGAACTCAGAAGTAAATACATGCATTTATAGGGCAACTGATTTTCAGCAAAGGCACAAAGAATATACAGTGAGGAAAAGGCAGTCTCTCAATTAAGTGATGTTGTGAAAACTGGATATCTCCATGCAGGACAATGAAATTGAACCCATATCTTTTGTCATATACAAAAATCAACTCAAAATGGATTAAAGACTTAAATGAAAGGCCTAACACTGTGTAATTACTAGAAAAGAACAAAGGGGAAAAGCTCTATGACACTGGTCTAAGCATGATTTTTAGATATCACTCTAAATGTACAGGCATCCAAAGCAAAAATAGACAAAAGACAAATACATCAAAAAAAAAAAATCAAAAACTTCTGCACAGTAAAGGAAACAATCAACAGAGTGAAGAGACAACCTACAAAATGAGATAATTTATTTGCAAACCATAGTCTGACAAGTGGTTAATATTCAAAATATATAAGTAACTTAATCAACTTACTAGTAAGAAAACAAATAATCCAATTTTTAAAAAGGACAAAGGACCTAAATAGACATTTCTTTTTTTTTTTTTTTTTTGAGACGGAGTCTCGCTCTGTCGCCCGGACTGGAGTGCAGTGGCCGGATCTCAGCTCACTGCAAGCTCCGCCTCCCGGGTTTACGCCATTCTCCTGCCTCAGCCTCCCGAGTAGCTGGGACTACAGGCGCCCGCCACCTCGCCCGGCTAGTTTTTGTATTTTTAGTAGAGACGGGGTTTCACTGTGTTAGCCAGGATGGTCTCGATCTCCTGACCTCGTGATCTGCCCGTCTCGGCCTCCCAAAGTGCTGGGATTACAGGCTTGAGCCACCGCGCCCGGCGACATTTCTTAAAAGAAATTATACAAATGGCCACCAGGTATATGAAAATTGTTTGACATCACTAAGTATTTGAGAAATGCAAATTAAAATCACAATGAGATATTACCTCACACCTGTTAGGGTGGCTATTATCAAAAAGACCAAAGGTAAGTATTAAAAAGGATATAGAGAAAAGAGAACCCACAGACACTGTTCTTGGGACTGTAAATTAGCACAATCATTATGGAAAATGGTATTGAGATTCCCCCCAAATTAAAAATATGGAACTACCATATAATCTAGGAATCCTACTACTGGATTTATATCCAGAGTATGATAATATGTCAGATCGATATTTGCACTCCAATGTTCTTTGCAGCAATAGCCAGGATATAAAATGAACTTCAGTGCCTCTCAACAAATGATGAGATAAAGAAAATGTGGTATGTATTCACGAAGGAATGCTACTAGTGAGTAGTATTTTAAAAGAAAATGCTAGCATTTGTGATGACATGGATGAACTTGGTGGAAATTATTTTAAGTGAAATAAGCCAGGAACAGAAAGAGAAATACCACAATTTCTCACTTACTTGTAGAATGTATAAAAGTCAAACTCATAGAAACAAAGAGTGTAATGGTGGGTACAAGAAACTGGGAGGTGTGGTGACTGAGGAGATATTCAAAAGTCACAAAATTCCAGCTAAATAGAACTAATAATAGCACATCTATTGTATATCATGGTGGCTAAAGTTAGAAACAATACATTACATACTTAAAAATGAGTGAGAAAGTAGATTTTTAATTATTCTTACCACAAAAAAGGTACAAGTATGTGAGGTAATACATACATTAAATATCTTTATATACAACACAAATATATACAATTTTGTTAAGAACATTTTAAAAATAAAAAAACAGTTATAACACAGATGTTAAAATTGTCATGAAGGGAATTGAAAATAACTATTTATAATGTTAAGGGACAATGAAAAAGTGGACAACATTCATAAAGATATGGATAATGTTTAAGAATCAATAGAAAATACTAAAAATAAAAAACACTATTCCCACAAATGAAGATTATCAGAGTGGATAATAAAAGCAATACGCAACTATAGGTTGTTTATAAGAACTTCACTTTAAAATAAAAGTGAAGTTACTTTATGTTAGAAGTAAAAGTATAGAGCTGGGTGCGGTGGCTCATACCTGTAATCCCAGCATTTTGGGAGACTGAGGCAAGTGGATCACTTGAGGCCAGGAGGTCGACACCAGTCTGGCCAACACAGGGAAACCTACCTCTAATACAAATACAAAAATTAGCCAGCCATGGTGTTGTGCAGCTGTAATCCCAGCTACTCAGGAGAATGAGGCACGAGAATCACTTGAACCCAGGAGGCAGAGGTTGCCATGAGCCAAGATTGTGCCACTGCACTCCAGCATGGGCAATAGAGTGAAACTCTGTCTCAAAAAAAGGAGAAGGAGTAAAGATATGGAAAAATACATGCCATACTAGCCATGCTAACTATATTAGTCCATTCTCATGCTGCTAAAAAAGACATATGCAAGACGGGGTAATTTATAAAAGAAACACATTACAAGAAAACAAAACAAAACAAAAACAAAAACTGCAGACCAGTATCTCTCATAGACACAAAAATTATTTGGCAAAGTATTAGCAAATTGAAACTAACAGTGAGTGAATGAAATTTATTTCAGGTATGGCTCAACAATTAAAAAATTAATCAGTGCACCCTACAACATGAACAAACTAGAAAAGAAAAATCATAAAATCATATCAATTGATTCAGAAAGAACATGTAAAAAATTCAACACTCATTCATGACAAAAACTCTCAGCAAACTAAGAACACAGGAAAACATCCTGCACTTGATAGGTAATATCTGCGGAAAATCTATAACTAACATTGTCCATAATGTTGCAAAAGTGGATAATTTCCCCTAAAATAGAGAACAAGGCAAGAATGTCTTTTTTCACCACCCTTATTCACCATTGCATTGGAAGTCCTAGCTAGTGCAAGAAGTCAAGTAAAATAAATTAATCAAAAGTTATAAGAGAAAAGGAAGAAATAAAGCTGCCTTTGTTCAGAGATGACAATCAGAGATGATATGATTGTCTGTGTAGAAAATCTCAAAGAATCAATGGAAAAAGACCACCTGAAAATAACAAGTAATTATTGCAACAGTACAGGATACAAAGTTAATTTGAAAAATCAAATGTTTTCCTATATATCAGCAATAAACATTTAGAATTTGAAATTAACAACATAATACCATTAGGATCTATATGTGGAAAATTACAAAATGCCAACAAAAAAACAATAAAACTTCAAATAAATGAGGAGATATTCTGTGTTTCTGTATTGGTAGATTGATTACTGTTAAGATGTCAGTTCTTCCCAGCTTGATGTATAGAGTCAGTGCAATCTCAGTCAATATATCCCAAACTATTTGGTAGATATTAAGAAACTGACTCTAAAGTCTATATGAAAAACCAAAAGACCTAGAATAGCCAACACAATATTGAAGATGAAAAATAAAGGTGGAGAGCAGATGCTACTCAATTTTAAGAAATATTATATGTCTGCAATAATTAAGAGAGTATGTTATTTGTGAAAGTACAGAGAAAAGGCATGAGGAGAAGGCTGGAGTTATCAATAGACCATACTGGAGAACTCAGAAATAGATTCACATAAATAATCAAATAATATTTGACAACAGGGCAATAAAAATTAAATGGAGAAAGGCTAATCATTTCAAGAAATGGTGCTGAAATAATGGAACATCAATATGCCAAATAGTGAAGATAGATAGAGACCTTACCCCTTATAGAAATATTAACTGAAATGGATCTTAGGCCAAAATGTAAAATACAAAAGAATAAAACTATTTGAAAAAGGCATAGGAGAAAATCTACCTGAACTTGGCTGTGCTGAGGAATTTTTAAGTATAATACTAATAGTACAATCCCTAAAAGTAAAAAAGTAATAATGTTTGACATTATTAAACATACAATTTCTGCTCTGGGAAACACATTAAGAGAATGAAAAGACAAGGCACAGGTTGGTAGACCTCAAAACACATATCTGAGGAAGTACTTGTATCAAAAATAGACAAAATACCCTTAATACTCAACAATAAATAAACAACCCAATTGAAAATTGTCACAAAAAATGAAAAGACACCTTACCATAGAAAATACACAGATAGCAAATAAGCATATGAAAAGATTTTCAACATGGTTTGTCATTAGGGAATTGTAAATTAATACGATAATAAGATACCTCTACACACCTTTTAGAATGGTTAAACTCCAGAATAAATTGACAATATCAACTGCTGGTGAGAATGCAGAGCAACAGAAATTCTCATTCACTGCAGGTGGGAATGCAAAATGGCATGGCTTCTTTGAAAGACAGTTTGGCAGTCTTAAAAAATTTAACATAGTCTTTTCATACATTCCAGTCGTCATGCTCATAGGTATTTACCCAAATGATTAAAAAAAAAATTACCCATAGTGTACATGAATGTCCATAGCAGCTCTATTCATAATTGCTAAATATTTGAAGCAACCAAGATTTCCTTCAATGTATTTGATAATGGATAATGTATAAATCAACTGTGACACATATAAAATGAAATATTATTCATCAATACAAACTTATTCTTGATGAAGTAGAAAATGAGTTATCAAGCCAAGACAAAATGATAATTAATCTTAAATGCATAATGCTATGTGAAAAAGGTCAGTCTGACAAAGCTACATACTTTACAAGTCCAATTATGTGACGTTTTGGAAAAGGCAAATTCTAAAGATGGCCAACAAATCAGCGGTTAACAAGGCTTATGTTGGGGCATACTGCATAGGTTAAGCACAAGGATTTTTAGTGAGGTGAAATTATTCTCTATAATACTGTAATGGTGAGTACAAGGCAATATGCACAGTCAAAACCTGTAGGACTGTACAACAAAAAGAATATGTCTTAATTTATGCAATTAAAAATATTTATAGGCTGGGCACAGTGGCTCACGCCTGTAATCCCAGCATTTTAGGAGGCCAAGACAGGTGGATCACTTGAGGTCAGGAGTTGAAGACCCGCCTGGCCAACATGGTGAAACACCATCTCTATTTAAAAAGGCTAGCTGGGCATAGTAGCACATGCTTGTAATTCCAGATACTTGGGAGGCTGAGGCGGGAGGATTGGTTGAACCTGGGAGGTGGAGGTTGCAGTGAGCCAAGATCGTGCCACTGCACTCCAGCTTGGGTGACAGAGCAAGACTCTGTCTCAAAAAAGAAAAAAGGACTTTCAGGATGGAAGACAAAATGTGACAAATGAATCTAAATTTATTACAAATGTATGAAACAAATCTGTCTGTTTTTGTATGCCTGAGGCTATCATTTGTTTTACCTTCTGTCCTTAAGATAGTTTTGGTCATTCCACAATTTTAGATGAATTGGAATTTCTCAGCACCATCTTCTAATTTTCAATATCATACTAAGCATTATATTAACAAGCTAATTATCTCTATTTGATAGGTGATCTTTGATTATTGAATGTCAAAAATATCTTATTTGGCTTCTGAATTTTTAGCCATTTTACATTGTTAATATTACTGATAATTTTTGGAATTATCAATTTATGTTTTTGATTAATACTGAAAGTTTTTCATATGATTTCAATTGTTGCCTCCTTTTCACAGTGTCTATTTTCTCTTTCTGGATTCTAATAATTTTCATACAGTTTTTTTTCTTCTATCTTTGTAGTCATTTGGTCACTTAACTTTTATTTCATATTTTAAGTCCCTATCTCTATCTCCTGTATTCTGAGTAGATACTGCAGCTGTGTTTAACTTACTGTTTAAAATATAAGTTTTTAAATTTGGAATTATAAACACACAGAAACACATACATACATGTATGCACATGATTTATTTAACATTATTTATTATTTTTGGTCATGCCATATGTGAAATCTATTTCATCTCTTTTTGTGGTTTCTGGTCACTCATTCATAGAATATTGATCTTCGTGTTTTCTAATTTTTGTATGAACTCATTTTATTGAGTTTGCTATTTGAGTTGAAAATTCTGAGGGCTTGAATTAAGAATGCTTTCATAAAGACAGGACTTTCATCTGCTCTGTTAAGAGCCATTTTAGCTTCTTTGAATCATCCCTTCCCTATATTCCTTTGAACAAAGGCTTAGTCTCTTTAATATTGCAGTGAGGTAGGCTTTCCTCATCAGGTTAACCTTGCCTTTTATTTCTGATCTTGCTTTCTTTGCACTGCTTCATGCTACTTGCACTGATGCCACCTCCTGAATTCAGTGTCTTCTTTCCTTTCCTGTCTTTTGTTTGTTTGTTTTAATTTCATTGCTTTCTATTAAGTACAGGCATGTACTAAAATATATATTTTGTGTAATACAAAAGTATGCCTCCCAAGATATCTAGCCCACCAATGAAGTGGTAAAATTTCTTAACCAAATTTTATGAAGATTTTTAGAACTTAATAATATGATTATACATGCACATGATTTTGTGTTCTGCATGCAACCAATTTAACAGTACCAGAAAGACTAGAGGAAGATTCAGGGAAAGATATATGGAACAAAAAAAATTATTCTCTGTTACTCCCTTTCTACTCCAAACCCTTAATGATAGTGAATGAAATATAATAGAAAAACAGTTATTTTTATAATTATTAGCTTATGTTAGGAATTATAAATATTCACATATTTCTAACATATATTTCTCAGAAATATACGTTTTATTTAATTTTCATTATATCTCTGTAAGGTAGGTGTTGTTGTTATTATTATCATTATTATTATTATTATTATTATTTTGAGACAGAGTCTCGCTCTTTTGCCAGGCTGGAGTGCAGTGGTACGATCTTGTCTCATTGCAACCTCCACTTCCTGGGTTCAAGTGATTCTCCTGCCTTGGCCTCCTGAGTAGGTGGGACTACAGGCGCATGTCACTCGCCCAGCTAATTTTTGTATTTTTAGTAGAGATGGGGTTTCATTATGTTGGCCAGGATGGTCTCCATCTCTTGACATTGTGAACCACCTACTACAGGCGCATGTCACTCGCCCAGCTAATTTTTGTATTTTTAGTAGAGATGGGGTTTCATTATGTTGGCCAGGATGGTCTCCATCTCTTGACCTTGTGAACCACCTACCTCAGCCTCCCAAAGTGCTGGGATTACAGGTGTGAGCCACTATGCCCGGCCTAAGGTAGGTATTATTAATATTTATTGTTACTCTAATTATTATAGTTTAAGATACTGAGGCCAAGAGTAGTTATCAAATTTAGATAGCCTGTGTCTAGATGTCATGCTTTTGCACCTCACTGTATTTGAAAACATTAAGCATTTTGGCGGTGTGGTGGCAGAAAGGAAAGAGCAAATTGGATCACAGTTTAAAAGCAAAAAATGGTAATCAAGATTTTGAATTCTGAAGGGTTTGGAGGCTTCAAGTAATTCACGTAAGATGTGGACTAAAGTCAAGGCTACTGCTTGAAGTCTAGAACTGGAGTGAACCCCTGTTCCTTTATGAAGGTAAAAAATATATATATATAGTTTGTTCGAAAAGGAGGCATGACCACAATACTGGAGACATATTTTTCAATATGAAATAGCATCTATCGAATGAAACTTGAAAGTGGAGGCAGCTCATTGTGCACAAGATAAAGGAGGAACTAATTTATCACACAGAGGTGCATAATAAGTCTGGGCATAGATTGTATGCAGTATAAATCATGCTTCATGGAAAAGGAATCCTTTACCTATAATTCTTAACAAACTTCAGGGAAGGTAGATAGAGCTTCCTTGTTACAATAATGACCTTGTTAGGAAAAGAGCTTTACAGAGCAGATAATTCATCAATCTGATTTAAAACGAGATTACTCAAATATACTCCCCCACCCCGCCGTTTTAAGCTATTAAAAAGGAAGAAATGAGCAACGATAATCAGATTCATCTTTAAAAAAAAATCATGGTTTGAGTCTAATGCTTATAGCAAGCAATAGGTCAAGGAAGTCAGAAGGCAGCAGCTCTACACACTCAACTAGAATATAAACTAAATAAATCATTTGTTTTTATAGGGGATAGAAAGTAACATCTTTCTCTCACCTCTTGAAAGTTTCATGGCTGACATCCATGTAACAGAAGACATCAATAAGGGAAAAGCATAATGAGTTTATTTATTTAAAGTTTTATGTTACATAGGAGTTTTTAGAAACAGAGGTCCAAACGATCCAGGGAAATCTATGTGTTTTTGTGCTAAATCTGATAAAAGAAGTGGATAATTGTGGAGAAAGATGATTGGACAAAAAGGAGTATAATCTAATGGTAATAAACTGGGGCATGGAGGAAGAACTCAGCAAGACCTGTTGGTTCAGATTCTTCTGTGTATCTGTATGACATTTCTTCTCCCCAGGTATGGGGCAGGATACCTGTTACATGATGGTCTTATGACCTACTGTCAGGTGAAGTAGACCAGAGAATCCTTTTATGGATGGCTCTCACACAGAAAGATGGGAGAAGGTGAGACAATGACTTTCAAGGTGCCTTATTTGGGGGTAGCATGTCCTAAAACTGTCATTTTGTAACTAACTTTCTCAATGTCATCCTAGGTAAAATGCTTTAAAATTAGATGTTAGGAAATTCACATGTAGATAGGATGTAGAAGAATGAAGAAAATCTTTACATCTATGCTAACCACAAGAATATCCCAGGTGAAAATATAAATCAAAATGTTATATTGCCTCAAAAGGAAGAGTGGATACAAAAAAGCTTTGGTTAAATGAATTTCAGAGAGAAATAAGCAATTTATATCTGCTGGCAGCTTCCATTTCTGAAGGAGTGTGTCTGGCTTGTCATATATCAAATAGAAGAGCACCCTTACTAAAATAGTGAAGACGCTCAGGTAATGGGAGAAACCAACGAAGACTTTAATGGATTATAATTTGTCTGGGAATGAAAGAGTGCCAAATGTAAAAACAATCCACTCATACAAAGGAGAGTAAAGCAGAGAGAAACTACAAGACATTATAAGATCTTGCTAGAGTTGAATCCATGTATCCACCGAAAATACTAGAATATTGCAGCTCACTGATTTCTCAGCTTAAATACTGACAAAGTCATAAAACTATTGAGGGCACAGGATTTTGGAAGCTGGTCTAATCACATGGAAACTCAATGTATTTATAGCTCTAGAGCACCTGCTCTTTTTTCTTCTTTTAAATTTTACTTTTTTATTTTAAGTTCCAGGATACATGTACAGGATGTGCAGGTTTGTTATACAGGTGAACGTGTGCCATGTTGATTTGCTGCACCTATCAATCCATCACCTAGGTATTAAGCCCCACATACATTAGCTACTTATCCTGATGCTCTTTCTCTTTCTCTCCCAGCCAACAGGCCCCCATGTGTGTTGTTCCCCTTCCTGTGTCCATGTGTTCTCACTGTTCCCCTCCTACTTACAAGTGAGGGCATGCAGTATTTGGTTTTCTGTTCCTGTGTTAGTTTTCTGAGGATGGTGGCTTCCAGCTCCATCTATGTTTCTGCAAAGGACATGACCTCATTCTTTTTTAGGGCTGCATAGTATTCCATGGTGTATATGTACAATATTTTCTTTTTCAAGTGGGCATTTGTGTTGATTCCATGTCTTTGTTATTGTAAATAGTGCTGCAATGAACATACATGTGCATCTACCTTTACAGTAGAATGATTTATATTTCTTTGGATATATACTCAGTAATGAGATTGCTGAGTCAAATTGAAAGACCTGGTTCTAGGTCTTCAAGGAATCACCACACTGTCTTCCACAATTAAACTAATGAGCTGCTGCACAGCAAAATAAACTATCATCAGAGTGAACAGACTACCTGCAGAATGGGATAAAACTTTTGGAATCTATTTATATGACAAAGGTATAATATCCAGAATCTACAAGGAACTTAAGCAAATTTAGGAGGAAAAAAAAACATTAAAAATTGGGCAAAGGACATGAACAGACAGTTCTCAAAAGAAGACATACATGAGGCCAAGAAACATGTGAAAAACAGCTCAATGTCATTGATCATTAGAGAAATGCAAATCAAAACCACAATAAGACATCATCTCACGCGAGTCAAAAAGGCAATTATTAAAAAGTCAATAAACAACAGATGCTGGGGAGGCTATGGAGAAATTGAAATGCTTTTACACTGTTGGTAGGAATCTAAATTAGTTCACCTGTTGAATACAATAAAAGGTTGAATTTGTCCTTCTGTCTAATCACTGTCCTTCTGTCTAATCACCGAGGAAATGTTTTTCAATCTTGGAGAAATAATAGAACAAACCAAAAATAAGTGTAATTCCTTATATTTTATAACTAAAATCCAAAATAAAAATTATTAAAATATGCAAAGAAGCATGAAAATTAAAACTTTTATTAACAGAAAGCACTGACACTAGAAACAGACTCATAGATGAAGCCTACTTATTATGAAGTTATCAGGATTTACAGACAAGGATTATATAATGCATCTATTATAAATACATAAAATGATTTAGAGGAAAGGGAGAATAATTGATGAAGATAAGGGAGTTTCAGGAGAAGAATAGAAATTTTAAGTAAGAAATAAGTGGAAATTTAGAAATTAAAAATTGTCTTTAACAGCATATTTAATACAAAAAAGTTAGTACCAGTTAACAAAATGTAATTGAGCTCCAAGAGGAAAGAATAGAGAGGATGGGGTCAAAAAACTGTTGGATAATGACAACTGTATATGTTTTAAATTTGAGGGAAAACATTAATCACAATATTTAAGAAGCTCAATATATCTACTGTATAATAAAATACAAAATAAAAAACACCCAGGCACATCATACTCACCTAGCTGAAAATTAAAGATAAATGCATTCAGAGAAATTTTAAAAAATAACATAAAGGGGAACAATAATGATGATAATGAGTATTTTCTCAGTAGAAAAAATAGAAGCCACTATAAAATGCAATATGTTTTAAAAGGCCAAATAGAATTAACTGAAAACTGTGTATATTCAGTGAAAATATCCTTCAAAAATACATTTTATTTATCAAAAGACCCATTAAATAAGCAAATAAGGAAATGGGAAGTCACAGAATTGGAAGAAAATATTTTATGCATGTTGATAATATTAATAATTATCCATTTTTACAATGAATGAAAAGATCATATGCATATGAAAAATTGTTTTCTGCAATGTAAATAATTCCACCATATGATCCAACAAATGCATTCCTAGGTACTTACGAAAGAAAAATGAAAACATATGTTGTTATAAAGACTTGTATAGGAACTTTATAACCTACTTGATTGTGATGGTTAAGCTTTTTGATGTCCTGCTGGATTTGATTTGCCAGTGTTTTGTTGAGTATTTTAACATTAATGTTCATCAAGGATATTGACTTGAAGTTTTTTATTGTTGTGTTTCTGCCAGGTTTTGGAATCTGGAGGATGCTGGCCTCATAGAATGAGTTAGGGAGTGGGCCTTCCTCTTCAATTTTTTGGAATAGCTTCTGCAGGAATGGTACCAGCTCTTCTTTTAACATCTGGTAGAATTCAGCCATGAATCCATCTGTTCCTGGGCTTTTTTTGGTTGGTAGGCTATTTATTACTGACTCAATTTCAGAGTTTGTTATTTCAGGGAATCAATTTCTTCCTAGTTCAGTCTTGGGAGGGTACATGTGTCCAGGAATTTATCCATTTCTTCTAAATTTTCTAGTCCATGTGCGTAGAAGTGTTCATAATATTCTCTGATGGTTGTTTGTATTTCTGAGGTCAGTGATAATATCCCCCTTGCCGTTCTTGATTGTGTTTATTTGGATTTTCTCTCTTTTCTTCTTTATTTGTCTAGCTAATGGTCTATTTGATTAACTTTTTCAAAAAAAAAAAAAAAAAAAAACCCAGCTCATGGATTTGTTGATCTTTTGAAAGGTTTTTCATGTCTCAATCTCCTTTAGCTCTGTTCTAATTTTGGTTACTTCTTATCCTCTGCTAGCTTTGGGATTTACTTGCTCTTGATTCTCTAATTATTTAGCTGTGATTTTAAGTTGTTAACATGAGGTACTGTTATTTTTTGATTTGGGCAGTTAGTGCTATATATTTCCCTCTTAACACTGCCTTAGCTGTGTCCCAGAGATTCTGGTATGTTATATCTTTGTTCTCATTAGTTTCAAATAATTTCTTGATTTCTGCCTTAACTTCATTATTTATCAAAAAGTCATTGAGGGCAAATTATTCAATTTCCATGTAATTGTATGGTTTTGAGTGAATGTCTTAATCTTGATTTCTAATTTGCACTATGATCTAAGAGAGTGTTTGTTAAGATGTCAGTTTTTGCATTTGCTGTGGAGTGTTTTACTTTCAATTATGTGATCAATTTTAGAGTTTGTACCACACGGCAAAGAGAACAATGTATATTCTGTTGTTTTTAGGTGGAGAATTCCGTAGATATCTATCAGGGCCATTTCATCCTGAATTTATTCAGGTCCTCAATATCTTTGTGAATTTTCTATCCAGATTATCTCTCTAATATTGTCATTCAGGTGTTAAAGTCTCCCTGTATAATTGTGTGGGTATTTAGGCATCTTTGAACATCTCTAAGAACTTGCTTTATGAATCTGAGTATTGAGCTCATGTGTTGGGTACATATATATTTAGGATAGTTAGATCTTGTTGAATTGAACCCTTTACCATTATGCAATTCCCTTCTTTGTCTTTATTGATCTTTGTTGGTTTAAAGTCTGTTTTTGTCAGAAGCTTGGATTGCAACCCCTGCTTTTTTCTGTTTTCTATTTGCTTGGTAAATTTTTCTCCATTCCTTTATTTTGAGACTATGTGTGTCATTATATGTGAGATGGGTATCTCGAAGACAGTATACCAATGGTTCTTAGTTCTTTATCCAGCTTACCAGTCTGTGTTTTTCAATTGGGGCATTTAACCCATTTGTATTCAAGGTTAGTATTGATATGTATGGATTTGATCCTGTCATCATGATATTAGTTGGTTCTTTTGCAGACTTGTTTATGTGGTTACTTTATAGTGATACTGGTCTGTGTACTTCAGTGTGTTTTTGCAGTGGTTCATAACAGTCTTTCCTTTTCATACTTAATGCCTCCTTCAGGATCTCTCATAAGGCAGATCTGGTGGTAACAAATTCTTCAGCTTTTGCTTATCTGAGAAAAATCATATTTCTCTTTTGCTTATGAAGCTTAGGTGGCCAGATATGAAATTCTGGTGTGGAATGTATTTTCTTTAAGAATATTGAATATTGGTCCCCAACCTCTTCTCACTTGTGGGGTTTCTGTTGAGAGGTCCATTGTTAGTCTTATGGGCCCCCTTTTGTAGCTGCCATGACCTTTCTTCCTGGCTGCCCTTAACATTTTTTAAAAAAATTTGACCTTGGAGAATCTGATTATTCTTAATAACCTTGAACTAGAAACTGAAAAGTTCAACTATAAGACTGGATAAATAAGCTCAGTTTATGCATAAAATGGAACACTAATTGATAAACAATTGTTCTAAGAAATAACACAGATAAGTATCAATAATCTTTTACTGAGTCCACTCATATGAAATTCCAAAATATATCATTAATCTATCAGGAAAGAATCAGAACCACAGTGCCTCTCAGAAGAAGGCATTGACTGAAAAGTGAAACAAGGTAACTTTCTGAGGTAATGGAGAGGTTCTATACCTTGTTTGTGGTATTGGCTACATGTTTACTTAAAATTTTCTGAACATATTGAGATGTAACTATTAAAATCTATGCATTTCAACATACATAAATATTCTTTTAATAAAAAATAAATAGGATTAGTTTAAACAAGATAACAGTAAGTAATTATGCCTATAGAAACACATGCAGAATAACTACATCATTAGGAAATTAAGCACATAAGTGTTTAACCAAAAAGTATTATAATGGGAATACCAGATAGTTTAATATTTGAAAATTGATTAATAAAATTCACATGAGATAAAAGCCATATTGTTATCTCAAGAAATGCAGATAATTTATATATGCCAGCATTTTTACATACATTATTATAATTCATAATTTTTTTATCCTACTAGAAATATAATTCAATGTTGTTAATCTAATGAAGGAAGCCTATCAAAATCCTCCAGCAAACATCATAATTAACATGTAAACTTAATTTTACTATCAACATATTACAGTATTTATTAATGCTTTACTAGAAGACCCTGCCAGTGTAACAGAGAAATATGTGCAATAACAGTTGAAAAGTAAGAACACACTGTTTTATTTCTTTTCTGACTCTTTGACTAGAAAAAGACCAGATATTTTAGAGGGTGTTTTTACTCTTGTGGGTAAAAAAAAAAAATGTTAAAATTTTCTATGATAATTTTTGGTTTGCTCCAGCAGGAAGGTCTGAAATACATGAGGCTAAAAAAATCTCGAGGAATTCACTACCATATAGTTCCTCAGATTCTGAGCTCTCTTAACTGATCCGCCTTCTTTCCACCTTTCAGAATGTTATGTTTGTATTATACATAATTTCCTGGGTTTTTAGTTGCACTTTGGGTGAAAATTGTGTAGAGAAAATTATGTTTATTTTCCCAGTAGTAGAACTCTGTGATCTTATATTTTAATGTGCATATTTAAAGTTATATTTTTATAATATATTCAAATTTATTTTGATTTTCCCCTTCTTCAAGTACACCAGTAGTTTAGCCAATTTAATTTCTTTCTTAAATTGTTTCCTGTTACACTTGTTACAATTACATAGCATTTTTTCAAACTTTTATTTTAGGTTCAGGAGTACATGTGTGAAGTTGTAAAGTAGCTTTAAAATTTTAAACCTACATGTGTAAGTTTGTTATATAGGTAAATTTTGTGTAGTGAGTATCGGTATACAGATTATTTGATCACCCAGGTAGTGAGTATAGTATCCAATAGGTAATTTTTTAATCCTTACCTTCCTCCTACCCTCCAACCTCACGTAGACCCCTGGTCTGTTGTTCCCTCTTTGTGTTCAGATGTACTCAACGTTTAGCTCCCATTTGTAAGTGAGAGTATATGGATTTGGTTTTCTGTTCCTCTGTTGGTTTTCTTAGGATAATGACCTCCAGCTCCATATCTGTTGCCATAAAGAATATGATCTCATTCATCTTTATGGCTTGCATAGTATTATGCTGTATATATGTGCCACATTTTATGTATCCAATCTACCATTGATGGACATTGAGGTTGATTCCATGTGTTTGCTGTTGTAAATGGTGCTAAGATGAACATATGCATGTATGTGGCTTTAAAGCAGAATGATTTACATTTTGGGGGGTATAAACCAATAATGAGATTTCTGGGTCGAATGGTAGTTCAAAGTTCTTGGAGAGTTCTCCAAACTGCTTTCTACAGTGGCTGAACTAATTTACATTGTCATCAGGAGTGTGCAAGCATTCCCTTTTCACCACAACCTCACCAACATCTGCTATTTTTTGACATTTTAGTAACAGCCAGTTTGATTGGTGTGAGATGGTATGCTATTGTGGTTTTGATTTGCATTTAACTGATGATTAGTGAGGTTGAGCATTTTTTCATATGCTTATTGGCCACATGTATGTCTTCCTTTGAAAAGTGTCTGTTCATCTCCTTTGTCCACTTTTTAATGGGAGCGTTTGCTTTCTGCTTGCTAATTGGTTTTATAGATTCTGAATATTAGCTTTTTATCAGATAAATAGTTTGCAGACATTTTCTCCAGTCTTGTAGGTTGTCTGTTTACTCTGTTGACAGTTTGTTTTGCCGTGCAGAATTAGTTTAATTAGATTCTACTTGTCTTTTTTTGGTTTTGTTGCAATTGTTTTTGGAGACTTCATCACAAAATCTTTGCCAGGTCCTATCTTCAGAATGTTACTTCATTGGTTATCTTTCAGGGTTTTTATATGTTTAGGTTTTACATTTAAGTTTTTAATCCATTTTGAGTTGATTTTTGTATATGGCATAAGAATGGGATCCAGTTTCAATATAGTGGATCTGTATAGATAGTTACCCAGCATCATTTATTGAATAAAGTGTCCTTTCCTCGTTGCTTTTTATTGTTGATTGTGTCAAAGATGAGATGGTTTTAGGAGTGCACCATTATTTCTAAGCTCTGTTTTCTGTTCCATTAGTCTGCTTGTCTTTTTTTGTACCAGTATCATGCTGTTTTGGTTACTGCAGCCATGTAGTATAGTTTGAAGTTGGGTAATGTGATATCTCCAAGTTTGTTCTTTTTTGCTTACAATTGCCTTGGTCATTTGAGCTCTTTTTTTACATTCTATGAATTTTAAAGTAGCTTTTTTCTAACTCTGTGAAGAGTTTCATTGGTAGTTTGATAACAACATTGAATCTATAAATTGCTTTGAGTGGCGTGGCCATTTTAACAATAGTAATTCTTCCTATTCATGGACATGGAATATTTTGAGTTATCTCTGATTTCTTTGAGCAGCATTTTGTAATTCTGATTTAAAGGTCTTTCTTCTCTTTGGTTAGCTGTATTCCTAAGTATGCTCTTTTTTTGTGACTATTGTGAATGGAATTATGTTCTTGTTTTGGCTCACACTTTGGATGTTGTCTTTGTATAGGGATGCTACTGATTTTTGTACATTGACTTTGTATCCTGATCTTTGCTGATGTTGTTTATCAGGTCAAGGAGCTTTTGGGTCAAGATTATGGTGTTGTGTAGGTACAGGATGATGTGGAAATAGGGATAGCTGGACTTCCTCTCTTTCCATCTGGATGCCTTTTATTTCTTTCTCTTGCCTGATCACTCTAGCTAACTCTTCCAATATTATGTTGAATATAAGTGGTGAGGTAGAAACATCCTTATCTTGCTCCACTTTTCAGGGAGAATGTTTCCAGATTTTACCCAGTTAGTATGATGTTGGCAATGAGTTTTTTATAGATAACTCTTATGATTTTGAGGTATGTTTCTTTGATGTCTGGTTTGTTGAGGGTTTTTAACATGAAGGGATGTTGAATTTTACCAAAAGCCTTTTCTGCATCTATTGAAGATTGTGTCATGTTTGGTTTTAGTTCTGTTTATGTGTGAATCACATTTATTGATCTGTGAAAGTTTAATGAATCTTGAACCCCAGGGATAAAGCCTATTTGATCATATTGGATAAGCTTTTTGATGTGCTGCTGGATTCAGTTTGCTGGCATTTTGTTGAGGATTTTTTGATGCATGTTCATCAAGGGTATTGGCCTGAAGTATTTTTGTTGTTGTTGTTATGTCTCTGGAAGTTTCAGTATCAAGGTGGTGCTAGCTTCATAAAATGAGTTTGGGAGTCCTTCCTCCTGAAGTTGTTAGAATAGTTTCATTAAGAATGGTACCAGCTCTTTATTATACACTTGGTACAATTTGTATGTGAATCTGTCTGTTCTTGGCCTTTTTCTGGTTTCTAGGCTTTTTATTACTGATATACTTTTGGAACTTCTTATGGGTCTGTTCAGGGATTCAATTTTTTCCTTGTGCAATCTCGTGAGGTTGCATTTTTCCAGGAATTTATTCATTTCTTCTAGATTTTCTAGCCAGTGTGCCTAGAGGTATTCATAGTACTCTCTGAAGGGTTTATTTATTTATTTATTTATTTTTTGGTGGGATCAGTGGTAACATCCCCTTTGCCATTTCTGGTTGTGTTTATTTTGGGTCTTCTGTCATTTATTGTTTTAGTCTACCTAGCAGTCTATCTTATTAATTTTTTCAAAGAACCTGCTTTTGGATTCATTAATCTCTTGTATGGGTTTTCACATCTCAATTTCCTTCAGTTCTGCTCTAAATTTGGTTACTTCTTGTCTTCTGCTAGCTTTGGAGTTGGTTTCCTCTTGTTTCTCTAGTTGCAATGTTAGGTTGCTAATTTGAGATCTTTCTTTTGGTTGTGGGTGTTCAGTGTCATAAACTTCCCTCTTAACACTGCTTTGGCCGTGTCTCAGAAATTCTGGTATGTTGTATCTTTTTCTTATTAGTTTCAAATAACTTTTTGATTTCTGATTTAATTTCAGTATTTTCATAGAAGTCATCCAAGAGCAGGTTGTTTAATGTCTGTGTAATTGTATGACTATGAGTGATTTTCTTAGAATTGATTTCTATTTTTATTGCACTGTGGTACATGAGTGTGGTTGATATGATTTCATTTTTTAAATTTGCTGAACATTTTTTATGCCTGAATGTGTGGTCAGTTTTAGAGTATGTGCCCTGTGCAGTTTAGAAGAATATATATTCTATTTCGGGGTGGAGTTTTCTGTAGATGTCTGTTAGTTTCATTAGGTCAAGTATCGAGTTAAAATCCCAAATATCTTTGTTAGTTTTCTGCCTCAGTGATATAATACTGTCAGTGTGGTGTTGAATTCCCCTATTATTGTGTGGTTATCTAAGTCTTTTTGTACATCTCTAAGAACTTGTTTTATAAATCTGAGTTTTCCTGTGTTGGGTGCAGATATATTTAGAATAGTTAGGTCTTCTTGTAGAATTGGGCCTTTTACTCTTATGTAATGCCCTTCTTTGTCTTTTTTCATCTTTGTTGATTTAAAGTCTCTTTTGTCTGAAAACAGAATAGCAACTTCTGCTTTTTTTTCTGTTTTCTCTTTGCTAGGTAGATTTTTCTCTGTCCCTTTACTTAGAGCCTATGGGTGTTACTGCATGTAAGATGGATCTCTTGAAGACAGCATGCTATTGGGTTTTGCTTCTTTATTCAACCCGCCACACTGTGTCTTTTAATTGGGGGAATTTAGCCTATTTGCATTCAAGGTTAGTGTTGATATGTATGGATTTGATCCTGTCATCATATTGTTAGCTAGTTATTATGCAGACTTGTTTGTGTGATTGCTTTACAGTGTCACTGCTCTATGTATGTAAGTGGGCTTTTGTAGTTGCCAGTAATAGTCTTTCCTTTCCATATTTTGCACCCCCTTCAGGGCCCCTTGTAAGACAGGTCTCGTGGCAATGAATGCCCTTGGCATTAGCTTGTCTGAAAAGTATCTTATTTCTCCTTTGCTTATGAAGCTTAGTTTGGTTGGATGTAAAACTTTTTTTGTTGAAAGTTAAGAACGTTGAATACGTGCCTCCAGTCTCTTCTGGTTTGTAGGGTTTCTGCTGGTGGGTCTCCTGTTAGCCTGATGGAGTTCTCTTTGTAGGCAACCTGCTCCTTCTCTTGAGCTGCCTTTAACTGGAAGAATCTGATGACTATGTGTCTTGGGAATTATCTTCTCGTATAGTATTTCAGAGGTTGTCTGCACTTCCTGAATTTGAATGTTGACCTCTCTAATCAGCGAGGAGAAATTTTCATGGATAATATCTTGAAATATGTTTTCCAATTTGCTTGGTTTCTCTCCCTCTCTTTCAAGGAAGCCAGTGTGTCATAGAATTGGTCTCTTTACATGATCCCATATTTCTCAGGTTTCTTTTCTTTCTTTCTTTTCCTTCCTTCCTTCTTTCCTTCCTTCCTTCCTTCCTTCCTTCCTTCCTTCCTTCCTTCCTTCCTTCCTTCCTTCCTTC